>NW_023494792.1:40571356-41171356 GCF_904425465.1 Colossoma macropomum | reverse complement strand
TGAGTTGCGAAAATTCTCTACAATAATGCATTTCGCATCAGCCCACTGTGAATAACCACGTTCGCAAATAAACCACCGAGTTATTCAGAATTTTTGAAAAATCGGTGGAACTGCCCTTTAAACTCTCGGTTTGGCCGCTCATGTGGCTCAAAGTTGCTCAAAGCTTCAAACGCTGATGTTAAATCCTTCAATGTTAAATCCTTAAATATTAACCCACAATGCCGAACCATTTAGCGTTAGATATTCAAAAATTAACACGCAAAAAGTCGAGGTTTGTCGTTTATGAGGCTGAACAGGCTGAACACGGAGCAGCAGACAGACCCCTGATTTAACTACTACAGACAAACCGCGCACAGCTGTTATTCCGCCTCACTCACGCGCCTTCTGCTTTGTCTCATTAAGCCGTCAGAACAGTAGTTAATAGCGGTTAATAGCGATTATCAGATATTATTAGAAATTATTTTACTCACCTCGTTTAACAGCAGAACACACGTGTTACTATGCGCCGGAAAGTGGGTTGCCCGGTTTGCGACAGTGTTGAGATAGTTGAAATGCCGTAAAGCTGCTTTTGATACTAAGCTCAAATCAAATGTCAGTAAAAATATATAAAAATAAAAACTATTTCAGGGTGTGTACAGTAAAATACAGACACGAAAAACCGCCACAGACAAGGGAAAATTAAATGAAGTGTTCCTCGTTACTCTCACAGTGAGCAGTTGAGCTCAGTGAGCTGTCCAGCAGAGGGCGCTGCAGCACACCTGAGAGCAAAACAGGCGCTGAGGAGTCATTTGGCTTTTAAAAAGTGTGTCAGCTTTTAATCAGCCGTTCAGTAAAGGTTCTATGCAGAACCTTATACAACACAGTTTCCCTCAATCTGCAGAACCTTTTCACCAGTTAAGCATGAAATTCATGGTTCTAAATAGAAACGTTACCTTTCCTAAAGGCCTTGAACAATCTTTTTTAGGTGTGTAGATGTTGGAATATTGCTGCTAGGATTTGATTGCATTGAGCCACAAGAGTATTAGTGAGGTCAGGTACTGATGTTAGATGATTAGTTCTGGATCACGAAATTCAATTCCAGCTCATCTCAGAGGTATTGGACAGAGCTCCATCACTCCAGAGAACACAGTTCCGCAGCTGTCACTGCGCATGGTAATCATAGGCTCATGGGCGGCTGCTCCACAGCATGACATTCCATTTGTTTTAGGTAATGCTTTTCTGTGGAGATTAAGCTGTATAAGCACTGTTGAACACCTTAAACCTTCACATGTTGAATTTCTCTTTATTACATGTTCATATTGATTTCACACTATAGTGTTCAGGTATATGAAATTCTTACATGTAAAAGTAAAACATGTAAGTACATGTTTTAATTAGATTTGCTCATGTAAGAATTCACTGGTGATAAATCAGTCTAATCATGTAACAATGAGAATGTAAATATTCAATATATTGCCATATTCATAAAACCATATTTACCTTGCTCAGGTAATTGAACATATTCACTTGTTAGTGCACTGGTCCTCTGAAATGCTTGTACAGTCCCATTCGGTAACACATTTTAGTTGTGTGCTGCTTGAACACCATCATTTTAAAGGGCAGTTCCGCCCATTTTTCATAATTTCTGCATAATTCAATAATTGAGATGAAAACAAAGTCATTCAGAGTGGTTTGATGTGAAATGGTTTGTAGAGAAACTTACCAATTCTGATTTAGGAACCAGGGGCTGGATTCACGAAAGCTTTCTTAAGAAAAAGCTTAAGAAGGTTCTTAAGACAAACACTAAGAAGTTCATAAGAATGTTCTTAAATGCAATTCTCAAAAAAGAAAAAAACTTAAGAAGTTCTCAGATATTCTCTTAAGATAATCTTAATTATTTCCTTAAAACTTCTCTTAAGAAAATCTCCTTTGTTTTGTTATGTATGCTACACACATTTTACCACGTACCATAAATGACACGTTTTTGAATTTGTATTGACTTTTATTTCCATTATTTAATTTAATCTGCACAGAGGGCAGCAAAAAGGAGAAAAACATCAAACCAAGTGTTTAAAAAAATAGCAAACAAGAACTACAGGAAATGGTGGAAGAAACAGCCAACAGGAACAAAATCCTTCTTGGAAAATATGATAATTGTGGGGTGACAGATACGGGCAGGAGTAGCAGAGGCAACGTCCGTGATAAATTTAGAAGCCAACTCTTAAAGCCTAAGACAAGTGTGAAGCTGCTGTAAGGTTAGGAACACATTTAAGAACATGGTGTTTCCAAGAATTCCCCTTGTTCTTATTTGTGTATTCTATACACAAATATAGCTATTTTATTAACTATCCAAAACCACCAATGAACCTGCTTTAAAACTCAGAATCAACGACAAATCCATTTGGATTATAAGAGCGTTGTGCTCTTGGCCTGATTAAGAAATCCGCAGCTTTGTATTCAAACACACCACAGGCTAAGGGTTATACGATGATAAAATGTAAAGCTTGAAATGCATTCTTTGTGACACAGTACTGAGTTCCGCTCCCCTGCATGGTTACTTAGCACTGATGTCACCAGATCTTCTCCCAGTGGAAGTTCCTGCCCCATGAAATTACACCTATAGCTCTTAAGTAAGAGTTGAATAGTTTGCCCCAAATGTAGTCGATCAGCCAAGACTTGTTTGGTGTCTAAATTTTGCTACTCTAGTTTTAAACTGGAGCTGCAAGCTTAATGTAAATATGTAATAAAGTAATATAAGCTTGTTAGGACACTAACAAAGTCTGTACACTCTATGGTTATCTTGGTAACACCTCAGGGCAATTTCTTCCAGTCACACAAGACCAGGCTCCAATCACTTTGAATGAGGCGAGGCCTATAAACTCCAAAAGCCACATAATGTTTCAGAACCATATTTAAAATCACTGGTAAAATGTGACAAAAAAGAGAAAAAAAAAACAGTATAAACAGTTTGTAGTGTCTGTTTTTTTTTTCAGCTTAATTTTGCTACTGCACATGTGTGTGTCTCTACAATGAGGGATGGCTACCAGGCTCTTTTTTGGCTATTTTTATTGGAGGGAGTGAGTTTCCCCGTAAACAGTAGACATGTTGAGTGATACAAGCTCTCTCATTTGCTTTTCTGAACTGCCTCCTCCTCCTTTATAACGTCTCTGACCCTAATCAGCATGGTTCTAGTTGCATGCCTAAATCAACACTCATCTGCCCCAAACTGCATCAATATCGATAAAACTGGACAAAAATACACAAAAAGTCAGGCTTCAAGATGTAGCTACTACAGTTAGCTAAGCTAAAGTAATTGTCCATTTTATAGATAAGTATGTCATGCAGTGTCAGAAACCACATAAACGAGTCTACTGCAAGCTTTTCTGTTACTTTTTCAAACAGTGAACTGTCTCTTCCTCACTTATAATGTCTCAGATACCAATCAACATTGTGCTAATGTCATATCTAATTTGTAAATCTGGAAATAAAAATAAAACAAAATACAAAATACGTAATATGTAGCTGCTGTTTTTAGCTACGCTAGCATAGTTTTCTCCATGTTTATAGATAACATCATACAGTGTCAGAAACAACATAAGCAGGTCTATCTGAGATTACTTAATAACTCATCCTGGTTTGAGGTGAGTATGTGATGATTTAGGTATGCAGTTAGCACCATGATCATTATTTGTTAGCTATGTTAGCCTCGTAGTGCCAGTGCAAAACTAAAGAATTGAATTTCAGACACCAAACATGTCTTGGCTGATTGACTACATTTGAGGTGAGGGGGAACTGTAAATTTCACCAAACTATGGCTGGAAGCAGCTTTTAGTCAGAGCTTACATTATGGTACAGCAGCAGTATGGAGCAGAGGGAAACACCTGAAGTGGTCAGCATTCTGTCTACAAAGACAGAGAGAGGGAAAGGTCCATCTGCTGGGCTGTCCTGGTGATTTTGCCCTTGGCAATCAGCTGAGGTCCGTTTTAAACAGCAAATATGTGTGTGTGTGTGTGTGTGTGTGTGTTGTGTGTGTGTGCACGTGTATGCGTAGGTGTCTCTGTGTGTATGTTTTGACTCCCCCAATTAAGCCTTCGTTAGCAAGTGTGAAGCGTCTGTGTGAGGAATAATTAGGTCCCAGGACGTCATGCTCTGAGATGGGCAGCACGCAAACAACACACACATTTTTATACAAGGGCCGGATGTGAAATCATACACATGTCCCATATGTATTATATTAAAGACAAGTGACAAATTAAAGGCAAAACCTGAATAAATCAGTATAGATGCTGCCAGATAGGTCTACCGCATCATAGAGTAAAATGAATACTATAGCAAAAATCTAATTTACCCAATTTTTCACCAACTTTAAATGTAGTTGATCAGCCAAGACAGGTTTGGAGTCCAAACACTACAACTCAGTAGTCACCCCAATAGCTCAAATCATTTCCAGAAAAATACATCACTATATTGTAGTAGAGCTACAGTGTATAAACCCATTGAAGCTGTCCTGGCAGCTTGCGGTGGTCTAATATCTCACTTTTTGTTGGTTTTTCCTTTAATTTGGCACTCGGTCTAAGCCTAATACTAAACCTAACCATAACTTTAACCTCAGGAACCGAAAAGTAATGTTTTTTTCTCTTTCAGAAAATCCATATTAATGTGACTTCATGGAGAAAGGAGTCCCAAGATCGGCCGACCTACAGGCTGAGAAGATCGCGGTTCTGAAATAAATGAGATTTAATTCCCTTAAGGCAGCATTAGGCAAGGTCACCCGTTTCTCTCTCTCTCTGTCTTTCTCTCTCTCTCTCTCTCTCTCTCTCTGCTCTCTCACTCTCTCTCTCTCTCTCTCTCTCTCTCTCTCTCTCTCTCCCTCTCTCTCTCTCTATCTATCTCTCTATCTCTCTTGCTCCTTCTCCTGGTGAATTACCTGGCATGTTTTCCCATGCTCCTTTGTGTGGTTTCCCATGGAGACAGACCCAGTCTTACTCTCTGTACAGACGCTCTCAGTTTAACTGAGGCTGCTGTTGCCAACTTTGCTTTTGGCGATATTCTTAATATCATGGAGAACTGAATTTAAGTATGCAAAGTTTAAAAATGTGTTATTCACTCTTTAGTCCATACAGTCCACATATAGAAACTAAACTGCAAAAACAGCACCTTTGAATTTACTCTTTCTGTGATGTTACGAAAACCAATACATTTTAATACATCTGCCTATTCAGCCTACAGCAGTCTAGCTCCGCCCATTCATGCTGAAGTTATAAGGAGTGTTTCAGACTGAATTGCTTTGTGAATGAGGCACAATACAGTGCAGCCAATCAGAACAGAGCCCACTTAAATATATCAGGCTTACAGGCACAATAACAATAACAGCCTGTTGAATTCTAAGGGATAAACAGAGGCTGAATTATGACTGTATTTGGTACATAAATCCACAAAAATGTTAAAAGTGGAGCTTAGCGACAAAAATAAAATACAAGACAAGTGGAGGAAATGGGCCCTTGGTGCAGTCTGTGGTATTGCAACAAGAATATGGGTCCCCATGGACACTGAGTTAGCAGTAAAGCTGATAGAAAGGGTTGTAAGTACATTCAGAAACTTTGGAATCAAGAGCATAGGAGTGATTTGAGTCTGGGGTTTATTCAAAAATTAAAAATCAACAAACATATGTATGAAATTTATGTTGGGTGTTAATCCCAGCACCAATTAAATAACAGAAACTGTTTTTTGATGTCAAAGTAGATGGTTTCTTAAAAAAACACTACGTCTGCATGACAGGAGCGATATGACAGCATGACTGCCACACCTCGTATGTGTTGGCCATTCACTTACACTGCAAAACACAACAGCAGGCTTACTCATGCTTGGACATCCATTTTCCAGATTAATAATGTGTATAAGAACATGTTACATTTGTTTAGCCTCAGGTGTTTTCTGGTTTGTGATTGGGCAGTCACACACACACACACACACACACACACACACACACACACACACATTCCCTAAACTGCTTATCCTTCTGGGTTGCGGAGGTGCTGGATTTCAGTTGTCATTGGGCGGAAGGCAGGATACACCCTCGCCAGTCCTTCGCAGGGCAGACACACAGACATATATAGTCACACTCACAATCACACACACATTCACACCTAGGGGCAATTTAGCAGGTTGAATTAATTAATTAATTAATTAATTATTTTTTTTTACATTTCATTGCTTTTCACTGCTTGTTTATTGTGTTAGACTGTGTTAGGAAAAAATAGGCTTGGCACCTTTGAGCCTTGAAATGAAAAGCAAGGCCTTACTCATGTCCATCCTCTCATTCTTAAAGAAAAATGCACTATTTTTCATAATTTTTTATGCTTTTCTCCCTGAAACGTTTCAGAATGGTTCATTTTGGATCGGCAATTTCTCTTTTCCGGGGGCGGACTGAAGCATTTTGAGCCTGTTTACACCTTGCATTGATGTGTTTCTTGTCCGGATAGTATCTGGACATAATTTGGCCTGATTCCATTTACACTTTTTACTAAAATGCATCCCCAGTAGGACAAGATGAGATCTGATTTTACTTTTCCCATGTAAAAGCACATCAACACATACGTTATTTCTGTCTTTCTTCTGTTTACTGTTTTCCCCATTACGATACGAGTCAGCAAGCTCAGCTTGGACACTTTCATCTACCCACAGTGCAATTGGGCTCTTGGTCTGGGGAAGTTCAGCCTCATCTATCCTCCAGGCTTTCCTTGTTTCCTTATTTATCCTCTCTCGTGGTAGTCAGCACTCAGCAGACGCATCTCCACTGATGTAATTGTGTATGTATTCCATTTGCCAGTGTGTTAAGATCCATCTCTGACCACCTCCAAATGTGCTTTGAGTGATCCGATCATAATCTGCTTACTATGTATCGTTCCATTTGAATTTCCCGGGATTTTCATGCAGTCAAGTGAAATTTTGAACTTTTGTGTTTACAATCAATAAATAGACCCAATAAAATGGGGTGATGGCGCCAAAATATACATTTCTTAAAGGTAGGGAGGCCCACATGTAATGGTTCTTACACCCATGACTGTCTTCATTATCACTCATTTAAAACCACTTGATATATAAAATGAAAGATTCTCTACAACTGTGCAGATTTTGACTGCTTATCATAAAGCTTTAAAGAAATGCTAGATGTGTCAAGAATGATAAACAGAGCTGTAGAAGATTCTTAAAATTCATATCAAATGAATATCTAGAGTGCCACAAATTTGAAAAATGGTTATCAAATCTCAGGCAGATAACTTAAAAAAATGCTATGATTAGATAATTATAGTATATCGTTTATAGTTTATTAACTTTTGAAGTCCCAAGAACCTAAGATATTAAATTTAAGGCTGAAATAGGCTAAAGATCTCTGCTCTGATTGGCTGCCCTGTGTTGCATCCCATTTGAAAAGCACTTCTTATAACTTCAGCATGAGTGGGCGGGGCTAAACTTCTGGAGGCTGAATAGTCAGGTATACGTACATGAGAGTTTTTGTGCCGTTGCAAAACAGTTCATTTAAAGTGGACTGTTTTGCAGCTTAGTTTGTATATATAGAGTCTATGGACTACAGAAAGAATAACTTTTAAAAAATGTTTACATTCTACATTCTAAAATACCTTTTATTTAAAAGAAGTGAGGAAATTTGGTGATATGGGCTTTTTAATCTGGGACCGAATTGAAGTAAATGCCAGTGATGCTTATGGTGAGACGCTTGTTGCAAATTTGCCACTGTTGTGCCTAGTGGTTATTTCATCTCTAACCTATAACCACCACCACATCCTCTTCACTGGTGTAATTATAAATTATTACAAATTTATAATCACAAATTATCTCCTGCATTTACTCATGCCTGTGTTGAAGGTTTAACTTAAATGAGGCAAGCATAACATTAGCCTTCCCTGTAAACATCTGCATGTTGACTTGCATTGAGGAGAATATTGAACCCCTTTGATGAAGCATGTTCTGTCCTTGGCTCATTAAAATTCTATTAGGGATGTTTGCAGCATGCTGGAGTCTGCTGAGACGTACATTATAAAGCTGTTTGATTCCAGGGTGGATCTTTAAGCACAGAGCACACCAGCTCAACAAACACTCACAAATCTAAAAGTTTGGTTTCTGTGACATACACACTTTAAAAAAGGTTCTTCAAGGTTCTTTAGTAAAGGGAAGGGTTCTGTTTAGAACCATGAGTTCTAGATAGAACAATTTCATGCTTAAATGGTTCTTTGCACGGTAAAATTGCTCTTTAAATTGATGAACAATGTGTTTTATATGGTTCTATATAGAACCTTTTTGAAAAGGGTTCTATATAGCACCAAAAAAGGGTTGTTCTATTGTGATGATGTCAAGCTTGTAATAGTAGGGGAACCCTTTTTGGTGCTATATAGAACGCTTTTCAAAAAGGTTCTATATAAATCCATATGAACACACATTCTCTATTGATAGATGTCAATAGATGTTGATTCAGCTACAAAATCTTCCTTCTTATGTCATTGCAGGGCTGCCTAGAACCTATGTTGAGTTTGGCTGGATAAAAAGAAGCAGTTTATACTTCACAGAAAATATTAACACGTGAAAATACCTGGAATCCTGAACATGTTGTGTCCAGAAATGGAATTCATTTTTTCCTGGACAGGCAACCAAAAGCCTTGACAATCCAGGGAAATCCTAAGTGGGTGGTAAACTGAGGTGGAGACTGATGTTGTTTTAATAAGAATGATGGTGTTTAGTTTGGTTTAGGTTTGGTTTGGTTAGATTAGGTTTTGTTTGTAAAATCATGATGTTTGGAGGAGAATGATGGTGATTTTTGGAAAACAATTGTGTTTGTTGGAGAATGATGGTGTTTGATGGAGAATATTGGTATTTTTGGAGAATGATGGTGTTTGTTAGAGTATAATGATATTTTTTGGAGAATGATGGTGTTTGTTGGAGAGTGATGGTGTTTGTTGGAGAGTGATGGTATTTTTTGCAGAATGATGGTGTTTGATGGAGAATAATGGTGTTTGATGGAGAATAATGGTGTTTGGTGGACAATGATGGTGTTGGAGAATGATGGTGTTTGATGGAGAATGTTGGTGTTTATTGGAGACTGATGGTGTTTGATGGAGAATAATGGTGTTTGATGGAGAATGATGGTGTTGGAGAATGATGGTGTTTTTTGGAGAACAATTGTGTTTGTTGGAGAATGGTGGTGTTTGTTGGAGAATGATGGTATTTTTTGAAGAATGTTGGTGTTTGACAGAGAATGTTGGTGTTTATTGGAGACTGATGGTGTTTGATGGAGAATAATGATGTTTGATGTAGAATGATGGTGTTGGAGAATGATGGTATTTTTGGAGAATGATGGTGTTTGTTGAAGAACGATGGTAATTTTGGAGAATGATGGTGTTGATGGAGAATGATGGTATTTTTTCAAGAATGATGATGTTTGATGAAGAATGGTGGTGTTTGTTGCAACTGTGGTGTTTGTTGTAGAATGTTGGTATTTGATGGAGAATGACGCTGTTAGTTGTTCAATGACAGTGTTGGTTGGCGTTACTTGATGGAGAATGATGCTAATAATGCTGTTGTAAATTAATTAATTAACTAATTAATTACTATTTTACATTTAACACCATGCTGAATCATGAATCATCATACTGACCGTGTCAAATTGAGTGACCTTCGAACACAAGTGGAAATGAATCATCCATTTCAATTCGCTATCATTTTATTTGTAAGACAGCTTGCTTTGCGACTGTGTTCTTTAACAAAATGCACTAATATAAATAATTTACTAGTGTATCTCTGTAATGCATATAGATATAAGGAAACTATTTGTTATGCATTGAAAACACACAGACATTTTCTGTTGTTTTTGTGTCTCCCTTTTAATTCAAAACTGGCAGAGTTTTTAGGCTATAATTCACTCAGTGTATTCAGTAGGGTGGCCAGATTGACCTCAGTAAGTGGATTTAAACATTCAAGCTTATTAACATAAGCAGTCTTACCCTTCACTCTGTATGTAATAACTGCATAAAACACTCATGAATAAATAATTGTTTATGATATAAGTTACAGCCAAGGCAAAATGTGTTCTGGCTGCAGACAATACGGTACGTTAAGGTAATGTTGATGCAGTGATGGTGTATCATTATGAATGTAGTTTATTATTCATTACATTCTCAATGCATGTGCAAAATATATCTGCACCAGTGATCCTTTTCAGATATGCACTGCAATGTTGAACAGCATTTAAAAATAAGCAGCATGCCAAAGCTGTATGAATTATGAATGGAATTGTTCATATTCCACTTGATATTAATGTGCCATGGTCTGCTGTAGTGTGCAAAGTCATACCAGCCGTTTCAGCCACGCCAGATATTCACTCTGTTGCCTAGACAACATGTACTAGATGTTGGTTTGCTTGGACCCCTCTTAGCTACATTACAGACCAACATTACAGAAAAAAGCGTTGATTTTTTAAGAGGAGACTTCCACTAATTTTAAATAAATTCTGCATAATTCAGTGGTTAAAAACAAAGTCATTCAGTGTGGTTTGATGTTTAATGATTTATTGTAGCAAAACTTACTGACTACTGATTTCCTTACAGTGGTGGTGATAGGCATCAGGGGTTGTAATGTCTACAACACAAATATAGCAATTGAATTTACTGTACTTTTGTTTACAGAGTCACCAGTGAACATACACATGCCCTTTAAGTTTTTCTATGTAATGTAGATGATGAAAATAGTGGTAAATCTGAAAAAACAAGTTTTTTGAAGACTATTTGAACGGGTTTAAAAACAGGTAAACTAAAATCAAGTCACTAACATCAAACTACTCTAAATAACTTTGTTTACGTCTAAATTATTATTCTTATTGCCTCCACAGTACATGCTTACTGCTTTCTAATTTAACCAAAGCAGTTTGTTCCAGAATATTCCATTGCTTTGACTGTAGTGTATTCTGTGGGAAAAGTCTTCTTCACACTCTGTGTTAATAACAGCTGCTTACACTGGGCAGTTTCTAATTCCTTCCAAACTACTTATGTAACAAACCTGACTGAGTTGATGAACCTTCAGCTTCCAGATAGAGGAAGACTGAGATAGAGAGACTGGCTTTTCACAAATCCAGGTGTTGGAGGAATGATATGTTTAAATATTTTCTTGGTGGGGCTTCAGCACATCATATAATCTGTCTGTCCTTGCCCTCTTTAATAACTGTCCCATTACGTGACACTGTCGTTTCTTGCTCTTTCTGTTGTTCTTCCCTGAACCTCTTAAGAAGATGCTTACATTAGAAACAGAGAGAAAGAAAGAGAGAGAGAGAGAGAGAGAGAGAGAGAGAGAGAGAGAGAGAGAGAGAGCTGTGCTTTTGTCCATTTTTATTTGGATAATTATAGATGAAGGTATGCCACACAGTAGTGTTGTAGTCAAGACCATTACAGGCAAGTCCAAGTTAAGACAGAGACCAGATCAAGCTTTCATTATGTACGATACGTATTAATATGTTATTTAACATATTATAATATATTTAGTAAAATATAACATTAAATAACATATAAACTAAAAAATATACCTCATTCTTTTTACATGACAGTGTTAATCTAATTGTGCATCAAATCTTTTGGAAGTAAATGACGGTGGAGTTATTCTCTGTCTCTTACTCTCTAAAACTCATTCAGAATCACCACCTAAAGTCAAATGAATATAAACTAAACTACATCCATTTTATTATTAAATGAAAACACAGTAATAAAAACATTCTGTTTTCCCCCCTTTAGGGAATTTTTTAAATTTGGAATCAATAAACATTGACAAACAAATAATACCCAGTCAAACCATCATGGAAAGGATTAATTAGATCCTCAACCAACAGCAAACAGATTTTATTTGAACATGAAGAGAACTAGCACGATGCTAATCTGTGAGTTATATGCTTCCATTACCTGTTAGTTATATTAGCCTTGTGGCTCCAGTGTAAAACTACAAAAGCACACTTCAGACAACAAACATGTCCTGGCTGATGGTCTACATCTGGAATAAATGGAGGGAAAGCTGCAAATTTGATTTTAAACATTAAGTTCTCGGTATTCAGCGTAAATTAAAAAATGCTTGTAACAGGCATCTCCTTATCGTCTGATAGAGTGGATGAGAATTCAGCCCAGTGTGGCTCATCAAAAGCGTTCCCTTTCTCAGAGTGTGGAGATTGATGGACAGAATTGATCCTGTCTGAGGTTTATTGTGTATGTGATGTAGTACAGACTGAATGCAGCTCAGTGTTCAGGGGCTTTTCCTGTCTTAAGGACTGAATGTGGCCCATTGGCTGCCTGCCACAACTTACTGTTTATATTGATCTGTCCTGCTATATGGAACAGGGTCATCACGTCAGCTTGATGTTGCTGTAAACCACAGTGGCGCTGTAATATACTCCTCTTGGATTTCTATTGGATACTCATTGAGTGTTGAGCCATCTGAGCACACTTAATCTTGTCAGTATTGTCAGGCTTATCTCAATGGATCCCTGTTTAATCTACCTAATAAACCACAAGCAGAATTTTAAGTTTTGTATTTGGGTTTCAATGAATGTTTACTGTTTTACATGCGCTTGTAAGCATTGAGGAAGCCTTCGGGCCTTAGATCCTCAGAGAACGCTTAATAATTTCATGTCTGTAATTTTTTAGTTAATTTTTACTGAATACACTCATCATGCTGGTTGTTTTACTACAACTACTCTGCAAGTATGTTAGTAATATTCTCATGTCATTTCTAAGATATGATTGGAAACAAAAAAAGTTAAAAAAGGGAAACTTCTCCAATCAGGATTTATTTCCTAGGTAGGTAACTTGGTAGATACAGCCGGGCTAGCTTTCTCACTTGTTAGGCCTTCAGGACCTCGGTTGAAGGCCTTTTATATACATAACTGACAGATCAATCAGCTGATCATGTTTTGATTTCCAATGGGCAGGTCCCAATTCTGTGAAGAAAAATCTCACTCTAGACCAAGGATCAGCAATCCCAATGTTAAAAGAAGCCATTTTGTCCTTTCAACAAAAATCAATCCACCTTGGGAGCCACAACATTTTATGTCCATTTATTGAAGTAACGTTTTATCATCTCGGCTGTAAATATGTCTCATTATGTGCTAATGTACTAGTGTGGACTAAGAAATATTATATAAATGATAACTCTGGCTGATCTGCTTTTAGCTTTAGCTCAGCTTTAGTCACTTTTCTCACATCTCCGGCAGGAAACTTTTACTCAAAAGTAGAATAGACTTTTTCCAAGGCTGAAGTCAACTTCGAATTTGCCAGCTTCTTATTCAAATTTTCTTGCTCCACCTTAAACGGTGCCTGAGGCACCAGAATGTAACTGCTTCAAACAAGAAGCTGGCGAGATGAGAAGTTGACTTCAACTTCATGATTCTTTTTTTATTGTTTGACAGTTTCTTGCTGCAGAAACATATCAGAAAACCACCTGGAGTGCTTACAGATGCAAATAAGCCCATTCATCTCCAAATGATCGATGTTCGTCTGAAATCTTTTTCTTTGCCTTTTTGTTAGCTTTTAGCTAGGCGAGATTGTTGTCTGCATTGCCATGGTGACCAGCAGTCTGTGTGGCACTCTTCAGGTTTAAAGGGTGAATTAGCAGTTATACAGTAGCTCCAGTTTTTAAGACCATTTTTTGTAAAACTGTGTTAGAACGACCAGCAGAGCTTTGTTTTACTGTAAATGAGGATTATTTTATTTTTACCTAAAAATCTAATTCTGCTATGGAGCCGCAACAGGGCAGTAAAAGAGCCGCATGTTGCCAAACCCTGCGCTAGGCCTTTTGGATGTTTTAAATATGTCACTTTCAGAAATGGAAAACACAGGTGGCAGCTCTATGCCAGGATGTTTTCCTGAAAGAGTCACTGTAAAAACAGCTACCTACAAGATAAAATATATTGTTAATGCTTTGTTTTTGTGTTTTTTTCTTTACTGTCAGCACATACATTGTTGACCATTAGACAGCATATGCCCAGTGGGGAAGCACCACACTTGGTAGAACTGTGAAGTGACTATTTTTCTGTCCTTATTTCTGTCATAAAAAGTTGACCTGAGTAAGTTGTCCTCTCCTCTTATAAACACTGTTTTACCCTGTATGTTAAACGGTACAAGCTTAAAAAACACATTGAATATCTTTTACAAGTTTCAAATGTCTGTATCTAATCTAGAAAGACCAAAAAATGTTCTTGTGCAGCAGCATTAGCTTTGCGCTAACATGCTATTAGAAACCCATAAGGGCGCTAGCAAAAATTAGGATTATTGTACAGTTGGGATTTTTAGTTTTGACATTTATGGCCCAAACTCATACTAAGCATGCTCAAAAGAACAATCAGCAAGACTATTAACCCCTTAAATGGCCAGAACGGCCATTTTCCAGCGGTTCCACGTTTCCAACCCTCAAAACTCAGAACAACTCTGGCAGTTTGCATTGTTCTTCATGTAAATATTGAATAAAAAGATTGGGGAAATAATAAGTCTGGGAATTTAAGGGGTTAATCTTGCATTTAAAGACTGTATTGGAAAGCTTGTTTGCATTCCTACATTATGCAGCATGTTAATGGTAATGAAAGTGCCGTTACCTTTAAAGAGATCTTTTTATATGATGCTGTTTGTTTAATTTAGTTTAGTAATAAGGGTTTTTTTTTCTTTCAACATTTCCTTTCCTGGGCATAAGCATAAATGTTGTTTGTTCTGAAAGGTGGAGTTAACGTAGCACAGGTAGAGCAGGAACATGTTTCAGTAGTTTCAATTCGCAGTGCTTGTCGCCAATGTAGCATTTCAAACTGAACCATCAACATTATATACAGACTCCAAACAAGTATCTGGCATGAATGACTCCTGTTGCCATTTTTTTGCCAAAACAATGAGTTGTCCTTGTGTGTGTTGTCTGTTCTTGTGTTAATGAACACACCTTTACACACCTGGGCATTCATCCATTGCCAGGCAACACTCTTTCCCTGCCCAAGCTACTGTTATACTGTCTCAACGTAAGAGGTGTGTGTGTGCGTGTGTGTGTGTGTGTGTGTGTGTGTGTGTGTGTGTGTGTGTGTGCGCGTGTGTGTGTGCGCTTTCCACATCACTGTTCACACTCTCTACTGTATTCATTTCGGACTGACCATGAAAATCTTTTGGCACAAGTGTTTAATATCAAAAAAACATGGATTTTGTCTATTTTTTAGTTTAGATTATTAGTTTATTTAATAGTATTTACATTACGTAGATGTAAACCACAGATATACATTTACATTATTTATATTTGATAGATGTATACAGTAAAAAATATGTGAGTGTACAAAAATATCTTGAGTAATAATAATAAAAATTTAAAAAATGATAAATTTTTAAATAGTTCATATGTTCTAACAGATTGCTCAACCCATTCAAAATTATGCATGTTATTCAAGCCTTCATAATTCTCAATCTAACTATTCTGTGTTCTTTGATTTTTTAGCACTGCCATCAAAGTTTCCATATGTGCCACAAGAGATTTCCTCTGTTATGCTGCAGTGAAACTGTAGAAGCTGTGTCACCCCCTACACTTCTTGTAGCATACTGCAATCTGTCAGAATGACCATAGTGTATTATAGTGTATATTATGAACATTATAGAGCACTTTTTCAGTAAATGACACAGCAACCATAAAAATCCATATCAACCTTTTTATCAACTATGTTGACGGCTTTGTCAGATAATCATTGCAGTACTATTTGCTACACAGCTATTTCTTACATTTTTTTCTTCCCTGTAATTACTGTAATGTGAGTGTGTGTGTGTGTGTGTGTGTGTGTGTGTGTGTGTGTGTGTGTGTGTGTGAAATTGCTGATTCTGTGCTCCTGTCCTCCCTCACACTGTGGGTTGAATTCCCTTTGGGTCTCAGAAGCATTTTCCATTCATCTCTGTCTCTCTCTCTCTCTCTCTCTCTCTCTCTCTCTCTCTCTCTCTCTCTCTCTCTCAAGATCAGTGTTACTAGCCTGAATATGCACACCATTTCTGTTACACTGAAAGATGTGATGCACTGAATCTACTTGATTCAAATGTGTATAATTTCCACATGAATCAAGTAAATTACACCATCACTATAATTGTCAAATGTAAGTTAATTGAAAGACAAAATTGTGTTTAGATTGATCTCTGCTCTTCCACACTGTGTCTTAACTCTGCTTCTACATATTATAGTGTTTTTCTGTTCTGGGCAGTGGGGTGTGTGAGAGGTGGGGGGGTACTTAGAAGCAGGGATTTGGGGGGGTTGAGCGGTGGAAGGGGGGTTCACTTATGACAAATTGCTGTCGTCAAAATCAAAAAAAGTGTTTACCAAAGAAATGAACACACTGCACAATTTTCAGGCCATCATTCAGTAAAAGTCAAACCATCTATCGAACAATTGATCAATGTTAAACAGTGCTGCTAACAAGGAAAGAGAAGCTGGTTAGCCTTAGCTAGGCTAGCATGTTAACAACTCTGCCCACCATGCCCTTGATTCTGGCTAACCAAAGCACGGACACAAGTTTGAATTATTAAAAATAATGATTAAAATCTGTGTGAAGTCTAGCAACAGCTGAAGGGACAGAAAGGAGAAATGAAACCTGTTCTGTGGTGTTTGGATCTGTAACCTTAATGTTAGCTTAGCAAGCAGGCTACAGACTCAAACAGTGCAACCCATCCCAGTACAGGTTTGATTCTGAAAACTGGTGCTCTGTTGATACAAATTTAGATGCTAAAATGTCTGAGAAAGCAAAAGTAGAGTTGCAGCTAAGCTATTGAACCTATTCTGTGGTGTTTAGGAAAGAGCTTAGTTATCCGGCCAAATGTGCCACACCACAACACAGGCTTGGTGGCAGCTAACTGATGCTAAAATGAAACCTGTTTAGAGGATAGCGTACCATTTAAAGGATAGCGCAAAGTGGAGTGACTGGTGTTCAAACGTGTTCTGTGGTGTGTGCAGAGAATGTGCAGGTCTGATATGTGTAGCTCTTTGCCGTGGCTGTGCTGCTGTCATGCTTCGTTTTTTCCGCCCCTTTTTCAGTTAGTGCCCCCTATCGTTGAGACTTTCAGGCATGGAATATAAATTTGATCAAATCACATTTGAAAATCATAATTTTGAAATACCATCATTTTTAAGTATCATCATCATTTCTACATACTGCAATATTACCATCATACCACCCAGCCCTAATAGCCTAGACGTTTAGGTCTAGCTATGAACCTGCAGGCCTTTTTATGTTCTTTGTTGTGTTTGTAAGGATGTAGGAGACAGGGGTAGGACTGAGAGACACAAGCTAAAGCAATGTTTCCTAGTTGTAGTAAATTGTTAATGTTCTAAAATGTTCGATTCATTTTGCAGTCTATATATGGAAACTATAGAGCCTAGTAGCAGTTTAGCCCCGCCCCTTCAGGTTATATCAGTTTAGCATCACCATTTCAGTGTACACCAGTTTAGCCCCGCCCCTTCAGGTTATATCAGTTTAGCATCACCAATTCAGTGTACACCAGTTTAGCCCCGCCCTTTCAGCCTATATCAGTTTAGCATCACCAATTCAGTGTACACCAGTCTAGCCCCGCCCCTTCAGTCTACAGCAGTCTAGCCCCACCCATTCAGCCTTACATTAGTTTAATAACAGCCATGGAACTTACACCAGTTTAGCACTGCCCATTCCCACTGATATTAGTGCAGAGTGTTGTTCCTGTAGTCTGTATCTGAGTTATTGGATTTTCTTATTCAGCCTCTTTGAAGAAGAGTGTGGCAGTTGGCCTACATCAAATTCTGAACCTGTTGCTGATCCGAGCTTTGACAGAACAACTAAACAAACAGGTAGTAAACAGAAATGAACAGAAAACAGTTCAGCTAACAATCTGATCTGATGTTGCAACAGTTTTATAGTTTGTGTGGTGGAAGAAACTGCCAAGATTAAAGCACAGTTGATACAATGTTTGGGCTTCTTTTCCTTTCTTTTCATTATTTTGCAGAACTGTTGTGTAAAAGCAGTAGAACACTCAAGGTAGTGTGTTACCGTAAATAACATGGCTGAGATGATTTATGCTGTTGGCTGGGGCCTGCAACTAAATCACAGTCATTATGTTATTTGCTATAACATGCTCCCTCTAATATTCTATGGCTCAACTATAAAAACCTCACCATGCAGCTGACCACTGGGGGCAATCACTTTAAACATTTTTATAGTTCACAGTAAGTCACATTATGTCCTAAACCACACTGACAAGTCTGTGCCACGTTAATGAAGACCTGGATGTGGTAAAAAAGACAAGTTTTTGGAATGTATTTACAGAAAATAATTGGATAATTATTCATTTCCCTGCAAAAAAAAACAGCATAGACCAGCATATGTTCTATATGTGTATGTATATGTGTTCTCATATGTGGTCAACCAGCATGACCCTGTTGGGTGACCAGCTAAACCAGCATGAACCAGCTTGTAATTCATGCTCATCTGTGCTGTTTTTTCAGGAGAGTTCTAGTGTTTGTTAGCAACATTGGCCTCATAGCACAAGTCCAAAAAAAGAAAAATTTGGACAACAAACGTGCTGATTAACTACATCTGGGAAAAATGGAAAATAGTTGAAATTGGGTTTTTATGCTAAGCTGTTGCTTTAATGTCATTCTATTGCAAAGGTTCTAGGAGCCCAGAGGATGAATACAGATAAGTAAGCCAAGTTGTTTATGGACAGATGTGTTGTATAAAAGCTCCACCTTCTTCTGCAGGAATACAGTCTGAAGGAAAAGTCTCCTGAACTTTGTCTTGTTTTTGGAGCTTTGAAAGAGGCTTAAGGCAACATGATCATTAAAGTGTTTTGGCTTTAGGACTTTTCTGACATTTTGTGTGAAATTGATATTGATTTTCCTAATAGCGTCTTCCCCAGGCTTATTGCTAATATCCCAATTTGTGAGACGTTTTCACATTGTAAAGATTTTTCTGATGATCCCTCTGGTTACGAATGATGGAACTGTCTGTGTGATGTGTAGGTTTACTTTTCTATTCATTTTTTTTCTTTTTTCTGTTTTTTAAAGATCCTCAGTGCATTAAATTTTTAGCAGCAGCTTTTGTAGCACAAGTGCCCTCCTCTCCAGAAAGGAAATGGATTCTGAAAAAGACTGAAAGCGACAAATAATTGATGAAGTTGTCACAGGAGGTGTGAAGCCAGTGAACTACTCGAGTGAACGATAAGGCCGAGAATGGAGAGAATTCCCTAAATGGACCATTCACTTTCTGTAACAAGAGTCCAGATAAAGCTGTTAATCTGTGTGATTTGTGCTTTCTTTGATATTGTATGCCCCCCCAAGGAAAATACCATTAAACGCCTCTTTATAGTTAGTGAGTGATACTTTATAGTTACTTTATAGTTAGTAAATGATTTCTGACTCCTAGATCATTGAAAAAAGTAGACAGGTTGTGTGGAAAGGGCAGATGATAAACTTCCAATCCATACCAAATTAGTGTTCGTAAGGAGGAGTCGAGATATTTTAATATGAGTTTAAAGTTGATAGGAAGTTTTTATGTGTACAGTCTTGTTTAGTTCGGGGAAAAAAACATCCTTTTGTCATGTTTTCTGATCAAAACAAATAGAAGATATATGTGCATATTCAGACCTGACCATACAGAATGTAAACTCAACCAACCTTTACATTTTTGCCATATTTTTGTGATTTTTCATTGAAACAAACACAAGAATGTTGCAAGTGCATACTTGAACCTGTTCATACAGAATGGAAAATCTCTTGTATGAGAAAAGTTAAAT
Source organism: Colossoma macropomum (assembly GCF_904425465.1). Classification (NCBI taxonomy): domain Eukaryota; kingdom Metazoa; phylum Chordata; class Actinopteri; order Characiformes; family Serrasalmidae; genus Colossoma; species Colossoma macropomum. The sequence continues at coordinate 41,151,572 of NW_023494792.1, read as the reverse complement.
CTTCTCACAGTTTACATCTCATTGCTTCAGATAGTCAAATGTCTTTCCAGTAGATTATGACTGATAAACCTCAAATGAATGCCTTAAGTAAACAATGGCTGTGACTTTAAGTGCTAACATTTATAATAATAATAATAATAATAATAATAATGCCAGTTTGAGTGGCTGGTGTTGATATATAATAGTCTTGAGGTAGATTAGTACACTAATATACTTCCATGTGAAGTCATTTCAGTACACTGGAGTATTAACTTGCTTGTAGCATGAATGTAGCATTATTCATTTTACAACTCCTTAATAACTTCTTAATTCAGAGGATACAATGACGTTTGGTGGTAAAGTGTACACAGGACAAAATATATATAAAAAGATAATTTTTTTACCACAGGGCATTGTTTTCCAAATTTTTTTTTTCCAATAGAGAAAAACAGCTTGGATCTGCCAACTGCCGCCGCTATAGTAAATGGCATTATATGTATGGTATAATTCTCTATACTGCACTGTGAGCTTCAGTGTAACTCTAACCCTGTGCTTTTTGTTCTGTGAATGATGTGTATCATCAGTCGTTTCACAGCAGAAAGCCGTGGACTGTATGGAGCTGGGTTTCCCCTGATGCGTATCTGCATCCATTTCCCTGTGAAACACTCCTCTCACACTGCTGGAGCTCTGCTGAATCTTTCATGAAGAGTCAGGGCGAGGGGTGGGTATTGCACTCCTCCTTTAGACATAAAGAGAATATGTTAGCAGAACAAGCAGGCTAAGATTGGCAGCTGGACTGCCTGCTTTGCCATGCTGCTGTTCTGTCACACTGGATGAAGTCTTGTAAAATCTGATTGTCTCACAGCCTTGTTTAGTCTGTTTCTGGAACATACACTACTGTTCAAAAGTTTGGAATCACTGTTTTCAATAATATAAAACCAATTTGATTGCAGATAAATGTATAAAATGTGTACTTTGTTGTTACTGAATCTTCTCCCCAATTTAATCTTTGCCAGTTCCACCCACCCAGCTAGGTCTCCCCCATCACACGATGCTACAAAGCTGGGAAGGCTGGCACATACTTCCTATAAGACTTGTGCACCACCACATCTTTTCAAACTGCTGCTAACACAATGTCACTGGACAGCTCAACTTGCTTGGAGAAGAACACTAACTGTGCTAATTCTACTATGTCAGCTAACAGACTTATTGGCTAGCATTGTGCTGAACAGTGGGTGGGAGGTAGGACCATCCTACCCACCCAGAGAGAGTGAGGCCAGTTATGCTTAGATTCCTGACCCTGGATGTCTGCACCATTGACAGAGATTAAATCAGAGACCTGCACCACTTGGGGGCCACTTAAACATGCTGTTTTTGACCTGCAAGTATCTTTACGCTACAGAGTATAAAGAACCTTCTTTCCCAGTAAATTTATCCACTTATCTCTATTATTTCTGTATCAATGCACTGATATATTAAAAAAAATCTTGAATTTACCATGAAACGTAGCACTGTTAGGCCAGGAATATACATACATACATCAATTAAACATACCCTACCTAATAACCCTGCTCTGTTTGGCTGACAACTATAACGTTCGTGATTACATGATCAAAAACTAAAAAGTTGACAAAATGACTGGAATATATAATGATTGGCTACTGAAAGTTCCATATTTTAAAGTTCAAAAGTTATATTTACCACTCAGTACCAGCCCAAGTTAAATGAACATAAATGTCATGAGCGCCTTTTTCATTGTTAAACAAGATCAAGCAGGGTGTGCTTCTGGCTACATTAATACATTTCCTGGCCAGATTTGTCAGCGTTTTACGGAGATCTCTGCCAAAGAGTGTTTTCAGGGCATGTAAGTAATTTTTTTCACCACTATTTTTTTTCCGGTTTCTGGGCTGTTTGTGTGAATCACAAAATCCAACCTCATATTACTATAATCACCCTCTTGTTGCCAACAACGTAGCACCGTTTTGAAGCGTGACAAGCTTACAGCAAGAGCTAATTAGGCCTAATCACAGCCTCTGTACTGCGGGGTTAGTTGCCAGACGGTGTTAGAACCAAGCCAAGTCTAGTAAACAAAGACAAATAAAGTAAATGTTGTTTTTTGGTTTCATAAGTTTACACAGATTTTAAAATGAAAAAGAGAAAACATCTGAAAACTGGGTTGTTCTTCTGCTTTATTAGTGTCTTTCAGATGTTAGTTGTTTGGTTTTGAATGAAATTGACATTAACAGTCGGTAAAACTATAGTTATTCAGAAACAAAATTCCATATTTTCCTTAGGTGTAATGATTTTTTATTGCTGTCCTTCACTAGAAAAAAAACTGTGATTGTTTGACACACAGTCTAATGTCAGTTTTCATATATAATTTGATGTGTGTGTATGTGGGTGTGTGTGTGTGTGTGTGTGTACATGAACAGAAGGTGGTAGAAACAAATTTCAAGTCTTTGTAGCAGAGATGTATATGTTGCTTGCATAAAAAAAAATGATTGTTACAACTTAGATATTTTTAAAGTTATTGAACAAAAAACAAAATGCTCCTCCTACCTCTTGAAGGCCATCACCATCCACCACCTTCTTCTCTATACTTTTGGACACCCATGTGTGATTTTCTCACACCACTGTGCATTACACTTTCTCTCAGAGAGCACAGTAAACTCGCCTATACTATACTATTCCACCTACTAAACTCGCCTATGCTATACTATTCCACCTATACTAGAGAAAGGTAACCCTAAGAGTCCCTGCAATGGCTGTGGAACTCAGCCACTATTCCATTCAAAAGAACATTCGGTCCAAATGTACTTTGTAGTAAATTTTGCCGATGCTCAATCATGTCATGTATCAAAAAGGTCCAATCATCTGAGGACGTCTCACTACTCAAGTCCTCTGTGTAAGTAACCAAAGCAACCAAAGAAATCTTCAAGAGTACATGCTCAGATTCAGAGATGAGCCATTGAAGTGAAGTACAGTCTTAAAAAAGATGGTTATTCAAAGGTTCTTTAATAAAGACAGTGATTCTATATACAGTAGAACCTTTTTGAAAATGGTTCCACATAGCACTAAAAGTCTCTTGCTATTGTAATGGTGTCAAGCGTGTAATGATAGAAGAACCTTTTCTGATGCTATATAGAGTCATTTTCAAAAAAGTTCTACACAGAACCATACACAACACATTCTTTATCAACCTGAAGAAACATTTCACCATGCAAAGGACCATATAAGCATTGCAATGATTCTTTGAGTGCTCATGGTTCCACATGGAACTGTTGTCTTTACTAAAGAACCATCTTTTTTAAGATTGTACAAGAAGAAGGTTCACACCTCCTCATTACCTTGTCATTAACATATTGCTGTTGTCGGAAGAAAACCTCTTATCTCCAAAATGATAACTTTACAGGAGAAGGAAAAAACCCACTTTACTTTTAATGTAGGTCAATGGAACCAGACTTTTTTCCAAGTCATTTTGGGTGATTTCTTTTAGTCCATTCATCATGACATTTACATACAGTACAAATGGCAACAGGTATTTTCAAATTATGTCAAAAACTGAAAAACGTCAAAAATGCAAGATACAAGGTTTTCTTCCGAGAGCAGTGATACATAGCTTCTCTTTTGCAATATGCAAAGAAAGCATTTAAGGATGTCCTACCAGGAGTTTCTCTTTTTCCCCCTCACTGTTTTCAACCTCTCCGTGACCCAGAAGGATAAGCGGCTTAGAAAATGTGTGTGTGTGTTTTCAACCTCATGTTTCGGTTTTGGCTCAAATCCAGCTGTGGTAATCTTATGCAGAAGAACTCTGGCACCACCTCATCCACCTCTGCCTTTATAAATGTTTCTGGACACGGCATTCATCTCAAGGTGGATAACTAAAAAATCACTTTTGCTGTATAGTTTGTAATATTTCAATATATACTGAATACGATATAATTAAATAAAAGGAGAAAAACACAACAACCATCCATGCTTTTAAATGATAGTGTACAGTCGGTCATTTTACCAGGGCCACTGGACCGCCAGCCATCAATCATCTGCTCTGTTGGACTGGATTTGTGGTTGTATGATGGATGTTTCTTGTTGAGTTATTGACGTTATGTTTGCCTCGACCTCCAAACTGTAATCTTGCCATTGTGCTGGAACAGAGGTGGCCTGTGGTTGAGCCCCAGCTGTGAGAAAACTATTGTACGGACACTTTTATATGTGAGTGTTTTTGCTAACTGTAACGATCAGTACTGAAAGGCATTCTGGAACATAAAGGCCATTTGGAGTGACAGTTCAATGCAAAGTTGGACTAAGATAATAATAACAATAATAATAATAATTATTATTATTATTATTATTAGTAGTAGTAGTAGTAGTAGTAGTAGTATGGTTGTTACCATTTTTGTTGTTGTTGTAAAGATCAATAGATATGATAAATAATTGAATTTTATGTTACAAAATATATTATAAAATATCTTAATAATTACCATTTTATTCATGAATACATATGAATATATATTTAGTATTATAAACTTCCAATGAACCACAAACAAATTTCTTTTTTTTTCATTTTTATTTTTATTTTCTGAAAAATTCTCAAACTGATCTACTACAATGTTATGGTCTTGACTCGAACTCTAGTGGTCTTGACTACCTTTCACTCCTTCTCCCTGTTTCGGATTCTCTTTCTCCACCTCCCACCTGTTTTACACCTGCTTTCACTCTTTCTCCCTGTTCCGCTTGTCTTCTCACTCCACCTACCGCTGGCTCTGTATTGTATTGAGAATAGTTGCCACAAAGCCAGACTTCAGGGAAACTGAAAGCATTCATTTAAAGATGTTGTGGCAGGGGCACTATGGGAAATGTAGTGTCTGCAGTGAATTTACACAGTCGTCATATTTATGTTGTGTAGTTTTGCCTAAAATTTCGATGTTGAAATGAAAAACTTTATAGGATATGTATTGACTTTTCTCCATGATTATAGTTGGGCACAGCAATAATTTACTGGGGTACATGCCACAGTAAATTGGGTGTAGTGACACCCCTGATGATGCATACATGTTACAAGCAAAGCTGTCTGTCCTGCACACTACATTAACCTTACATGAAAGTAATTCTAGTGTTAAACACAAAATAAAAAACATTACATAAAAGTATTAGTATTAACAAAATAATGGCACATCTTCCTGTAGATATGTCAACAATGTATATAGAGCAAAAAGTTTGAGGCTTACAGCTGAAGTCAATAAACTATATAGCCTATGAATCAGATTACATAACAAAGAAATTACACCTACACCTAACAGTGTGACCTTTCACACGCATAAAAATTAAATATTGTTTCAAACTAATGATGCACGCTTGATCTATATATGTTGACCACGTCTGAGCTGTACGATACAGTTTCTCATAGAATTTCTTGAGTGAATTCATTTGTGGGTGGAGCCTGGATTGATCAATTATATAGTGATACAGTGAATAATAGTGTGTTTTTAGAGAATGATGGCATTTAGTGGAGAATGATGATGTTGATGATTGGTAGTGCTTTTTGGAGAATGACGATATTTGGTAGACACTGAAGGTGTTTGTTGGAGAACAATAGTGTGGGATGAGGAACAATAATAGTTGTAGTGTGGAACGGTGGCATTTAAAATAAAAGTACATTTAAACCACTGGTACCATAATGCTGCAGGTAGTTGGGAGCCTCTACAATTCTCTTCCATTCATGGTGCTCTATTTGGCTTGATGGTTATTTTCTAGTACATTATAAACACATCTGTCAGCATTAGAATTGGTGCATGTGAGGCAGCCTTAGTCGTTCACTTGTCCCCTCTCTCTCTCTCATGATGGTATTTTTCATCTGAATGGCCTCCCTGGTGGGCCTACATGATCAGTGGTGTTTTTCTCAGCCTGCCATGATGCTGTTTTAAAGGAGCAGAAAGGAAGATGTATAGCCAAAGCCCAGAACCAGAGTTAATACTCTGACTGCTTGCAGTATTTGGCGCATTAAAAGCATGCAGAGTAGAACTGTTTGTTCAGATTAGATTAGATGTTTCTGCAGTGGTTGGAGGGATGCTGGAGTGAGAAAAGGTTTTTTTATATACTATCATTTGCAACAAAGAAAACAGTACTTTTTTGTAGTGAATTTACACAGTCATAATATTTATGTCATGTAGTTTCGCCTAGAATTTCGATGTTGAATTGGACCTAATCTAAAGATCATTAGTGTCAAGGTTGTTGTAGACTGACCAAGCTGAATAGTCATGTCTTAGCATAGAACAGTATTTGTGTGTATTGTTTTGGTCTATACTGCAGAGCTGGCTTTGATGTTTAGTACCTGTGTGTTTAGTACCTGTTATTGTTGGGATTCTCTAGAAGGTATCATATGATTCACACTGGTTTATTTAGCCATTCTAATATATTTTAAGGCCATATGGCAACATTAGTATGATGGTCATTTTTGGGGGTAATTGTGGTGTTTATAAGACAATTTTGGTATTTCACGGAGAACGTTGGTGTTTGATTGAGGAGGATGATGTTTTTTTTCAGAGAATGATGGTGTTTGGTGCATAATAATGGTGCCTGGTGCAGAATGATGGTGTTTGTTGGATAATAATGGTGAGAATGATGGCATTTGTTGGGGAATTATGGTGTTTAGTGGAGAATAATAGTGTGGTGGAGAATGTTGATATTTGGTGGAGAATGATGGTTTTTGGTGTGGGATGTTTTTTGGAGAATGATGGTGTTGGAAAATTATGATGTTTGGTGGAGAATCATGGTGTTTGGTGGATAGTGATGGTGTTCAATGGAGAATAGTGGTGTTTGGTGGAGAATGGTGGTGTTTGGTGGATAATGATGGTGTTCAATGGAGAATAGTGGTGTTTGGTAGTTTGGTCCTAATAACTTTTAGTTTTTCATTTGATTATTTAACTATCCTAATTATGTTTTTAATATTGTTTTAATTATGTTTTTCTATTTGCATTCACCTTATTTTTTTTGAACAAGTCTGAATAAACTTGCCTTGGCTTGCCTTGCCTTTGGTGATTAATGATGGTATTTGATAGAGAATGATGGTGTTTGGTGGATAATGATGGTGTTTGGTGGATAATGATGGTGTTTGGTGGATAATGATGGTGTTTGATGGAGAATAATGATGGTGAGTGTGCAATAGGCCTTTGAGGAGACTGCAGGCTGACGATGTACTATATGTAGATTATTGTTAGCCCACACGAGAGGAAACATTTGCATAAATAGTTCTGCTTTTTGCTCTTGGAGCTTTTATTTGTAAATATTTCATGAACAACCTTCAAACTGGTGAACCTCAATGCATGTTGTCATGTGCACTAATATTTGCAAACAGCTGACATCTCTGTTAAGCTCATGCTATTTCTGTCTGAATGCACGCTCCTTGAGTCACAGTGTAGGCAGGAGTTCTGTCCTGCTCTTGGCTTCAGGGGCTGTGCTAATTAGCATAGTTTATCATTAATTCCCAACTTCTATAATCTTCATATCGTCTAATCTGCCTGGCAGTTATTTTTAGAGCAATAGAATGGGCTAAATTTAGCTTCCTCAGAGAACGTGATTGTGTTTGACTGGTGGGGCAGAGAGCATTCAAAAGATTCAGAGATTTGAGGAAAACCTTAGTTACATAACCAGCTGATATCTGGGTGGTGTTTTTTCTTAGCTTTCCTTTTTTCTTTCTTTTTTTCTATTCCTGTCATCTATCCATTGAGCATCACTTTCGTTTTTTTCTCAGCCACAGCTAGCTGTTTAAAAGGCATGTTACTCCTTCAAGAGGACCTTCATGTTGTGGCCTTCGTCAAGTGTAAAACATCATTGTCAAGTTGCTGTCAGATAAAAGGTTCTTGTGTTGTTTTTACACCTTTTGAAAACACTAGCTGTGCTTTCACACATTGCATGAAGCTTTCATGAGAAACTGACCAAGAACAAACAAAACTGAAGAAGTGCTGCAGGGGGCCAATGCAAGAGGTGATGCAAATTCAAGGGAAAGGTTTCACACTGGGAGTTGTAAAGGTGAAGTAATCCATGTTTATCCCAAAAATGACGACTATAAATCCCAGAGCAAAAATAATCCCATGCACATTGTCTCTGAAGAAGTATAAAATCTTTATTAATATATGGCAAATCTTAAAAAAATTATTAGAATGTGCTGACTTGTTGTGGCCCATGCAGGCCTTCATCATGACATACATTTATTTCTCAACTGTAATTTTTTATGTTGTATGTCGATTGCTGATTGTGATTTGTGGTCAATTTACATTGCATACTGCCTGTTTTCTTTTTTGTCTTTTTTGTTTTTTCTGACCAACAGGAATATGTATACAATAATGTGAAGAAGTAAGTACATCCCACAAAAATGTAGACTTTTTCAGTGCATTTGGAGATGCAGATGTCCTGTCTTCATTTAAACTGTGTTGATAGATAAAGGTGATATAATTTAACAAGAGAAACTTTTATGTGGAAAAAGTAAGCACACCCCTACATATATCACTGCTCAAAAGCTGTCAAAATAAAATCAGGTGCACTTGATCAGATGCTAATGATTAGAATAATATTGAAGAATATCTTCTTTAAACCTTAGATGTCTGGTCTGGTTTGCTCTTTGTTATTGGAGAGTGGTATCATCACGCCTAGATCAAAAGAGCTCTTTGAGACCTAGCCAATGTGCAATCATAGAATCAACTATGAGAGTGAGAGTGCTTGAGATGAATGAAAAAGTTGAAGCTGAAGAAGTGGACCTTCCAACAAGATAATGATCCTAAACATATGAATAAATCCACTGAGGAATGGCTTAAAAGGAAGAAATGGAGGGTTATGGAATGGTTTAGTAAAAGCTCAGATCTGAATCTCATTGAAATGCTGTGGGGAGATTTGAAACTGGCTGTACATGCAATAAACACCTCACAAATTGAACAGTTAAAAGAATTCTGCATGGAGGAATGGATAAAAATTTCTCCCAGTAGATATCAGAAACTGGTAGACAGTTATAGGAAATGCCTACATATTTTTTTTGGCAGTACCAGTTACTGAAGCCAGGGTGTACTTATTGTTTTCAACAGACAAAAGTGACATCTCAGTTAACTGATTTTGAAATAAATGATTGCAAAGTCAAATTTCCATTGTTTATTGTTCAATTACATAATGTTTCTCTATACATAGTGTTAACTGAAGGTCAAATACTGGTATGTGCACATATATTAGAAAAGAGAAACATTCATGGGGTGTACATACTTGACTATATATTGTTTTAACTCTGTTCTCTCTGGGGTCTAAGCGTATTTTCTCAATTTTTGCATATCTTTTGCTTAAATTTGCCTTTAAAGGTAATTACATATAACATGATACCCATATGTGTCATACAAAAAAGCAGCATTATCTTCATCACTACTTTCCAAAACCACTGCACACCATTTGCGCACCATTTCACATGTGCCTCTGATGTCGACTGAAAGAAGAATGAAGGTTTTCCAACGTGATGAGTAAGTCCTCAGTGATTTCCCAGTGTCTATTGGTCAGTTTTACACAAAATCTAGGCAGACACACAAATCCAAGAAACACACACAGTGAGGGGCAGATGATATGCATCTCAAACCCTTTTCATAGCCTCATAACTCCGGATGTGAGCCACAAATGATCTTGCAATAAGATGGAATCCAAAAGGTGGTTCCACAGATTCAGGAAATATTTGAATTGTATTTCTATGCTATATTATCACAATAGAGAAACAGATATAGAAACATCGAATTTGATGCATGGGACAAGTTTTTGGACCCAAGAGGGTAAAATAGCCATGATAAATTAATCCAGCCGACATTTGGCATTGCACATAGTGATCTTAGGCTTGTCTACAGTTGCTCAGCCATGGAAAAACAATTTCCAACGCACAGTTTTTGGGCTGATGTTGCTTCCAGAGGCAGTTTGGAACCCTGTAGTGAGTAACACAATAGAGGATAGGCAATTTTATTTACCACATACTTCAGAACTCTTTTCAGCACACATTTCTAGCAGCATTTAGCAAATGTCTTTTAATCTATGTTTATAGATAACAGTACATCATACAGTGTTAGAGACCACATGAGCAAGTCTGTTTTAAATTACTAAACAGCTCAAGAAGGTTTGAGGCAAGTAGGATCTAGGTATGCAGATAGCACCATGTTAATTGATGTACATAACCTTCAATTACTTGTTAGCTACATTAGCCTTATAGCTCTAGTCTGAAACTAAAGGAGTAAACTTTGGACATTCTGCTGTAATTTGCCACAGCCAGCTTGATGAGATGTTGTTCCCCTCAGCTAAACTAGAAAGCCACAAAGGCCCTGCATCACCACTCAACTCAAACTCCTCCTCTTCCATATCACTCCATCCCTCCGTCTTGCAGCTAGTCTGTTCTGCACTGCTCCAGTCTCTCAGGAACCACCGGATACTCTTCCGGATACAGCTTCAATTATTCATCCCTCCCTGGATTTCCACCTTCTTGCCCATTGCTGGAGAGAGAGAGAGAGAGAGAGAGAGAGAGAGAGAGAGAGAGAGAGAGAGAGAGAGAGAGAGAGAGAGAGAGAGAGAGAAGGAGAAAAAGAGAACAAGAGAAAGGAAGAGGGAGAGAATAAGAGAGGAAGAGTGAAAGAAAGAGGAAGAAACATTGACAGAGAGGAAGGATGAGACAGAGAGAAAGAGAGTCAGAGAGAGAACAAGAGAGAGACAAAGAAAGAGTGAGAGAGAAAATGAGAGGGAGAGAGACAGAAAGAGACAAAACCAAAGAGAAAGGAAGAGTGAGAGGATGAAAAAAATGAGAAGGAAGAACAAGAGACGTGAGGGACAGGGAGAATGAATGAAAAAAGGTAGAAAGAGAGAAAGACAGAGAGAAAGAATGGTGTGAAGGAGGTGACAATAGAAGAACAGGTCTATAGATAAAACTAACATGATTAACAGAGACAAGCAGATTAAACAGGTGAAATAGCCACGATTTTGCATCAGCCTTAAAGAGTTAACCATCAAATGACATCAAAAGCCTCTTTTTACGTTTCGTTGAATTATTTCTCGTAGCTCACAGCTCACTGAAACAAGTAGAGAAACTGTGTGGAGGTGTCTGTAAGCAGAAGAGGAGATATTTTACTATGATCTGAATGTGATGAAAAGTTACTGTTGTGTGTGCGGTCTTAGTTTACAGACCGAAAGAGACGTCCTTTATGTCTTTACCAACTTGAACCTGTTGATTACATATAAATATAATTCATTATGTAACTGTGTAATTTATGAAATGTCATGTAAATAATTGTCATAAAATGACATGCTTAATGTAGTTTAGAGCAGTTTTTAAACATCATCTGTATTACAAAATAAACTGCTTTTTAACTGATGTTATAGATGGATGTGGGATGGTTTAGGAATGAAAACTATATCAATCTCTCATCATAGCAGCTCCATCAAATACTCATAAAGACTCATAAATCACCTGCCACTTAGAGAGAGGGACGAGGGACCTCCAGAGAAAACTTCAATCTATCAGACTCTCTCTCTCTCTCTCTCTCTCTCTCTCTCTCTCTCTCTCTCTCGCTTTCTCCCTCTCCCTCTCTCTCCTTTTTATTTCTGCTCTTCTCTCTCTGTCTCTTTGTCCCCCTCACACTTTCTCCTCTTATTACTCTCTCACTTCCTTCTCTCTCTTGTTTCTGTACTCTGTTTTTATTCTTCTCTATGATCTCTCTCTCTCTCTCTCTCTCTCTCTCTCTCTCTCTCTCTCTCTCTCTCTCTCTCTCTCTCTTTCTCTCTCTCTGTTTCCCCCCATTCTGTCTTGCATCCCCCCTCCGTCTCTCTTGCCCTCTCTCTCTCTGAGCAGTAATTGATTCTGGGCAGACTGCTGTGTCTTTTTTTTGCTTTGCTCTTTCCTCCTTGTTTTGCACCACTAAGCTGTGAATCTCAGCTGTGAGATGACGTGTGTGTGTGTGTGTGTGTGTGTGTGTGTGTGTGTGTGTGTGTGCGCGTATATGTCTGATAGAAGTGTAAATCTCTGACTTCAAAATGATTCTTTAGGAAACCATTCAGTGAATCATAAAAGTTAAATGTCATTGATTTGGTAAAAAACATAAATACACAGATTGGAGGAACTATTTACTCAGTAGTGGAATACACACACACACACACACACACACACATCTTCTAAGCCTCTTATCCTTCTGGGTCGCAGGGGGAGCTGGAGCCTATCCCAGCAGTCACTGGGCAGAAGGCATAATACACCCGGTCAGGTCAGTAGTGGAATACAGACAATAAAAAATTCTATTTTCAGCCAGAAAACAAGTGCATAGCTTATTGAATATACTGAATCTATTATAATTGATTCAGACATTTCAAAATTGATTCTGTTGAACTGTCACCTCCAGATCGATGCATATGTACACCTTTAAATTTTGAATAGTCTTTCTGTGTGTGTGTGTGTGTGTGTGTGTGTGTGTATTCCACTGAGTGTGTAATTGGGTATTCCTCATTCTCCCCCTTCTCTTCCTCTGTCTGGAGCCTCATGCCACATACTGTGCTGTGTGTATGTGAGAGTGTGTGTGATGTCAAGGTAACTGGGCCCAGTGGGTCACTGGACAGTGGGTTTGATGAAAGAAAAAGATACAAGGGTCACAAAGACTCTTTCCTAAAGCCTCTTTTCTGCCACTGAGATTTAAAATAAGAACAGAATTTTTGTCTGTGTATATATTCTTATTCCTGAAACATTCAAGGACCACCTACTGTTCAGTTAAATTAAATACAGTTTGATTACATTTAATTACGTTCAGCTGAATTCAGTTCAGTTCGGGGCATAAATGTCAAAACTACTGATGTCAAAGTTACATAGTAATAATAACATGTTCACCAGTGGTGTTATTAACAAACATCAAATAAACAAGCATTACTCACCACCACCCTCTAAAGTTGTTATTAACATCAAAGAAACAAGCATTACTCACCACCGCCCTCTAAAGTTGTTATTAACATCAAAGAAACAAGCATTACTCACCACCACCCTCTAAAGTTGTTATTAACATCAAAGAAACAAGCATTACTCACCACCGCCCTCTAAAGGTGTTATTAACATCAAATAAACAAGCATTACTCACCACCGCCCTCTAAAGTTGTTATTAACATCAAATAAACAAGCATTACTCACCACCGCCCTCTAAAGGTGTTATTAACATCAAATAAACAAACATTACTCACCACTGTTTTCTAAATTTGTTATTAACAAACATCAAATAAACAAACATTACTCACTGCTGCCCTTTCAAAGTGTTATTAACATCAAATAAACAAACATTACTCACTGCTGCCCGCTACATGTGTTATTACAAACATAAAAATAAACAAACATTACTCACCACTGGCATCTATAGTTGCTATGGCCCCTCAAGAAGTTACAACTTATACATAACTTAAGACAGGGCTTTTAGCAGCTGTTAATCATAACTGAGGCACAGTTTTGAAATAGTAGTGATGGCTGAATGCTGAATACACTGTCCTAATTGTTTTCAGTAACATATTCCATTACAGTATATAAAAAGTATTGTATTCAGAATACATTTAGAATATGTTTGCAATACATCTACAATATATCTTGGTAAGGCTTTTTTACAATTCACACTGTTCCTTGCTGCTACTGGTTGGCAGTTTTCTCTGTTAATAGGTTTCATTAGAAATTAACTTATCGTTGAAAAGTTCTGAAAATGCTTAACTTTTCTTCTCTCTCACCACCTGTTTCATTCCACTGCTGCTCTCACAATCCCCCCTGAGCAAGAGTAACTTCACTGCTAAACTTATCACTCACAAATCTGTTCACTACTGAGGAGATTATAAGTTTGATCATCCATCAAAAGAGCTCAGTAATGCTGAGATTAATAACTGGCTCATCATATTGGTTTATCAGTCTACTCAGGCTTTAGTATAAACTTCAGCATGAAGAAGCCATTAATTGAGGTCCTTCTTGGAATTAGAGTATAACGAGCATGTTTGCTACATGCTGTGTACAGATTCTAAAATAGCTAATAGGCATACATATATACATTTTAGTTCAGTGGGTAAGTATTCTAAAAGTATAATAAAAATGTAAATAGTAATTGTATTCTGAATACTGCCTTTACTAAATGCAACTTGGACTGAATACGGATTCATATTCCTCTACATTCCAGCCTTGCTGAGGTGTTTGCTAAGCACTAAAGTAGGAAAAATCTTCAGGAGACACCAGCCTCCTAGACTACCAGAACACAAAAACTCAAGCTAATAATAGAAAAAATCTTTTATCTTTTGCTTTTGCACACAGAATCAATGATACCAATAATAACTTTAATATGCAGGAGACTTTGGGCTTTTATGTGTTTGGTGTTAATAAACTGGTTCATGATTGTGTCATGTTCAGAGTTGGATAACTGTAGTCAGTGTATTTATCTTTCAAGCTTAAAACAAGCCATGTTCAGTAGCTTCCAATCCTGGAATCGACACATTTATGTCCAAAATACCAACAAAATCGCTGCTCTCACTGCAAAGCACAATACACTAACACTCAAACTCCTGAACTTCTCATAATCTCATGAGAAGTGCCTTGATTTAGCACTGCCACGGTAGCTGAGAATTTGAGAGTGCTGGTGGCTCAGGAGTGAGAGCAATGCTTGAGCAGTCATTTCGAATGGGCTAAAGATAAAAATGGGTGGGCACAGGCCCACTGAGCCCAGTCATAGCACAGTCACAGGCGAGGATAAAGCTGCTTGCCTTAGCTTTGGCTTGGGAGGCAAAATATCAAGAGGAGTAAACTATCCATCTTGGTTGTTTTCACTAACCTACTGAGCTGAGACTCGATTGGCCAGCTGATTGAAAAGACTTCACTTCAGCTTTTGATAGCCTTTCCTTTTAATGAAACAGCAGTGCTTCCTATAAGATCACATGAAGATTAAATACTGGCAGTTGTGGAAGAATCACCTAGTATAACTAAATCGACAAGTGATATTATGTTAGCTCCGCCATTTTTTTAACCCTCCTCTTTTCTAATGGCCCACACTTCCTATTAAGCACATATGGAAGCAAATCAAGTTCAGGAGTCCTTCCTCATTCAAGTGAGCTGTGTTTTTTTTTCTTGCTCAGCATACTTTATTCATATTCAGTATGAACTAAGCTTAGCAGAGGCATCAGTCACCATTTACGATTTCAACAGATTCTTTAATGGGAGAGCAAAATATTATGTTTTTTCAGTTTTTTCAGTAACAGTAAGCACATATACAAAAAGCTTTTCTCACTGTTGGTTTTCGATGAATTAAGAAAACACTTCTGAAATGGTTTTGTTCTGTTATTTGCTTCTGTATTGGGCTCTGCTCTCTACTGGTGATGCTCTGGAAAGTAACCTTGACCTTTGGAAAGATGTATCATTAGGGGTCCAAGCACCAAAGGTGCATACAGAGTGCAAGAGTATAAAGCTTCTCTACAATCGTAAAAATAAAGGTTCCTAAATGGTTCATGTGCTTGAACATATGAGTCTAGTCTTTCACTGGTATAGACCCTTTATATTATGGGGAGCTCATTTAGGTGTTAAAAAGTTCTTCATACTCACACATCCTTCACAAAAATTGTTCTTTAACCTCATGAACTCCAATGAGCTGTGGATTGTTCAATTCCTCCCTTTCATATCTACATAAATTCCATATTAGTTCCATAGCAGTTACTGAATAATTTGTAGTGGTTAATGAATCATAAGCATTACAATGAATGACTAAGTAAGACATCTGCAGTGTAAAAGGTTCAGACGCCATTCACTGAAATGTTTGTTATGGACTCAAATGTGGTTCTTCTGTGATGTCTTTATTTTTAAGAGTATATGTCATTCCTGTGGTTGAATGCTGACCTTACCTTGTCTTTTGATGGATGCTGGATTTAGACAATTCCTTCACTCTGCAGAAGAAATTGCACAGATCATAGCTTTTTGCATTTTATTGTTTTATTGTCTTTTTTGCTCCTGATCCCTGTTTCCCTCAGATCACGCTGTTCTTTGGCTCATTAACATTAACCAATATCGTTAATCTTTTTGTGGTGAATCATGTGCCCTCAGGAAAAGATTCATTTGTCATTCTCTTTGCTAAATCGGCAGTGTTGTAAGGCGAGTCACACGTGCCGGACTGAAATGTCGATATTTGCTAAGCTCCGCTGCCTCTGGAGTGGCCGGACCGATTTTATAAGCAGGGGTAGATGTCCGTGGGTAAATATTAGTGACTGGGAGTGGGGGGGGGTTCCTTTAAAGATAAAGACAAATATATAAATACATAACCAAGAGAGAGAAAAAGAGAGGGGGGGAGAGAGAGAGAGAGAGAGAGAGAGAGAGGAAAAAGAAAAAGGATAAATGGAGGAAGAGAGAGGATTGGGGCAGAGAGAGAAAGAGAGGGATAGAGGAGGATAAATTGAGAGGAGACAGACAGATGGTAGCAAGGGTGAGAAAAAGAAAGAAAGCGGAAGAGTGAGAGAGTGAGAGAGGAACAGAGAGATAAAAAAGAGGGCTGAGATAAGGGGAAAGTGAAAAGAGGAAAATGGAGGAAGAGGGAGAGAATGTGAGTGGGGAGACAGAGAAAGAAAGAGGAGAAGTGAGAGAATGTGAGGGAGAGAGAGATGGAGGAAGAGAGAGTGAGCAATAAAACAAGTTGTACAGGGAGAGAGAGAGAGAGGAGAGAGATTAAGAGAAAGAGTGAGGAAGGGAATGGTGGTCTATCAGTTTTTTCTTCTTGTGTGCCCTCTACGTGTTGGGCATGAGAAGAGCTTATAGCCGAGTTGCTGTGTTACCATGTTTCCACAGCGCTGTCTTACTGTGTTGCCATGTTGCCGTGTTCCTGTTTCCATGGCATTTTCAGTCCCGCCTCTGTGGGCCGTGCAGCATCAGCAGCTGTCTGTCAGCGACACCCCGGCCACCGCTGGACGGTTGCCTGGCAACTGAAACCCTAAACGGCCAATCATCACGTGTGCATCAGGACTCCTTTACACATAAAAGAAGCCTGAGATCCTCCTGTAATGCGATTGATTTTACCTCTCTGTTATTCAATGAGAGGAAAATGCCAGGGGTCCCGTCACAATCGGCTCCAGCTGAACAAAGTCCCCCTGATCCAGCAGTTTTAAAAGCGCTTTGCATTGTTGCTGCTGCCCAGGGTTGCAAACCCCATCTGACAGCAATGGTGGGAAGGTGGCGAGAGATTTTTGCTGCCAATATGTAGCAGTTAATCTGGCACTTTTCGTGAAATTTACACAAATATCTCTTTCTGGAGGGCTCCTTAGATCATGGTCTGTTTTGCTGCTGTTCAAAATGGCTAGCTAGCTTAACTAGTTTGCGCTGGCTCTCAAAATATATGTATACATTGCTGCCAGCATGTGAGAGTGGCATAGGTAGATACAGCCTAATAAATCACAGACTAACCATTATAAACTGTCCAATCATAGGATAACCAATTATAGCCTGAGCAATCACAAGCTGACCAATCACATGCTAACCCATCATAGACTAACCCATCACAAGCTAACCAGTCATAGGCAAACCAGTCATAGACTAACCAAACACAAGCTAACTAATCACAAGCTAACTAATCATAAGCTAACTAATCATAGGCTATTCAGTAATCAGCTGACCAACCACAGGCTAACAATTCATAAGCAATCAGACGCTAAACAATCACTGGCTAACCAATCAAAGGCTAACCAATCACAGCCTAACAAAGCACAAGCTAACCAATTATAGCCAGCTAATTATAAGCTAACCAATTATAAGCCAACCAATCATATGCTAATCAGTCATAAACTAACCAATCATAGGTTAATAAATGACAGTCATAGACTATGTGTATGTTTTCCACATTTTTTATTTTTTTACTGTTTGCAATAGTAACTTTATCAATGATGGGACACAAACATTGAAGTATTGTACTCTGATTGTTTTTCACATTCTAAAAAATTTAATCTACTACTCAGTGATTTAATTTGTATAGTTCTTAGTGGCTTTGGCCAGTTCCTTCAGTGTCAAGGCTAGTTCTTACTATCTTGTCCTATCATGGTTTATCTTTACAGCAGCAACCAGCCCAAACTCAGGAAGCAGAGTGAAGAGTATGGTGTCTGGAAGAGTATTTATTTTAGTTAAGCTTATTATTACTAATGTGCTGTGAAGTTGGCTCCTACAGAGGGATTATAAAGGTGCTCATGGTACTTATCATGGCAATTGTTAAAGGGGAAAGTCCCACCCTTCAGTAAAAATATCCAATCGTAAAGCTGCAAACGGGAAGAAAAGCCCTCTGTATTTGTTGAGCCAGCAGAACAACCTGTAAAAATATGTTTTTTGTGCATTATTTGAGGCAAACTCTACAAAACTATTTATGCCATTTTTGTCCAATTTTACTAGTGATCTTAAATATATTTCTTAAAAATTAATATGCCTTTTTATTTTTGGATTTATAGTTCTCTCCTCATTCAAAATGACAGGAACTTGGTCTTGTGTGAGTGGACATAAAGATGGCTGGACATACTTTCCTATAAGGACTTTGGTTCCTTATATAGATAGTCTTCCTCCAAAATATCCTTTCTACTGTTTGGGTCTTTGGGCTTCCTAATGGCTTGTCCACGATTCCTCTGACTGTATTCACCCGTCTTGTTGCTGACTATTCTCATCCTCTTTACTTTCAACTGTTCGACACATAGAATAGCTTACTAAACTAAAAGATGCTAATCAGCATTTCTGTAAATGTGCTAGTCATTGGCACCAACTATGATGCATCAATGTTTCACTTGAAGTGCATTTCCAAATAACGCCAATTTTTTATCTGTCAAAATGATTGAAAAATTACTGATATGGAGATCAATAGAGGGACTAGAGCAAGCCTATACACAAAAGTACTTTTGAGATTCACAAACACACCACTGTAGTTGTTGCTAAGCTAACAAGAGGGAGCATCTAGCTAGTACATTCCTGTTAGGCTCCATTCTCCGCAAACTATCCTTTTAACACCGAGATGTTCTGTTGGATAGATGTGGAAAGGCAGTTGTGCTTATGACTGAACCCTCAGAAAAACAAGCCGACGCTGATTTAAGTGTTTTGAGGGTGTGGGATTTTCTCCAGGGATTTCCTGGCTTAGTGCTCGATTGAGGCACAGAAATACGCAGACATGCTATTGAACATACCTCTTGTTAGATGTTAGAAGGCCTGTGACGTTTAAGACCACACATAAAACACATGTAAACTGCTTTTTGTCAAACTTCCATTCAGCTGTCATTTTACAGTAAACTGATACGTGACTGAAAAAGAACACATTCTGTAGGTTTTGCTCAGTTCTTACTATGTCTTTTCCTGTTTCTCTCCTTCTCTCTCTTTCTCCACTTCTATCTCTCTCTCTCTTTCTCTTTTCCTCTCTCTTTCTTCTGAAAGAAGCAACAATTTTGAAGGAACAGTGTGAAAGCACAGCCTGAAAGAACAGTCTGGAAGAACAGCCTGAAAGAACAGTCTGGAGATTAGTCTGAAAGAACAGTCTGGAAGAATAGCCTGAAAGAACAGTCTGGAAGAGTAGCCTGAAAGAACAGTCTGGAGATTAGTCTGAAAGAACAGTCTGGAGATTAGTCTGAAAGAACAGTCTGGAGATTAGTCTGAAAGAACACTCTGGAAAATTAGTCTGAAAGAACAGTCTGGAAGCGCAGTCTGAAGGAAGAGCCTAGAGGAATAGCCTGAAAGAACAGTTTGGAAGAATAATCTGAAAGAACAGTCTGGAAGGATAGCCTGAAAGAACAGCTTGAAAGAACAGTCTTATATACTCACAAACGTGACCCTAAAGGGTACCGCACACCAAACGCACCACAGCAAAACCATTGTTTTTAATCAAGGTGCAAACACCGGAGCCGACATTCGGCATCGATGTGCGGCGCCACTCAGCAACTCTGTTCAGTTTCTCTGAACCCTTCAGTGCTGCACTCAGCATTTTGCCATTATTGCATTAAAATGTGACCACTAAATGCAATAGCAGATGATATGCGTCTTGAAATTGGCACAGAGAAAGGCAGTGATTCTCTGATGGTAATGGTCTGTGACCTCTAGTTTTTTCACCTTGTACCTTTCAGTTAGAAAACAACAAGTGAAGATGAAACATTATAATTTCATGAGTTATGTTCAGAGTTTTGTTTCATTAAATCTGTACAGAGAGAGTGTAATGAGATGCATGATGTCTGGTGTCTAGTGGTCTTAAGGCTTTACCTAAAGTTCACCAAACAGCAGCAGCAAGCCCAACATATAAATCATACAAGGATCTGAAAAGTTGAATGTCTCTGAACTGGCCGCAGTCACGTCTTTCACACTGAACTCCCTCTAGGTTATACTGTGAAAACCTCTATCCTCAGTGATACTCACCACAACACTCTTTTTAAAGATTTTTTTTCCATAATAATAAGATATTTTCTGTTTTTATACAATAAAAAACCACCACACTGTTAGAAAGGTTCTGTGCAGGTACATTTTTTGTTCAACAAGGTACAACAATGTAAATGTTCCCTCAAAGGTACAACAGTGGCTTCAAGGTCCAGTTGTGTAGCTTAAATATTTTTTCCAGTGGAAAAGTACATATTTCTTTATTTTCATAACATAATATTTTAAAACAGAACAATAAAATAAAAAGCCTGGAGATGAGACGGGGTGTGTGGAGTCAATACAACTTAGAAAATATAATTTCAATGGATTATGGTACAATTATGTTCCTTTAATAAAGGTACTGAGATGTACACTTGAGGGTACCACCCCAGTGACAAGAGGGGTACTGCCCCAGTGACAGTTTACTACCTTTTTTCTGAGAATGTAGAGAACTGCAGTGGGATCTGTACACTGTTATGGGGAAGAAAATAATATACTGTTTTTTTACAGTGTTTTTTTCCTGTTCTATAATGTTACATGCTCCATATGTGCTCATTTTGTTACAGTGTGCTTTGTGAAATGGGACTGAGGGGATTTTTCTGTGCACTCCTGTCTCAGGGGACTTGAGATGTGTGTGTGTTTAGTCTGGAGGGGTGGTAAAAGTGGCAGTAAGAGTTTGTTATGTGCACTGACTCAGATGAACTGAAAAATGCTACGCATCTCCAAAGTGTTCTCCAGCTTTTAGCAGGTTAAAATTCTCAAGACAAATGCCAACAGTGTGACATCTTCTCTTTTTATTTCTCCTTTTTTAAATTGCTGTGTCCATTTTCACCACATTTTCCCTTTATTTGCAGCCCCTCATTGCAGCTCCACATTGTTGGTGTACAGTTAGAGACTGTAGCTCGTCTGTTGATGCACAATCATAGCTATCATTTAATCCTTCATCAGTGGTCATCATCTGACCACAGAGCTGCTCTTGACCGGATATTTTTGTGGATGGACCACTCTCAACTTGAAGTTTTATATTCTTTATTTCTTTCCGTAAAACATAAAATCTTTCATTCTCTCCCTTTCTACTTCTTACTCTGTTTTCTCTCTCTCTCTTTCTCTCTCTCTCTCTCTCTCACTCTCGCAAAAAGTAATGAAATCTTTGCATGACTGGACACAGATAATGGAAAGTCACCAGTTAGAGTGAGTGTGAACAGTGTGAAAGAACAGCCAGATAGAGCAGTCTCAAAGAACACCCCAAAAAGAACATTCTGAAAGAACAAAGCACGGCCTGAAAGAAAAACCCGAGGTAACACTATCAAAGAACAGTCTAAAAGAACAGCCTGAAGGAACAGTTTGAAAGAACAGGCCAAAAGAATGCCCTGAAAGAACAGTACAAAGGAGTGGCCTGAAGGAACAGCCTAAAGGAAAAGTCTCAAAGAACTGTCAGAAAGAACAGCCTAAAGGAACAGTCAAAAAAGAATGGCCTGAAGGAACAGCTTGAAAGAACAGCCATAAGGAACAGCCCAAAGGAGCAGTCAGAAAGAATAGCCTTAAGGAACAGTCTGAAAGAACAGCCTGAAGGAGCAGTCAGAAAGAATAGCCTGAAGGAACGGTCTGAAAGAACAGCCTGAAGGAACAGTCAGAAAGAATAGCCTGAAGAACAGTTTCAAAGAACAGCCTGAAATAACTGTGGAAGTGTAAAGCCAGTGCTCTTGCTAGCTGTTTTTCAAGTGAGAGTTTCTCTGCTTTCGTGTCCCCAAAAATGACCAGTAACAACAACATTTGAAAAGTGGCAGCACTCAAAGGCGAATGAGAGACTGTGTTTAAATTCCTGAGAATGACAGATATTTTGCATTATACATTATTATACTCTAATGAGGTTGGAGCAAAACAAATGCACATTCACTTCCTATCTATCCAAACAATTAACCATTTAGAGCCGGCCATCTCGCCAGCAAGACAAAATACCACATTATTTTTAAAGCGTTACTGCACCTCGATTTGTGACCTAGAGAGATGCGTCATTTCATGGAAAACATGCTGACCCTTTACATGCACTTGGCTCAATGCTAAATGAATTTATTTACGAATCAGTTTCAATCCACCATCTTCATTTGTGACATGTCATGTGATGTGAAGTCTACATTCTACATATATTTGGCCTTGGTTAGCGAGCCACAGCCAATCGGAGTATGCGGTTTATAGATTTGGAAGCTGAGGTGGGCATGTCTGTGTAAGTGCTCTTTTGGAAATGTGACAGAAAACTTGTATATAAGCAGTGTTTCATAAAAATGCTGAGGGACACCTCCCAGAAAAAAGGGCACGACTTGAAAACAAAAAGAAGCAAAAACTTCAAATAAGTTGTTTTTTAGGTCAAAGGGTTTTGTGTATTTTTGTGTAGTTTTTTTTTATATCATGGTTTAACATGTTTTTCTTACTAACAGCTACAAGAAAATGAAGCTTTTTTTTATATGCTACTGTGGTTTGATGGGTTAATTCATGAATACAGTGTGTAGAAAAAATGAATTGAATTGAATTGCATATTTTATTAGCTGAGGTTTTGGTAATTCTGGTGATATATAAAACTTAATACTGTTAAAAAAAAACAAAAAAAAAAAAACAAAGAACAAAACAAAAAATACCAAAATGAAAGGAAAGCCAGAAATGTCTCACTGTTGGTCTTAAAGGGTTAAATAAATGCATGAATTAGGATACAGTAGCCTCAAAAAGTATTTAGTCATACTTACAAATGTCTTGTGTTAGGAAACAAAATGTCAAACTAAGCTGATTTTCACTAAACCATTGATCCATGATTCATCCAGACACTCTTACAGATAGGAAACGCCCTAAAGAGCCTGATAGCCACTGTCTTTAGGTAGAAAATGTCACCATGATTCCTTTTTAAAGGCTCTATTCAGTAATATTACAGTCTACACCCACATTGATATCATCCTGGGTCATCTGTGCTATTATACTGCATGTGGGTGAAGTGTATGATTTACATTAATGTGTATAATCCAGAAAATAGGATTAAGTCTAGTGCTGTAGAATCAGGTTTTTTCCACACATGATATTAAAGGCATCATGGCTGTGCTCTGGTTGGGATAACTGATTACCTTAAAGAGGAGTAATGATGCTTTTACCTTTTTCTCCATTGAAATATGACCATGTTTTTGTAAAAATGACATTTACACTCCTAGGCAAAAAATCTCTCTCTTTCTTTCTCTATCTCTGTGTTGCATCAGTCTGGAGGTGGTGATTCAGCTGCATTAATTTTGTAATGTTAGAATCAATTATGATCAATTGTAATAATATTCAATAAAGTGTGCTTATTTTTTGGCCAAAATAAAATTCTCTGGCTATTTTCAAAGCTAAGAATCTAAAGTAAGCTTGGTGTATTACTACTATGTGAATAGAAACCCAATTCCAACAGTTGGGACAGTAGGTAAAATGCAGATGAAAACAGAAAGCAGTGACTTTTTAATCTACTTTGACCTGCATTTAACTGAAAACGTACAAAAACAAGATTTTTTACCTTATCAACTTCATTGTTTGTTGTAAATACATATTCTTTCTGAAATTGATACATGAAACATAGTCCAAAAAAGTAGGAACATCATGTGCAGGTTACCCATTAATACCGTCCATACTATGACAGATGCTGGCTTTTGAACTTTTCACTGGTAACAGTCTGGATGGTCCTTGTCTTCTTTGACCCAAAGAACACAACATCGACTAATTCCATAAACAATCAGAAAAGTTAACTCAGTACACGTTTCTACTGTGCATCAGTCCATTATAGATGAGCTTGAGACTAAAGAAGCTGGTAGCATTTCTGGATGTTGTTGACATATGGCTTTCACTGTGCCTATACAGTCTTCCTTTGTGGATGCAGCAATGGGTGGTGGTTATTGACCAAATTTGCCAAAATATTTCTGAGCCCACGTGAAGAGTTCTCCAGATTCCCTGATTCTTATGATGATATTATGCACTGTAGAGTAAGATATACCCCAAATCATTGCAATCCCTGGCTGAGGAACATTATTATATCCTTGCTCATTGAGGACTCAGCCTTTCCTGGATGCTCCTTTTATACCCAAGTGTGATTGTATCACCTGTTTAAGATATTTTTGAACATTTCACAATGTTCCTACTCTCAAATTGCCCCTGTCCCATCAAATTCAGAGTGAATATATATTTACAAAAAAACAATGAAGTTAATCAGAAAAACCATTACAAGCTTTACAGTCATCGTATATTACAGTCTTCATTTAAATGCAGATCTAAGAAGATTTATAAATCACTTTCTGTTTTATTTACATTTTGTGAACCATCACAGCTTTTTTAGAATTAGGTTTGTAGCTCTTCTTGTTACATTTGTGTACTCAGTGTATTCAAAAATCATTCTGAATTGTACAAAAGAATTGAATTAAATAGAATCAGAGTGAAATTTGACATTTTTTGATGCACTGACCTGCTTCCTGAAGAACTGTATTCAAGCTGAGTCACTGTGAGGTCAGAGACTTACATCTGTAATCCACTGGTCATGGGTTTCGTACAGTAAAGAACGGCTGGAGTCCAGCTGCTGAAGGATTTGTCAGGCCGTGTGGGAATCAGCTGATAAAACATATGATGCGGCTTCAAAGGTGAAAGCTTTAAAAAAAGCGGCCATGCAGCCTCGGAAAATGTCAGCTTTGGCAAAACACATTCACTTTGATCTATGAGGAAAAGCGCAGCCTGTGAAAGCAGGGAACCCCAGGCAGAACCAACTCTACACGTAACACTGGGCTCACTTCGGATTTTTAGAACATTACAGTATTTACTAACGCATTAATATTAATGTGAGAAGATTTTGTCAGCACTTCTGTACAGCCATGAAACCATGATTGTTAGTGTGGCCTTTAAGTGGCTTTGAGAAATTCTACTGATCTACAGAATTCCAGAGAACTAGAGAGCTAGGCAATATGGATTGACCCATTGGATCCTTTGTTGTCATGGAAAAGAAGGACACATTTCTCGGCCACATATGAAGGACGCAAACGGAGAAAAACCTTGAGAGGAACCAAGACTCAAATGGGGAACCCATCCTTCTCTGGTCAACACCGGATAGCAAACAGTACCACAAGAGTAATATGAACAGAGGATAAGGTTTTAATATTAGTATAAAATATTAAAATACACAAAAGCGGAAAAGCAGATGAAGCAATGACTATGATTAAATAGTTTGAGTTTGTGCAGCAGCAGCATCATCAGAAGGGTCAGTTCATGCAGGTGAGGTTTGCACAGCATTGTACAGCAGGAAGCTCCATGGTGGTCAAACTGGTCCAGAGGGTGGGTGAGCAGTGAGCACCTGATCAAGGTACATTCTATACTGTTTACCTAACTGAGATGCATAACTAAAAATGTGAGTTGGGGGGGGGCTTTTGACAGAACTAAGACATTAGAGTTGGGTGAACACAAGTTGTGTGTAATCACTCAAATATAAAGATTGAGCTGACTTTCATTTGAACAGCATAAGCAGGGATTTTGCCGCTGTAATGAAGAGGTCAGTAAGAGGAAATCAGTAATTTTTTAAAAGGATTAACTTTCAGTTATAAGACAATATTATCTATCAATCAAACATCAAACTTATTCAACTTATATTAAGAATTACCTCTTACAGAGACAGCAGTGAGTTGTGAGGAGTCTTTGAGGAGCAAGGAACGTGCAAGAGACATTGACATTGACGTGTAAGTCACACAAGCTCACAGTCTACTATATATCAATGTGTATTCAGTGTCATTACTGTCAACTATAAGAGCTGGTGACTTTCATTGGCAGTTTAATATTGATCCAACCAAGTGTTGACCAACCTTGACCAAAAATGATGATTCTGATGG
Source organism: Colossoma macropomum (assembly GCF_904425465.1). NCBI lineage: Eukaryota > Metazoa > Chordata > Actinopteri > Characiformes > Serrasalmidae > Colossoma > Colossoma macropomum. Next base: position 41,125,337 of record NW_023494792.1, on the reverse strand, counting down.
AAAATTTATCCTGGATGAATATCTCTCTGCTCTGGTGGGATATAGGCTTCCAGTGGATTATACTATAGTAATATATTATATTATATAATGTATATGTGATAATATATAATATATTATGATATACTACTATTTTATATATACCACTACATTATATACTAGTATCTTATACAATATAGAAGTGTTGTATCATCTAGTAGAGTGAAGTGTAGAGTGTACACTATTCATTTCAACTTTTTTGTTTTACACAAAATAAATTCATAATAAATTTTTGGAGGAAGAAAACTCAAACTGCAGGTATATATTCAGTTATAAGTCTGAAACATAGCTACTACAATTAAATAGTAATCCAGGATACTATCATAATGTTATAATTACATACTATAATGCTATTGTCCTATAAATAAATAATAATACATACATATAGCACCTCTTTAAAGCAAGTTTAAAAGAGATAGAAGGATTGAAAACACAAAAATTATAATATATTATTCAGTAACTACTATAAAACTCTCTTATTACAGGGTTAAAGCCTGGTCTGGGATAGTGACTGAAGGTAAAGTTTACTATGGGTGTTCATAGCTGACTGTAGACTGTAGACAGCAGTAGTACTCTTTTCATCTCCTTGCTTCAGCACCGCGGACAGCGTCCAGCCTGAACCCAGCCAGAGTCTGCCCACAGGGAGCTGTAATTCAATACTGTTTATTTCAATATAGTTAATTTATGTAGAGCTTTACACACTCGCCATTGTCCCAAAGCAGCTGAGAGCATTTATAATTCACACTGAGGCTGGTTACATCTGTGTAAAATCAGTGGTGGGCTTATTTATCAATGGATCTAAACATGGAATCGATGTTGCATAACATAATCAACAACAAAAAAAAATGTTTACAACAAAGAAGTGTCACTGGATTTGGCTGGTGTTTGAACAAAAAAACTATTGTTTTATTCAACAACTTGTTTTCTATCTATAAAACCATGACCTGTGTGTACCATACCAGTCCAAAGTTTGGACACACCTGACCAACCAAGATCAACTCCATCAACTAAGACATTGTGATTTATAAGTTTATACTTAAAACACCATTTTTTTAACAAGTAATTTTCATTTAGGACTTTAAGGCATTTTTTCAAATTCAAATTCAAAAATAAAAAAACTGACCCAAACCAACAGAATCTACGGTTCTAGGTCTAATTAATCTTCCACCTGCTTGAGATACAGCTGGAGCCGTCATAGATAAATGCTAATAATGTTACCTTTCTAACTAGCTAATGTCACCATAACAAACTCTTTACCAAGTAATAATTCTGAAAATAGCTGTTGACACATTAACCTACCATTCTAATTTACAATCCAGTGCTCTTATTTGTGATGTAGTAGTGCTCGCTGACTTTATCTTCACCTGGAAGAGTAAAGAGTTTACTAAATTGTCATTGGTTTCAGCCAACGGAGGAATGTTAGAGGAATGTTTGTTGTCATTAACGCACTCCAGCCAATCAATTGTGTTGTGATGAGGGAGGGCAGGGTCTAAACAGCCTTAATTGTTAGAAGCCCAACATTTCTGACTGGAGTAATTCCATATTAACTATTTTATAGTTTTGAGCCCTTCATTGTTATTAAGAAACAAAAAAATAAACACATAAATAAATAAAAAATCTGTTCTATGAATACGTATTCAAACTTTTGACTGATAGTGTGTATTGATGCTGTAATGGGAGCTTTATCTCTTTATCTCTCCAGAGTCAGCATTGTCGTTTTTTCTTACACTATTTAAATGGAATTATATAACTACATAATTCATTACATATATACTTACATAATGAATTTTATTCACATTTGATATCCAATTCAAATTTGAAGCATAACAAAACACTTCCTCTTCTGCTTACAAGCACAAATTTCATATGGATTGAAAGTTTAGAAAAATGTAGCAAGAGGCATTTCTACATGTAGACACCATTGTGGTCTGAGGAGGGTTAAAGACAAAATTCTTATTTTTTTGTAATGACTCATATAATTATAAAGACATAATGTGATATGATTTACTGCCTTTTTTCTTCATGTTGCTGCACTGAACCAATCAAGCAAAATGAAATTGAATCTAGGCGTGATTATAAAACTCATGAACTCCGGGGTGACATGATGTCATACAGTATAATGCTATCTGTCCATAAGAGTAAAGCTACAGACTGGGGCAAGGATGTTTTGGAGAGCTTATTAGCTCTTACCAAGATAGCTTTGGCTAGAAGCCCCATGTATATTACATCTGTTGCATCTTCATGAAACAATACCTTTTTTTCCTGTCAAAGCCTTGAAAAACTCAGTAGGTGCTCCAAAACCAGTATTTTATGGTTTTGTTCTTGCATTCCATCCCCAATATAACATTCCTAAAAACGGTAAATTCTGTTCCTTATACACAGGCTGTGTACAGTCCCTAAAATAGTAAAAGAATATGTTTGGAAAGGTTTTAAAGCAGGTAGTTGTGTTTGTATTAATAAGGACACATCCACCCAAACACAGGCTGTGGAATTTGTTGTGTTTGTGCATTAGTAAATTACTCCAACATATAGCTATGAAACAGCTGATAAGAAGTTACCAGAGGTTGTTACAATCAAAATAAGTTCAAAATGCTATTATTTATCATGCTATTGCTACTATTACTGTTATATGTTGTCAATAGAGTTATCAAATTCCCTGTTTAAAAATACATAGATGTGCTGATTTCCTGCATCATGAAATGATACAATCAGAAACATGTGTGTACGGAAAAGCACAGAGGATATTGTCCACTTATATGTGATGATTACTGAATGAATAGCTTAAAGGGGAATTTCATTGATTTTTCACAATTTCTGTACAGTTAAATGGTTAAGATGTAAACAAAGTCATTTGAAGTGGTTTGATGTGAAATGCTCCATTCTACAGAAATGACTCAGTATTCTTCACAGTAGTGGTGATAGGAACTAGACATCTGAAACCTTTAATACCTCTAAAAGCTACATCAAAATATGTTATTACATGGTATGTTTATAAAAACTTTGCCTGATGTCTGAGACATTGTTTTGCCACAGTTAGGAGAGAAGGTTTTGGTCTAAAACCAAAAGCCCCCAAAGAAAACATATGAATTTTTTTAGATATTTCTCTGTTTTACCATCATCAACATTACATGTAAAAACTCAGAAGACACATGTAGACACTGGCGGTTTTAAATAGTAAATTAAAAGACATTGTGATCCCTGGTTCCTATCACCACCAATGTAAAGAAATCTGACTTGACAAGTTTCTGGATGGAGCATTTCGCATCAAACCACTCTGAAATACTTAATTTACATCTCAACCAATGAATTATGCAGAAATTTGTAAAAAATGGTGGCCTTTCCCTTTAAGCACAAAAATATCACATGCATGCCAATATATCATGGCAAAATGTGATGTTAATCCAAAAACATTTGCAAGCTTGGAGCTAAGACATAAATAATGAGCTAGTAGGCTCCATGAAAAAATAATGTTATTCACTGCTAGAGCCAGGCTGCTCAAAACGTGACCTGTAGGCCATATTTGGTCTGGCAGAACTTTACATTAATTCCACCCCCTCACCAAATGAGAGGACAGACATACTGTTATATCATATAACTGATTGACCATGTTTTTTCACATATTTCTGAGGTATTTCTTTAACAAAATATAATTTATTTCTACAAAATACATTTTTTTAAAAGATTTGAGACCTACCTGCCTTCTTTATTATGTATTATTATTTTTTTGGCCCACCAGAAACACTACACTTTGGCTTCCCAAGACAAAAAGTTTGGGCACCCCTGCACTAACTTTCAAATGAACGTTTCTATTTAAGAACAGCTGAAGAGTTTATGTTTTGGGTCGTGTTGTTTTTCCTAGCAAAATACTGTTTCTTTGCATTTTTCATCTTTGCTTCTCAAGCCAATTCAGAGTCCTGCTGTCAAATGAGTTAAAACACATAAACATATACATACATAAATGGATAAATACTGCACATACATAGATAAATGAATACCTCAGTCTGCATGCCTCTGAGTGCAGCGTATTTGGGTTATTAATTACAGCCCGCTGCTCTCCGATGTGTAATGCTGAAGTCCCTGGAGCTACGGTTCTTTACTTTATGCTGTACTAATGAGATTCAGCCTGCGTGATATACAGTGGGCTAAAATCACTGAAGCCCTGTGCTGCTAAGTAGCAGCAAAAGTGGATTAGTTGCGAACAGGCGTCTATAAATCACTGATATGTCCCTTTGTAATTGATTCTGGAGGTTTATCGGGTTGTTTTATGTCACTCAGATCACCAGTGCATTGTAATCTTAACACACCTAACGTTTTGTTTCTGTCACTGATTGATGTTATTGTGATTTATTCTGATTTTTTCAGTCTCATGATGGTCTACTATACTGCATTGACTCTTCTGGGGACAACAGCAGCATATTCAACAGCCTGCAAATACCACATCAAGAATCAAGACATTCAGTCAGCTTTTTTATGCATGAACTAACGATGCAGCAACACAAAGCTGGACAAGAAACAACTGAGCAGCCAACTGACCACATAGCTACTACATGATCTTTCACAGCCAGGGGAGTTGGCTGGGCATGATCTAGGGCTCAGGCCAGTTCACTGTGGTGTCTTTTGGGTTTTCAATGTGCAGAAAAATGTAATAATGTAAGGATTTGCACACCAGTTAGACATGCAGCAGTTGAGCAATGATAATTGTCTTAGAAACAAAATCATAAAAAGAACAAGTAGACTGAACTGTTTGTAACAGAGAAATGAAATCAGGGATTTTCTCGAGTAATGCCATATCCAATATGCGAAGTCCACTGCATACTTCCACTCTCTCCACATCTGTTCTACACATCTCCCCCTTAAAATGTTCTGCTAACACAGAAACAGAGCAGAGTCTTGCAAAATACTGGGCACTATCATTCAGCAGGTCTTCAAATGGGACAGATACAGCACTGCAGTTATGAAGAAGGCCGAGGAGCATTTGTATTTCATGCGACAGTTTAAGAAATTTGGGCTGCCTAAAGAACCGCCCATCTCTCCATCTTCACACATCAAGCATAAGCTACAACGAATGGTGCGGTGTGTAGAGAAAATCCTCAGCTGTCGGCTCCTCTAGGATGAGGAAAATCTCAGCTGACCCCTCATGCTCTGGTCACTCTCTCTTCCAGCAGTTTCCATCACAGTGGAGACCAAGAGCTAAAGGCTCAGACCACCATAGCTTCTTTCCCCAGACAATCATCCTCTTAAACAAGGACGCTTTTCACATCACTCTGTTTTAAACAGCTGCACATGCACTTTACTACATATGCTTTGATGTACGTAACCACTGTATACACCATACCATAATCCTTCTGAACAAGAACGTTTTTTTATTTTACTCTAGTCAGTGCCATGTCACTTCTGACTTATTGCAATATGCATTTTAATAAATATATTTAAGTTTATATGTCCTGCTCAATTCTTTTAGCTGTACATGCTGTTTATTAGTACTTCAGTACTTGATTGTGACTGGACTTATCTGCCATTGCATGTCCTTTATATCATTCTCAGTTTGTTTGTGTACTGTATATATAGACCTGCACCAAAAGAAATTCCTTGTACATGTGGTACTTGATGAAGATCCTGAGTCTGATTCTGATTTTATCTCAAGTATTTATGTATTTTAAAATGCAGTCATGCAGAAACATAGCATTTTATCTGGGTAATTTGTTTGTAAGCGACCGAAGCCCAACAGGCCCTACAAATGGGGCTCATTCTCTCTATTGCACTGTTCTCTCTCTCCACTCACTCGAAATGTAGGGTGAGCTACAGTTTCTTATTGGGATGAATGAATAATTCACTCTAAATGTAGTTTCTCATTAGGTTGAATGAGATTTTTACCAGCTGTAAAGTTTGTCCAACAGCAGCTACAAAAGAACAAATTTAGGCACAGAGTGTTATTGACCAGTTGCAAAATTATAATTGAAACATCTTTCAACCAGTCACAATCATCTCTAAGTGCTGCTTCCTTCATCAAAACTCAGAATTCCTCAGAACAAACCTGCAATGAGAATGGTGGTGGCAGTACATCACTCAGAATTATTAGACTAAAAAATTGTGAAAAGGTCTTGCTGAGAAACGTGTAATGGCTGACTCACGTTGTCCTGATAATCTTGAGGGTAGTGCTGTTGTTATTTAATTGCTGAAATGGTTCTTTGCTTGGTGAAATGCTTCTTCAGATTGATGGAGAGTATGTTGTACATGGTTCTGTATAGAACCTTTTTGAAAATAGTTCTACATACCACCAGAAAGTTACAATGTCAAGCTTATAACAACATATATGCTATATAGAACCAAAGATTCTATGTAAACCATGCACAACATATTCTCCTTCATTCTGAAGAACGATTTCACACATTCTCCAGCAATCTGAAGAACCATTTCACCATACAAAGAAACATTTAACCATGAAAATAGTTCTTTGAGTGTTCATGGTTCTATACAGAACCACTAGCGTTACTGAAGAAACCTTGAAGAGCCATCTTTTTTAAAGAGTGTACAGGTGCTACCACACTGTCTGAGCTGAAAGTTTGACAAAAATCACAACAATAAGGGAGATGGGACTTGTCAGTATTTTGCAAAGTCAACTATTTATGGTCTTCTAAAATAGCAACTATGAAAAAGAAAGGCTGTAATTTCACTATTTATCAAATGGTTAAATAAATGCTTTAAATACAGTGATATAAACAGGTAGAACTCAGGGGAATGTGTAGATATCTTGTTTTCTTTCTCTGTATTGATTTTCCATTCTAATGGTCTGACAGGGCTGAGATGTAAATATAGGTTTTCAGTCTCAGCTGCATATCCCTAAGCACAACACTCAATAAATTCCTCAGAATATATTTAGACATGTATTACTATTACATCTAAGATCACCAGCTCTCTGCGATGATGCATATCAGTGGCCACCAACCCTGGTCCTGGAGATCTACTTTCCTGCAGAGTCTAGTTCCAACCACAGTCTGACACACTTGCTCCAGCTAATTAACTTCTTCAGATGTACTTGAGTGGCTGGGTCAGATGTGTTAGTGTTAGGTAAGGGGGGTGGGCAGTATGTAGATGCAGTTTGGAACTAAAGTCTGCAGGAAAGTGGATCTCCAGCAGGAGGGTTGATAACTATGTAGATGATTAAGGCAGTTGTTTGTTGCTTTTACGGATGCATGGGGACGCTTTAGCGTTGGTACTGCAAATATGTGGTCATATGCATCCCCAACCACGTCCGAAGGTGGTTTGAGCTTGTACTCCACTCACACATGTCCAAGGGCTGTCCACTCATGATTGGATTACCCAAGACATATGTTCGTGCCATGTGTGCCTGCTAAAATTCCTCTTTTTGAAATATTCTACATCAAATGTCTGCAGCTCAACAGATGGAGCTAGATTTTATCAGCAAGAATCTACTGCCATATATGAGAGAGAGAGAGAAAGAGAGAAAGAGAAAGAAAGAAAGAAAGAAAGAAAGAAAGAAAGAAAGAAAGAAAGAAATAATTAGAAGAGAGAGAGAAAGACTGAGGAAAGAGAGAAAAGAAAGAGAAAAAAGAGTGAGAGGAGAGAGAAAGAAAGATAGAGAGGGAAAGAGCTAGAAAGAACAAGCGAGAGAGAGAGAGAGAGAGAGAGAGAGAGAGAGAGAGGGAGAGAGACTGAGCAGATAGAAAGCACTGCCATCCATGACCAGCTAAATTGAAGGTCAGACATTTTAACTCCAACAGCAGCCGCATTGCTGAGGAGCTTTAATAAGAGCTTTAAGAAGAGAAGTTAAACTCAGTAAGACTGTCATTCAATGTGCTTCACTTTCATTTATATACAACCTAAATGTTTATATCTGTGTTCATGTATATAAAGACATACACAGCCTATTCAAATACTGTACATAATAAATCTGCTGTATATGCCATATCTTCATGCATCAGGCTTTTCAGTGTATTGTTGTTATTGTCTGTATTTCACTACTGTGTAAGTAGTTGCTCCAGTTACATCTGTATATTCAATGTATTTTAAATATAATTCTGAATCAGACCAAAAAAAATCATGGTGAAATTTGAGATTTCATGATTCACTGAATCAATCAGAGATTTACATCCCTAACATACAAACTGCAATATAATCCATCCTGAACAGAATAACAACATGCCAAAGCATAACACCTGAATTATACCATATAATAACATGTTTGAGTTCAGTACAACAATAGAGGAATGCTTTTTTGATGTTATACAGATCCAGTCTAAAAAGATTCTTTAAAGAACCAGATACAATTAACATTTAACAATGCAAAGACCCATTTATGCATTCAAATGGTTCTTTCAGATTTCATGGTTCTATAACTTCGCCTTTACTAAAGAACCCCTGAGGAATCATTTTTTAAGGGTGTAAAGGGATTTCAAGCTTCTTAGAGTGCACAAATCAATGCTGTCACATCAAGACCTTGTTATCCTAGTATTTAAGTTTTTTTTTTTACCCCATTTGTAAATGCTCTTTACACGGTGTGAACATCTTGTGACAAATGGATTAACAGAAGTGATACATGTACATTAAAGTTAAACACATTTTTCCTCCTCTAATAAAGTTACCATTTAAGATAGAGGTTTTGTTACTACAGCAGCGATATGGTTCACTGGGTTCAGCATTATTATTTTTGACCACCATCTCGTTTATTCTTTCCTGGTCTGTAGTGTACATGGTGAGAACAAGTGGATAATCTGTATGTGGTACTGGAAATGTAATCAGTGACTCAGACTCTAGACTGCACTATTTATTTCCTGCCTGGCTGAGACTATTACAAGCATTACAGATGAGCACAAGAAACCCTAAGAGTTTCTATCAGCAATGACTCAGTAGACTAGAAGGATGCTGGGCAGTCTCAGCTCAGGCTCTATTCTCACCAGCCTGTTTATTAGAAACACCTATCCTGTGCTTCCCCTCACTGGCCACTTTATTAGAAATGCCTACCTTGTGCTTCCCCTCTCTGGACACTTTATGAGTTCCACTTATATTAGGTGTGACACTTACAGACTGTAGCTCATTTGTACCACAATGTGTACCGCAATTTATCAGTTTCTGACCACAGGACCACTGTGGTCCAGATATTATTTGGATGGTGGATCATTCTCAGCACAGCAGTGACACTGCTATGGTAGTGGTCATGGTAGTGTGTGTGGTGCTGTTATGAGTGTATCAGACACTGTGGTGCTGCTGGGGTTTTTTGCACATCAGTGTCACTGCTGGGTTGAGAGTGGTTGCCCACCCAAAAGGGCTAGATTAATAAAAAAACATGTAGAAGATCTTAAGACAAACACTAAGAATTTCATTAATGCAATTGTCCAAAACACCTCTTCACAATGAGTTAATTTTTAAGTAGTTTAGGGCTATACTATGCTACGTCCAGGGGCGCTTTAACCTGCTCGGGAGCCCTATAAATCTAGTTACACAGCATAACCTGTGAATTCCAGTACTGCCATTCAGAATCTTTCCATTACTGCACAAAGTTAGCTTTTTATTTCACAGGTTACTGTATGAATTTTATGTTCCACCTTAAATGGTGCATTCTGGCAGCTGTGACTGCTGCACCATTTAAGGTGGAACAAAAGGTTTGAATAAGAAGCTAGCAAATGGGACATGGGCAAATGGGTTTTAGCCTCACTAAAATTAAATCCAGAGCCAAAACACTAAAAGTCATTTCAGCATTTCAGTCATAGTCAGTCATAGTGTGAAATTTGCACTGAGCTGAACTTCAGCTTGAGCTCATATGTGCTAATGTTAGCAAGCTGCACTCCATCCAATCTATCACGCACAGTTCTCCACTGGTGCGCGGTACAGTTTACGCTGCAAAACCATCAACATCACCAAAACAACCGAGGTTCACCAACAAGGCTTAAGCTAGCTTATCCACCAGCTTCTTATTAGAATGTTACTGTTCCACCTTAATTGGTACAGCAGTTACATTGTGGCGCAGTTTGGGTGGAACGGTAAAATTTGAAAATAAAGAAATGACGGCTTAAGACCTGCATTAAATCGCCCCTGAGTATGTAAAAATCGTACACTGACGTTAATAGTACTGGCATAGCAAAGCAGCATGTGACTTTAAGGGCAGCTTAGGTTAATCACGTTGCCCAGCTACATCCATTACAGCCAATCACAGACAGCGGAGACGGCTGGTTTAAATTTTGATTGTGCTTTATCCGTTATGCTTTAGCCATTAGGACAGGTAAGTCCGTGTAGTTCGCTCAGCGCCTGAAGACAGCAACGAAATGGAGAAAAAACAAACACAACAACCAACAACCACACAGTATGTGTGGAGGAGAAGGTCTTTACCCTGATAGGAAGCCGTGGTTAATGCTGAAACAGGTAGGTTAGTTAGCAAGCTAACTAGCAGGTTGTAGCTTAACTTAATTATCTTCTCCGACTCTGTGGTTAACCCATTAGCTAGTTAGCTAATGTCCCTATGTGAAATACTAAGTTAAATGTCCTTTGGTCCATATATTCTCTGAGCTTACCTGATCAAAAATAAATAAATAAATAAATGAATTCAACTAAATGGCTGTAACTTTAAGTAAGTTATTGCTGTATGTTCATCCAAGGTATACGTAAACAATATTTAATGAATGGAATAATGTAGGCTTAGCATTACTGCATGTGTTGTACAACACTTTATTTTCCTCTTATTTCTTTTAAATGTAATATACTTTAGATCATATTTCTAGGGGTAAGATTATATATACATAGATAGCTACATTATATATTTTTGAAGCATAGCAAGAAAAAGAACATCATATGTATGTGAAACAAAGCAATAAGTCATTTATTAAACACTTAGGGATACATATTCATTTATTTTTTTCTGACTTCTTATGTTCGAAGTGTTTGGTGATAAGAATAAAAGATAAAAATTGATCGCAGTGAGGACGTAGTAAGAATGCACAGCTGCAGCTTTAAGGTTTAATAGCTCCTCCCTCCCTCCCTCCACCCCCCTACAGTGGTCTCTCCCAGCGCCGACTCTCTCTGCCGAAGTGCCGTTTCACCATCGGTGGGAGAATCCACGCGGGGGAGGAGGAATGGCCTCGCGCACCGGGACGTGAGCAGGATGCCAGCGGTGGACGCGCGCTGTCTTTTTGGGGGATTTCTCGCGCTGCAGCTGCTGCAGCCGCCACCGCTCCTCGTGCAGGACCCGGAAGCTCGCGCTTAGGAGCAAGCTCGCGCTCCAGCTGTGCTGCATCTGCACCTGCCTGTACATTCTTCAGCTGCTGCACCAGAGCAAACGGTGAGTGTGAGGAGACGACAGTGCAAAGAGAGCGTGCGTTCTGTGCGTGTGTGTGTATGTGTGTTTTTTAATTGCACCCATCGTTTCGGTGAGCAAAGTTGCCCCCCAGATGTGCGCGTGATGGTGTGGTAACGTCAGAGAGCTGAGCGGCACGGATGAGCGCGTGAATGAATGAGTGAATGAATGACTGATTGGGTGAATGAATGAAGAAAGGAAGGAATGAGCGAGTGTGTGAGTGAGTGAATGATTTAATGCACAGTTCGTTTGAGAGGCGTTGGTGGTGTGTCTTAATATACGGTTGCAAACGTGCAGTGAATGAAAATAGCACATGCACACACTCAGCACCAGGCATGATGTAATGCACTTCAGACAATGGCTGAGGATTCTCCTCAATTAGCGTCCTAGCAGTAGTAAAGACCTTTTGTGTAAAGGCTGAGGTGAATAAAGGGCAAAGGCATGAGATGAAAGAGAAAAATAGTCTTGCCTTGCATTGGTTATGGGCAGTGGACCCATAATGCACATGCACACACACACACATTCAGCACACACACACAAATATGTTGGTACACATACATATTTGGATAGATGGCAGGAAAGGAATCCAGCCTGAAAATAATCAGTGCATTTAAATCATATTGATATTCTATTTAATAGTAATATGCATCATTGCTTATTATTAATATGCCAGGCATATTGCCTGTGTCCTTACTGAATAAAAAGCAATAATGCATTAATTAGCAGTTGACAGGCTGCTGAATTAAAATGCACTTGACAGTGCTTTGTTTCAGAACACCGGCAGCATGTACACTGGCTAAGAAAAAGCAGCAGCTGTGACCAGCACTTTAAAATGCACACATGCAGTGCCTCCACGCTGACCGGTGTGTGATTATTATGTGATATCAGTCATTAATTTTTAACTGCCGATGGAGTTGTGATGTGTTTCATGTGAATTGTGTGATGAGGTCATGCTGTATGCTCGTTCACTAACGATTACCGGGCAGCTGGTGTGCACTGATGGTGCACAGCAATACTAAGCTAATGGTGCTCATGCTCTTTCAAAGAGTGTCCCTGTGACCCTGCTGTGGGGTGTGTGTGTGTGTATTGCTGTTTCTTTTATACAGTTTGTTAATGTTAAAAATAATAATCTTGTTTCAGCTGTTGATGGTGTGAATGGCCTTGCTGCTGGGGCTATGTGGGATGATGTGGTGTGGAATGGCATTCTTCCATTCTGTGTGTGTGTCTTTATGGAGTGTGCATTGAAACATGTTGCTTGAACACAAAGGCTGGATAATGGTGTATTTAAAACGTATTTAAAGTGTTTGTGTGTGTGCGTGTGCACACGTGCAAATGCGTATGTGTGCATGCATTTATTTTCAGGACAATTTGCAATTCTATGTGTGTACATATCTGTGTATGAATAACTACTCCTGACTTGCCTTAAATTAGTACTACAGTTTTATGTATATTGATCCTGTTAAATTAGTACTATAGTACTCTCTAGACAGACCTTGCTAAATGAATACCATTATAATATCAAAATTTATTAATATTTAAAATTAGTACTACAGTGCTATGTTGATTAAGCCCTTAACCTTAAACCTCGCGCCTTAAACTAGTACTACAGTAGTACATGGACTGATCTTCTAAAATTACTACTACACTATGGGGTAGACAGATAAAGAAATTGGCAGTGGCCACCAAATACCACCAAACCAGTTAACACTATGGCCAAAATAAAGATTTTGTGGCCGGAACATTTTTATTCTGTGGACATTGTATTTAAAATTAGCTGTAATGCTTTGGTACCAAAAAACAGTTAAATGTTGCTTTGTGAAAGGAAATATTGAATCAAAACTTTACGTTAATAAGAACATGGCTGTTGTGGTGACCGTGGTGACCCCCTGCCTAGCTGGTCCAGCCTGATGTCATCTAATCTGTGATCTGATCTAGAATATGTACAGTTTAGCTGCAGCAGTGATAGCCTTTCAGTACAATGCCATCTTATTTAAGACTTAATTTTTTAGAGCGATATTAGCAAATTTTTTTTAGCCAATGGAACAGAATCTATGACGCCTGGTGGTCCTGCTCAGCAGGGGGAACCACCCCAATCACCACACCATCACATTAGCTATCATGGTGATGACAGTTAATAAACTGCATAAAAAATTGGATTTGTCTGATTAGTTCTGTGTCCAACCAAACAGCTTTGTTAAAAGGCAAAAAGAATGCAAATAAATCTCCAAGACTCTACATGTTTAACAGCCAAAAGTGTTTGGCCAGGAGCATCAGGTAATAGGCAGTAAGACAAAACAGTTATTTATATTGCAATGTAAATTAGTATTCTCTTAAATTAGTACTGCAGTTCTATGTGGAGTGACCAGCTTAAATTACTCTTATATTGTAAAAAGTAGATCAGGGTAGAAGTTGATTTGTTTATTTGAAGTCTTTTCGAGGCTTGAATTGATTTAAAATATTTCTTTTGTTTATTTAAAATTTCTAATTAAATTGCATGTTACCACATTATATTTGTTTTTAGGTTGAATTAATAAATAAGTACTGTATGGACTGACCCTCTTATTATCCTCTGAGTGGACTCTCTTACTACTACAGCACTGTGTAGATTGACTGATAAATTATAAAGTACTGTGTAGATTAAGGGTGTGAAAATCCATCGATCCATCGGTCTGAAGGTGGTGATTCAACTGCATTGATTTTTGAATTTTCGAATTGATTATAATCGATTGTAACAGTAAAATTTGAGATTTCATGATGTATTGAATGATTTCCTCCATAGTTGTAATCAGATGGAATCATTGGGAGGTCAGAGATTTACAGCCCCAATATAGATTTACCCTGTTAAATTAGTCATGTAGTACTATCTAGATTGACCCTATTAAATTAGTATTACTGCACAGTCTGTAATGACCCTGTTAAAGCAGCAAGACTGACCCTTCTGACCCTGCTTTCCTCCCTCTACCCATTCATTCTGACTGGGTGTAATCTGATCTCTCCATGGCTCGTCAGAGGGGCTTTAACTCTGACTGCTTTCTCTTCTGCCCAGCTCAATACCTGACCTGGAGATGGAGATGCAGCATTTAGGCTCTTTTTCTCCTTTTTGGCCTTTCGCCCGTCTGCCTACAGTTTCAGTGCATTAATTCTTTGCCAAGTGTTTTCCTCTGTGCCCTTGAACTTGTCAGCAAGCCTCAAATGGCTCTGTCTTGCCAGTAAATAGCCTCCCCCCATTCCTCAGAGGCACTTGGTTTGATCCAGAATTGGAGTACTTGACTGAGTTAGCTTGTCATCCCTTATCTCACAGTGCTAAAGCTGAATACAAATGCAGGTCCTTACAGAGACACTCCCATTATTATTATTATTATTATTATTATTATTATTATTATTATATGTTTGCTGGTCCCAGGGACAGAAGGCATGTAAGCCAGTGTTCTGTTCTTGTGTACATGTGCTTAGGGTCATTTGGCTTGTTGAAGTATTGAATAAAGGTTATAATTTCTGATTTTACTGTAAAATTTGTACAAGAACATAAAAAGTGAGCATGTATGTGCATGTTAACCAGTTAGTTTTTGTATAAAATGTTGATAATGATAAAATAGCGTCTACATCTAAAAAAAATGTTTTCTTAAAGTGTTTTCTTTTGGGACTATTTTGAGTATTTTCCCTTACAGCACCCTGTGCTTATTACTGCATGTGCTTTAAATATATTTTAGGCCAAAAGATAATTGCAAATCTATTGTAAAACAATATCTCAGACATCAGGCAGTGTAGTAACAACCATTTAATGTAAAAACTTTCTGTGAGGAAGCTTTTGGAACAGGGGTTCACAACAGGGGTCCAGCACAGTCTGGTGAGTTACCTGCTCAAACACACTTGGTTAGACTCATCTGTTAACTGCTAGGTTTAGTGGGTGTGTTTAGGGAAAGCTCTAAACAGTACCGGACCCCAGCCCTCCAAGACCAGAGTTGTGCACCCCGTTTTAGAGGCATTAACCTCTTCAGACATCTGGTTCCTGTCACCACCGCTGTGAACAATTTTGACTTGGTGAGTTTCTCTCGTTCCTCTTTAACTCTCAGTGTAAGTTAATAAGTCATTTTGGATGATTTGTATTATATTGTATGCATTTTGTACATTGCTGAATAATGTAAAGAAATAAAAGATGACAGAAATGAAGAGACAATATTTTGTTCTGATAGTGATTATATCTTACCTAAATTAGATTAGGTTTTACCTTATTGTATTTGAAGTGTGGTATTAATATCTCTGAAAATACAAATATCAGAGCAGACTCTATTAACAGATACTTGATATTAAGGACTAGGATCAGATCAGGGTAAAAAACCTAGATCAGGACATTCCTACTGTGGACAACAGTGCAAAACTAAAGAAGCAAACTTCAGACACCAAATATGACAGAATATAATTGATTAAGTACACGGGGAAAGTGAGAGTACGGTGACATTTTGATATTTTGCTAAACTATTACTTTAACAAGGTACAGAACTGTCCACACATCCACCTGCAGTACTGACGTGACAATCATGGTTGGTGGATTTTGAGGTTTTTGTGGTCTTGAGGTTTTAAAGGCTTGACAGTGTTAGAAGTGCGTTTAAATGGAGTTGAAAACACTGTGCCACTTTAACTTTAAGCTTTGGATGAAGCAGCAGTCTCTGCAGGCCTGGAGTGCTGATGGAGGATAGAAGCTGTGTTTGGCTGTATGAAGTATGAAATATGGATAGCGTTCTCCATCACAGCCTGGATGCTTTCTCTCTACCCCTTTCTCACAATACTGCTGCGTCATTCTTCCAGCATGGGCTTTTACTTTCAGCTCTGGAGGTGAAATGAGGGCAGTGCTTTGTGAATGTATCCGACCACAATGAAAGTTCAGTACTTGGACATATTTTTGATTATAGTCTAATTCTTATATTTGGCACATAAGGTCAGTTTGTATCACTAAAATAATGGAACTGGGAGAAAACAAATCACACAGACATACATAATGCTGGGCATATAGTCTATCCTGATATATACCAGAACTGACATTACACAGCACAATTGATTTTCAGTTTTCAGTGACATTGAACACTGCTAGATAAATCAAGTAGATTCTTGAGAAACAACTTAACACATAGTATCCAGAATCTGACAGTTAACTACAGTGTAAATTATCAGCTTGATGTTTTGAAACAATTGTTCAAGGTACATAAACTAAATAAATAGTACCTTTCTAGAAACATGCTTCCTGTCTGGTTAATGTTTGCAGTATATGTTCCCTTTGGTGTAATTTTAAGAGAGAAAAAAAACAGAACAAAACAGTCCACTTTAAACAAGCTGTTTGTCAGATGTGGAAGATGTTGTGTTAGGACAGTTTGTCAGCTCTCAGGAAGCTTGGGCTTATTAAGTTTATCAATGCCAACTTCAAGGGCAGTTCGCTCCACCAATTTTTCACATTTTTTGCATAATTTAGTCGCTAAGATGTACAAAAAAAAATCATGCAGAGTGGTTTAATGTGAAATGTCCAATTGTCAGCATTGGCAGCATTATTCACAGTGATGGTGATAGGAACCAGATATCTGAGCAGTTCCCCTTAGAATCTCCCTTACACAAAGGTATTACATGAAATGGCCACAAATACACTGGCTGATACCGGAAACATTAGCCTGAAATGTATTTTAAAATGATCCATTCATAGTGGAGAGGTACTGGTAAGGAAAAATAGTCTCCAGATAAAACATTTTTTCAGATTTACCAGCAGATTACTCCTCCATTTGTTGCAGGATATAACTTTTAACTCTGTATTTTTTTGCATTGCAAGAAGGCATCAAAAAAGGAATCAGTCTTGGTATTGGTATCGCTCTAAAACGCTGCCTAACCCTAGATATTTGTTAAGACCCCATGTTCTAACAAGGTATAAAAACAAATCTTGTGAGTGTGGGTGTGTGTCTGTGTGTGTGTGATGGGGCATTATGTGGTGGTGATAGAGTGTAATAATGATGTAATCGGTGTGATGTTTTGCAGGCTGCCGTGGGAGTTGATGCTAGGCTCTTCAGCAGGTGCCTGCCTTTGACGTCACTGTGTGTGAGAGAGAGAAAGAAAGAGAGATAGTATGTGTTAAAACTGAATGAGTCTGCGAGCATATGCGTTCTGTGTTGCGGTCACTGAACAGTGTTTCGTTAGTGTGTACATAGGGCTGGGCAATATTACAGTATTTATTGTTATTGTGATAAATTAAGACACAGTATGTCACAATATGCTTTTCTGAGTATATCTTGGAAATCATCAGTAATTGATAACACTTCCCAACCACATGTTTGATTACAAAGAGAGCATAATTAGTCCAGTTTAGTAGAATTAAGTGCAATATGTATCACTTCTTTGTCTTTTTGAAGTATATATTGTGACATATTGTGTATTGCAAAAACTTCTTAAATTATCGTGATATTACATTTTTGCTATATCACCCACCTCTATGTGTACATATATTGGCGTGTGTGTGGGTGTTTGTGTGCCTGCACTAGGAGTGTGTGTATTTGTGAAAGAGAATATTCAGACATGCTTCTGCACATATTTCCTCACCTTTGAATACTCATTGATATTTCAGAATATATTTTACACTTACAATTTTTTAGAATGCCAGTGTAATAAACGTGTACTCAAGACTCAAATATTAGAGTTATTCAGGCCAGCCCTACATTTCCGAGATCTAAGTAACGCTTCTGTTACAGTGTTATTTTTCTCAGTTGCGTTGTTTTTTTGATAAAAACTATAGTTTTCCAGGGTGTTCAACTGCACTGATTTTTACGCACTCATTTTTAGCCACAATAAAAAAAGGAACAATGTCTGATGTATATCTTCTAATAACATATTTGAATTCCATGCATAGATAAAGAGAACAAAATAGAGAAAGAAAAAAAGAGAGAGAGTGAAAGAGAGAGAGAGATAGAGTGGGACACTGAAAGAGGAACAGAGAAAGAAGGAGAAAGAAGCAGAGGAGAGAGAAAAAGAAGGATTGAGAGAGAGAAAGAGAAGATAGAGAGAGAGCAGGAGAGAGAATGTAGGAGAATGAGAGAAAGTGTGAGAGACATAGTCACAGACACATAATGAGAGTGACAGTGAGAAAGAGAGAAAGAGAGCAGCGCAAACAGAGAGAGAGAGAGCGAGAGAAATGCTCAGTGATCGTGTGTAGTGATTGAGAGGGAAACCCAGACTCTTTCTTTCTGAATAATTCATTGATTGGCATATGGCACACTCGTCCTCTGCTGCATTCATTCATCTCTGCATCCCTTCTTCCTCTGCCTCAACTCGCATTTATCCAATCCATCCATTTTCACATTTATACATACACTGGCTGAAATATCTACTCTGAGTCATATCCGTCTGTCTCTCAGATTTATTCTCCCGAGTGTTTGACTGCACTGATTTATCACCTTTTACTGCCGTTAAATAGTCCTTCATTTTATTTGGTTCTGATGTTCAATATTTTTTCTGTCCAAAATTAATGATTTTGTTAAATGTTGTAGTACTCTGTAAATGCGATCTCAGCAATACTATATCTATAGCACACCATATCTTACTATCATAGTATAATATCATAGATTCATATGATATTGGATACACTTAATGTGTCCAAAAGTTTGCAGGCAGCTGCTGGTCCAACATTTCTTCTGAAAACAAGGGCATTAATGGGGAGCTTATTGTCCCTTTGCTGCAGTAACAGCCTTTACACTGATACTTGGGAAAGCTTTACATGTTGCTCTGAAACATTTGCTTGCATTCAGCCCCAAGAACATTAGTGAGGTCAGATACTGCTGTTGGATGTTCTGGATCACAAAGGCCACTCCAGCTGATGCCAAAGGTGTTGGATGGTGTTCCTTCCAACTTTCACTACTCACTGCTGCACAGCCCTATGCTTTATATCCTATTAGATGACGCTTGCCATTGGACAAGGTAACCTTGTGTGGCTGCTCCAGAGTATCCCATTTAATTACCAGTGCTCTTTTATGGAGATTATAAAAGCTGTATGTGTGCAGCTGAATGCCTGTGTTAGCAATGGGTGCACCTAAAAATATTTGGATTCATTCATCAATCGGCTGTCTGGGTACTTTTGGATAGTTTCGGTATGTTTACTTATGTTGTGTTTCACTCCTTCTACACTGGCAGTTCAAAAGAATTGCTCAGTGAACATATCGAACACTGATATTTAGTGATGCCTCTGATATGTTTGAAGGATATGTCCTTCCTGTTCACCTAAAAGACAAAAATCATAAAAAAAAACCAAAAAAATTCCAGCAAGATGCAAAAAATATTCCAAGAAGCGGCTTGTGAAGTGAGTTAACAGGAAATTCAGCAGATGACATGGGTGCACAATCACCAAATTTAAATCCCACACCGATTTTGTGGGTCTACACTGACAATAAGTGATACATAGAATTTCTTGATTCACATGTGTACACCAGTGTTGGTGTCAGTACTAACACTTAAATGCAGTATTGGTATCAGCAGTAAAGAACGTTGATACCGTGGAGTGACGTGCATGTGTGTCAGTAGATGGAACCTAGGAACAAGCATCGGTGGTTTGGGATGACAAGCATTAATGAACATGCTCATGGCAAAATCTTTAACGCCAGTGTATTGAGGGAAGGCAGTAATAGTGCATGATATACCAGCTGGAATTAAATATTAGTTTCACTGATATGCCACAAGTAGGCCTGATAACCCAACACACCAACAGTGCAAAACACATTAACGTTAGCCCTTTAGTCACCTTTCAGTCATCCCTCATTTCCCACTCTGTCAGTTGCTGTTTAAGTGAATGTTAGTCCTGGCTGTTATTGAGCGAACATTAAAGAGGTATATGGAGATTGGGGTGATGATGGCCTGTAGCCTAGGTTTAGCCTTTAGCGTAGCAGCCTGCTAGCTGGGCTAGTGTCTACATCGGTCACCTGCATCAGACAATGCTGTGGTCTCGCAGCCTTGTGCTTCTTTCAAGCCAACAAAAATCCACTCAAAATAGATGGTATTGATATCAGAATCAGAATCAAGCTTTATTGGCCAGGTATGCTTATGCATACAAAGAATTTGGTTTTGGTTACAGGAGCTCACAGTGCACAGTACCAGACAGACATTTACATGTAGTGAATAAAATAAAATAAATGTAAAATATAACAAAATAAAATAAAATAAAACATGCATTCCTACCATCACTCACTCAAACACACACACACAGTCATACCTGTAAACCTTACATTGTGCAAAGTATGGGTCTAAAGTTAAAGTGCTGAGAGCAGCAGCAGTTAAAAGGGTGTATAGTGGCAGTGAAAGGGATCAGTGAGGTAACAGTCTGATAAGTGGGGTAATAAGGCAGGTAAGTAAGATGCTAGAATAAACACTGGTTTGAGGTGGCAGTTCCAGAGGATGGAGTTGAATTAGATACTATATACCAGTATTTATGAAGTGCGGTTTGAAGCTGGAATATTGTTTTTGTGTAATATTTTAACTGTTCAAGAGAGTGATGGCTTGTAGGAAGAAGCTCTTTTGTAGCCTGGATGTCCTGATCCTCATCTGGCTGAAGCGCTGGCCTGAGGGAAGGAGCTGGAACAGCTGGTGTCTGGGGTGAGAGGGGTCTGTGGAGATTATCTCTGCACGCTTCCTGGTTCTGGAGGCATGCAGTTCCAGCAGTGTGGGCAACTTAACTCCAATAGTCCTCTCTGCAGACCTGATGATGCGCTGCAGTCTGTGGAGGCCATGCTTGGTGGCTGAGCTGCCCCACACTGTGATGGACGTGGTGATGACAGGCTCTATGATGGCTGTGTAGAACCGCACCATCAGCTCCTGGGGCAGGTTGAACTTCCTCAGCTGATGCAGGAAGTACATCCTCTGCTGGGCTCTCTTGATGATGGAGCCGATGTTGTTGTCCCTCTTCAGGTCCCTGGTGATTGTTGTGCCCAGGAACTTGCAGGACTCTACTGCCATCACAGTTCTGTCCAGGATGGTGAGTGCTGACAGGGCTGGAGGGCTCCTCCTGAAGTCCACTGTCATCTCCACTGTTTTCGCTGTGTTCAGCTCCAGGTTATTGTGGCTGCTCCAAAGGACCACCTGATCAACCACCCGTCTGTAAGCAGACTCGTCACCGTCTCGGATGAGACCAGTAACTGTAGTGTCATCTGCATACTTCAGGATTTTGACTGAGGGGTCCGTGGAGGTATAGTCGTTCGTGTACAGTGAGAAGAGCAATGGTGAGAGTACCCGTGGAGCACCCGTACTGATGATCTGGGTGTTTGAAGTGAACTTTCCCAGCCTCACCTGCTACTCTCTGCCAGTGAGGAAGTTGGTGATCCACTGGCAGGTGGGGGTTGGCATGCTAAGTTGGAGTAGTTTGTTGTGTAGCTGTCCTGGGATGATCGTATTAAATGCTGAGCTGAAGTCCAAGAACAGAATTCTTGCATACGTTCCTGGGTGTTCAAGCTGTTGGAGAATGAGATGGAGTCCCATGTTCACTGCGTCGTCCACCGACCTGTTTGCTCGGTATGCAAACTGCAGGGGGTTTAGCAGAGGATCTGTGATGTTCGTCAGATGGGAGAGCACCAGTCTCTCAAAGGATTTCATGACTACAGAGGTCAAAGCAACGGGTCTATAGTCATTCAATCCGGTGATGGTTGCTTTCCTGGGAACTGGTATTATGGTGGAGCGTTTGAAGCAGGAAATTACGACACACAGCTCCAGTGATTTGTTAAAGAGCGCTGTAAACACTGGTGCGAGCTGGTCAGCACAGACCCTCAGACAGGAGGGCGATACACCATCTGGTCCTGGTGCTTTCCTCACTTTTTGTCTCCCGAAGAGTCGGTGCATGTCCTTCTCGCAGATCTTCAAGGCAGGCTGAATAGATGGCTGAATGACAGGAGGGCGTGAGTCTGTGCTGAATGGGTGTGTGGAGCTGGGCTTTTCAAACCTGCAGTTAAAGGTGTTAAGCTCGTCAGCCAGCTGACGATCACCTATTGTCTGGGGGGGGGTGTTCTTTTTCTTCCAGACGGTTGATGGCTGATTTGTGGACTTCATACTACTCAGTTGTTTGAGTAGCTCCTCTTTGCAGCTCTAATTTCTTTGTTGAGTGTGTTCCTTGCCTGATTGTACAGAGCCCGATCTCCACTCTTATACGCTGCTTCTTTATACCGGTGCAACTGTTTCAGTCTGGCATTAAACCAGGGCTTGTCGTTGTTATATTTAATGCGAGTCCTGGTGGGAACACAGGTGTCTTCACAAAAGCTGATGTAGGATGTCACTGTATCTGTATATTCATCCAGGCCACTGGAGGCATCCTCAAACACACTCCAGTCTGTTAATTCCATGCAGTCCTGAAGCCTTTCTTTAGCCTTATTGGTCCACTTCTTCACAGAGCTGACTACAGGTTTGGCACACTTGAGCTTCTGCCTATAGGTTGGAAGGAGGTGCATTAGCGAATGATCGGAGAGGCCCAGAGCAGCACGGGGAACAGAGCGATAGGCCCCCTTTAACACAGTGTAGCAGTGATCCAAAATATTACTCTCCCTGGTGGGGCAGGTAACATGCTGTCTGTATTTAGGCAGTTTGCTGGTGAGTTGCACTCTGTTGAAGTCCCCTAAAATGATAAAAACAGAGTCTGTGCGTTTGAGCTCCGCGCTGGTGATCTGGTCTGCGAGAGCGCGCAGCGCCTCGTGCACACACGTCTGGGGTGGAATATTGAGTATAATAGACGTGAACTCCCTCGGACAATAAAATGGTTTGCAGTTTATAAAAAGTGTTTCCAGGTTAGGGCTGCATGTTTTTGTTAATACTGTGACATCTGTACACCAGCCTTGGTTGATGTAAAAGCAGATTTTCTTTTTGCCCGAGAGCTCCACGGTGCGGTCCGCTCTGTAGAGGTTAAAGCCGTGGAGCTGGAGCACGCTGTCCGGGGTGGACTCAGTGAGCCAAGACTCAGTGAAGCGCACAGCAGAGAGAGAAAAGTCCTTGTTAATTCTGTTTAGAAGGGAAAGCTCGTCCAATTTATTCCCTAAGGAGCGAAGATTCGCCATGTGAATGCTGGGCAGCGGTGTGCGAAGTCCGCGCTGACGGAGATTAACCAGTGCTCCAGCGTCTGCGTGTCCGCCTGCGTCTGCGCCTGCTGTAGAAAGCAGCTGCTCCGCTCACCAAAATGTCCAAAAAGCAGTCAGAAAGTGAAAAGTCAGGAAAAATGCCTTGTGGCATGGACTGCCTGATGTTCAGCAGATCTTCTGCGCTGTATGTGAGTGAGACTGGTTCACATATAACAGTACAAACAAACAAAAACAAACAAGCACGACGGAGCGTCTGCGGCGCCATCTTGGATCTACTTGGATTGATATCATGAATTACTGTAATATTTCCTAAACTCCAGCAGAGTCTGTACGTAAGTGCATGAGATGTGTGTATGAGACAAATGGTTTGAGAAATTAGGGCATGAAACAACATTTAGCACCATTTTTTTCACTAACAAAAGAATCCTAAAACTACAAAAACAAAATATTTCTGTAGAGACTGTTTTGGCAGTGACAATTTTGGCTAACTTTGAGCATAACTAAAAAACACTACATAAAACATGAAAAAACAGCTTTGAACAGTTGTACAGGTGTAAAATCATAATATTTTTCATTAAAACACAAAAAAATTTACTGAATTGCAGAACATATGTGTTTCGGTAGTGACAGTTCTTAATGTTACACACTGATTTTTAGGCTTTGGGGCTCTAATTCAACACAATGCAATCTAACTGCTCACTGTGTGAGGGTTTAGGACAGATACCTCCTAATAGAAAGTACCCTATAAATTATGATTTTGTATATATTTATTACTATCTCAATTAATACCTCAGACCATAACATAATCCTTGTAAAGATCTAAAATCTAAATACTTAATTGTTTTTTAATCATTTTTTTTACTATGAGACTGAATGGTCCATAATATTCAGTTCTTTTTTTTTTAACTATTTTACAATATTTTAAATGTACTTCAGTTATTAATGATGGTTTATATTACTAATTATATAATAATAGATACTAATTCCATGAACTGACATTCTAATCAGAGTATAAAGAGCAGCTGCCTTCAGAACCTCAGATGACACATTGGGGTTAATATAATTTTTTTTTGATGTATTGTCATCTTTGTAGATTGGCTGTATTTTGGGGTGTAAAAATGTGTATTCTGAAGGTGGAGATTAACTGCATTGATATTCAATAAAGTATGGATTATTTTTAAGCATAAAAAATGTCTATATGCAAAATATATTGGCTGTATTTCACTGCTGTGCAAATAGTTCCTTAGTTCCTGCAGTCATGTAATGTCGCTGTCAGATCAAAAAATTGTAGCTCTTCTTTTCAGTACCATTTGAAGACGCGAACTGCCATTCATGATTTGTGAACATTTCATGATGAATGAACCAATAGAAGTGGTCCAGAATTACTTGGAATCATATTTTGTTATATTGACTAATATTAAAGTTAAGAAATATTTTTCTTGTCTTATAAAGTATGTATTCACTGTATTTTTAATAGTAATTCAGAATAGAATTGTGGTGAAATTTGAGATTTCATGATTGTTTAGCCATTTCCTGAAAAATCACAATTGAACAGGATTGTTTGAGGTCAGAAATTTATATGTAGATATGTGCTTTGTCTATGTCAGCAAGAATTCAACTCATTTTATACATATGCTGCAGCTGTCTCTGCTGATGTTCTGTTGAAAGTTAAAAACTATGTAAACAGCCTTTTTCAGTACTCGACTATTCTTGTTGAATCAGGACTCTGTGTTTGGAGAATAAGTGCTCTCATTTTCGCTGTGGTAACTTTATAGGAGAAGGAAAAAGTTCTTAAATTTAATCAAGTTCATGTAACAAGATTTTATTCGTTGTCTTTTCAGACCATTTCTGTTGGTCCATTGATCATGAAATAATTATTTAAAGGGCAGCTGGCAGGTTTAATAGCAACAGTATTAAATATTGTAACCAAAACTTGTGACTTGTTCCTGGATATAGTTTCTTTATTTTTCACTTATTTATTTATTTATTTATTATTTTTGAGCTTTTCCCCAATTAAGGGGAATCTCCTCCTATCCCTTAAGGCAAAGCCATATGAGCCAGGGAGGGAGGGAGGGAGGGAGGGAGAGAGAGAGAGAGGAGAGAGAGAGAGATAGAGAGACAGAGAGAGAGATGGCTCTTGCCCAGGCCCACAGGGTTTTAGAGATGAAGTGATTAGTAGCTAGCTGGGAGCACCCATGAGTCTCTGGCTCATCTGATCCCCTTATGAGCCAGAGAGAGAGAGAGCAAATACTGGAATATAGAAAAAAACTTTCATTTTTCATTTCAGTTTCATTTCCAGATCTTCCAGGGTCCAAGGTCCTTTCTTGTACACGCTCACCCCCCAGGTTTTCTGTGGTGTTTAGATCAGGGGACTGAGCAGGCCATGGCAGAAGCTTGAGTTGGTCTTCGGTAAACCATTTTTGTGTTGATCTGGACATATGTTTTGGACCGTTGTCCTGCAGTGATGATCCATATTTAGTTCCGTGGCAGAGGCAGACAGATTTTGATTCAAAATGTCCTGTAGGATTTTCTTGCCTCTCTTACCATCCTCCTCACTGTATGTGAGGGTCAAAAACTTGGCTTCTCATCCAGGCAAGTTTGTCACAGTTCCACTTGATTGGAACGTTTTAATTACTGTCCTAACTGTAGATATGGGCATTTTCAAGCGAGTAGGAAATTTTTATAGCCATTCTCTGACTCTGATGATAGCCAACACACTTTTCCCTTATTTGAATTGTGTATTCTCTTGTCTTTCCCATGTTGAAGAATGACTAAAGGAATTTGACCTCTATGTCACATCATATATGGTTCAACAGGAAGTCATTGATTACTCCTTAAAAGTTCCTAGACACTTTGATCAACTCAAAAAAGTAAAATATAAATGGGAAAAAATGCTTCAGTTACATTTACATTTACATTACCAGCAGTGCCCATAATTATGGAGGGGACCGTACTTCCAGCACATCCACTTGCAATTTACGCACTTAGACCCCTTTTACAAATAATTGTTTCATGTGATTTTTAACCTGATAAGATTTTAACCACATGCACTTGGTAATCAAGTGTGTCTCCTGTAAGTCAGATTGAAATCTAATTGCTATATAGTGTATAATATGCAAATTACTGCATTCCAAGTCATTTTGATATTCAAGTTTCCACAAGGTTGATCCAGGTTGGGCAGTAGTGATCCAGATTAAATAGTGGTGGTCTAGTTTTGATAATAGTGGTCCAGGTTAGATATTGGTAGTCTAGATTGGGCTGTAGAAGTGGTCCAGCATCGATAGTGATGGTAGAGGTTGGTCTGCAGAGATGGTCCAGGTTGAACTGTGGTGGTCCAGGTTGAGTTTTCATGATACGCATGTCACAGTATTTAGTTTTTGTGAGGTTTAATAAGTTGGGAAAGACTAAAATAAAATTAGAAGTGGCACGAAAACATCAAAAACTGAGTGCAAGACTAATTGTATTCTCTCTGTAATGAAACATGCAGTTGGTCAGTGTTCTGTAAGTACTGATCATATTCACAATATGCTGAGAAAAGCATATTGTGACATGTTTTGACAGTATGTATCATGATAACTATAAATGTTTGTCATATTGCCCAGCTGTAGTCCAGGTTGGGCCCCAGCGGTTGTCTAGGTTGGACATTGGTGGTCCAGATTGGTCTGCAGAGGTAGTGTTGGTTGGTCAATAGTGGTCCAAGTTGGGCTGAAGTGGTAATCTGGGTTGGCCTGTAAAGGTGGTCCAGTTTGGATAGTGATGGTCCAGGTTAGATAGTGTTGGTTCAGGTTGGACATCAGTGGCCTGGAGAGTTGGTCATGGTTGGATAGTAGTGGTCCAGGTTGGATATTGGTGGTGTAGCTTGGGCTCCGGGGTGGCTCTGGTTGGACCATGATGGTGTAGGTTGACCTGTAGTAGGTGGTCTCTGTTAAGCTGTAGTGTTGGTCCAGGTGGTCCTGCTTACATAGGAAGCAGCAGCAGCCCAGGGGCTGCTGAGTTATGTAAGCACACAGAGCAGGGCATTCAGCCTGGCCCACTAAACAGGAGATGCGTGAAATCTAGTGCACCAAGTGCTCAGCTACCTAAGACATGGCTGCTTTAACACACACATATACACACATAGAATGCTCTGCTGCTCAAAATGCATTTGCCTCAGTTGGAATCCATGCATACACGCTTCACAAACACACACACACACACACATCATTGCCAGAACAATCCTCCACTTTCTGTTTCTCTTAGATTGTTGCAGCAAAAAAAGAAAAATTCAGCCCAGCTATGCTAACACACTGTCGAGGCATCCGCCTCCAGCTGGCTGAACCTACACTGACACACACACATGTACACACATACACACTTGAACACAGGTGTCCTTTGTTAAGCTTGTAGTGATACGCTTATTGATAGAGTGGTGGCTGTATTATATTTATGAAGGATGCGTCGTTACTAATAATGGTATCGGGAATTGGCTGATACCGTGCTCATTTAATTCACAGATGCCAACATTCCAATACCAGCCGATACCATGTGACATAAGCCGAGTATACGCTGCTGCAGTAATTAACAAACACAGTGAAGGAGGCTCTACTCACACAGACACAAAGCAGTCAGTCACTTTAAACATTTGGCCTTGTTATATTCCCACCATACCTACAGTGTGTGATTTTAGACCATTTTCAAACACATAATCACAACCACTTCCCCGATACAGGTGGAGACACTTAGGCCAAAAAACAGAAACAGAAAAAAGTCAACACTTCCTACCGAAGTCCATATATGCAAGTTTATTTTGTTTGACTGAATAGAATAGCGAGGTATGAATGTTAATATGGTGATTCACTAAACTGTCTTTGCAAAACAGGCTGTAGACAGAACGTATTGTCCTACTGTGCACATGCTTTTGGCTTTTCAGTGCAGTGTTTGCAGACTGTTGGGTTTGGTGCACTGCATGTAATTTTGAATGAAACAGCTTTATTTGAAATTGTTCATGGACAGTGCATTTCATGTAGCATGGATGGAGCATTTTCATCCAGTGTGAGTAAATAAATCGTAGGCTTTGTCCATACATGATGGTCTGTTCAAAGGTGCAGTGTGAGTCACCAAAGAACAAGATTTCTAAAATCGCACAGTGGCTTTAAAGGACATTCAACTACAGCTCAACTAGCCAAACAAAAGATTTTCAGGCATAGAACATCAAACCAGTGAGCTCCTCGGATGCGTTAGGCTCGGATCTGAGTCCTGCTGTTACTGTGCTCCAGAGACAGATTGAGGTTCGAAACTATGAAATATACTTCATTTACCTGCACTCATTTACACTAACACTTACTTTATTCTAAGTAGGTTACTCGGTATGGTATTGGACTCGATATCGTCAAGTACTTAAAAAGATGTCCTCACACTCTATGATTTTTTATACAGCACGTGTATATGAAAGCAAAACAGACACATAAAAAAGTTAGAATTTTGCCGTGTTTATTATTTGTATAAACTGCAAATGTTACTAGAGAAAGAAAGATTGTGCCGTAGAATGTGTGTGTGCATGTGCAAGAGAGAGAGAGAGAGAGTGAGCGCAACAGGAAACATGTAGGCCAAATCTATTACATAAAAATCACTCATTAGAAAACAAACCCGAGTACAACCCAAGTCTGATATTACACATGAAAAATTGGCCCGATGTCAGGCTTGAGTCGGGTAGCAGACTTCTAGGTAGCCCCTTTTTCTGTTTTGTCTTCTTCTACTTGGTTAATCAGTAGAAAAAATGTATGAAAATAAACACACACTTACACACATCATTGAGCCTAACAGGATCAGAAAGCCATTCACTCTGTGCATGTACAGTCACATACAGTCTACATCCAGCGGACATGTGCCTGTTCACTGTGGTTAACCACACACTGAAAGCAAAAGCCTTTTGTTTATGTGTAGCCTCTTTCACACGCACAGTTTGGCCATGATTTGTTGGTTTTTCATGAACTTGAGATTTTCTGAGGATCTTTGAGAGGGTGTCAGTGGGGATGATAATAATATTAAGAAATGTAAGCTGTGTGGTGTGAAATGACTTGCTAGTATAGAAATGTATAGATCGGGGTGTCCAATCTTATCTGCAAAGGGCTGGTGTGGCTGCAGGTTTTCACTCCAAACAAGCTGAAGCACACCTGATTCTACTTGTTTAATCAGTTGGTTTTAGTGTTCAAACATTTCATCAGGTGACCTCCTGCTTTGTTGGAGTGAAAACCTGCAGCCACACCAGCCCTCTGTGGATAAGATCAGACACCCCTGGTTTAGGTCATGTGATGTGAAAGAGCCCTTTGTTTTTTATTTGATTCTTTTAACCAATTTGTAATATTTGTTACTTTTACAGTGTATTTTGGTGCAAGTGTTTCAGCTCTGTGAAATGTTTCCTGCTATGATTTCATGTTTTTATTCTGTCAGCTACATGTAATAAAATATTTTGACCAAAGAATGCTAGTCAGGCCAACAATGAGTTGAAGCTAATAGTCCAGCAGTTATGATTACTGTTACGGTTACAGTTATGAAGACTGTTGGGTTTGATGTTCTGCTTACTTCACATTAACTACTTCTTTAAGACCACATGCTTGATTGACTGACCACCAATTCAGTGTGTTTGGTGGAGAATGATGATGTTTGGTGGAGAATGTTGATTTTTGTGGGAGCACACTGGTGTTTGTTGGAGAATGATGGTGTTGGGAGAAAGCTGGTGTTTGTTGGATAATGAAGATATTTTTGGAGTTTGATGTTTGATGTATGTGCAGCTCATAAATTCTGATTATTTTAATTCAGCTGTTTGATTTAGTCAAGCCTAAAATCCTAATTTAATTATGGAAACTTTTTCTGATCAAGTGATATTGCCAAACACTGAATGGTTCCTTAGTGTGAATGTGGTCACCTGCCAGCACAGACTCGCACTCAGCAGCAAAGAGAACAATAACTGGCCCTTTTAGCCAATAACACACGGTCAGGTGGCTGAGTAAAGCATATATGAAAAGCATTCAAGGTAGCCTAGGTGGAATAAAAGTATGTTAATGCAGACAAATGGAAACACCCAATATGCATAAAGATTTAGTCAGGAGCCAATAGAAAATAAAGAGGTTTTACCCAATAAGATTGTGTTAATAAAACAAACATGTCACTGTATTTTACTTAAACAACAAAACTTACTGAGTTTCACTCAGTTATACACATTTGTTGAGTAACTAATGAGAGAGAAATTCTTAAAACGTTTGGCAAACAGAAGTACTGGTATTACAAAAAGCTGAATTACCACCACAGGAAAAAAAGCCTGTCCAAAATTCTGAACTACAGTATGTAATATGCAATAGCTAAAAAGATAAAAAACATAAAAGTAAATATGTAGATTAACATTATTGCTCTTCAGGCTGCAGCATAATAATCTTAACATGTTAACGTGCTATAGTTTACTAGACGAGCTATATGTAAATTGGTTTCCAGGACGAGCGGATGGCATTTTTTTAACATGAAAACAGTTTACAAAGTGAGTATTGTATTTAAAATGTATTTACAGGTAATCAACCAGTTGTAAATAGTTAGCTAACTAATATATATAACAACGTGACTGAATGAGCTGTCGAATATTCAGTAGTTTTTGAAGTAGCCTGCTAAATACTTCTAATTAACAGAATTAGAAGCAGGATATTCCAGTGGCTAACATTAGTTATGTAACATGATGAGCTTTGTTGATTTTTCTTAGGGTTATATTTGCTTATTCTGTTAAGTCACTTACAGTGTGAACTGTGCATCCTCAGGGAGTAGTTTGGTTTGTCAGAACACCGGCATAGAGTTAGCTACAATTTACTGACAATTCTATTTCTTCAGAGTAGACACCAGCATGTTTTCTTTTCTGGTGGTCGAAGGTAACATTGCGCTTCCATGGAAAGCTATGTCAGACTAGCATATGTTGTGTATGGCTACTGAATCTTTAATTCTAAGAAAATGCTCCCAGACTTCTTATCGATTATGCTATTATCGATAATGTTGAATAACTGTTACAGCCTGAATGGTGTTTGGTGGAGAATATTGATATTTGATGGAAAATTATGATATTTGAGAGAAAATGATGTCACTGTGTTTTTACAGGGGAAGATGATGTGTGAAGTGATGCCCACGATTAGCGAGGACACGGCCATGAGCCAGCGAGGCTCTCAGAGCAGCGCCTCGGACCCAGACTCGCACTTCGAGCAGCTTATGGTAAATATGCTGGACGAACGAGACCGTCTCCTGGACACTCTGAGAGAAACTCAGGAGAGCCTGGCACTTGCACAGCAGCACCTGCAGGACGTCATCTACGACCGCGATTCACTACAGCGCCAACTCAGCTCCGCACTGCCACAGGTAAGAGCGTACGCATGCATGAATTCACACGCTCTCTCATGCTCACACTTTATTATACACATTTACACTGAGTTGGCACTTTATTACATACTTCTGCCGTCTCGTGTACCTACACACACTGGCTATTTTACCAGGTACACCCACACTCACTGCACAGCAATAGATGTAAGTAATCTTTATTGTTGGAGTGCTTTAATGCTTCTGTGCAGATGCATGTAATTTGATCTGTCAACAGAAACCTGGGTGAGAGAAACGCTTTAGTCAGAAGAAGAAGAAGAATATTTAATTTTTTAATAATTGTTTACACTGTCAGTTACAGTCATAAAACTGTAAAGCAGTGGCTTTACATGGATATATGTAAACGGAAATGTTTAATGGGCACAGATTTCAACACTAAAAACTGGGCTGCGAATCCACATTCATATGTGCTTTGAAGCGCTGCGCTTTCTTGAGAGGTTTATACTTGTAAGCTTGCTGTTCTTGCCATACTTCACTCGGCTATAGTGACAGCCGGAAACGGCACATTGTTCCAGAAATACCTCAGAGACACTTATTGGGTCATACAGCGCTAATTTAACAAGTTAACATGCATCCCCGACTAAAACAGTACTGAATGACACTTTTGTTTACTTCTCAGATATTTTGGGCAAAATCTCAAAATACAGCTGTACGATGAAAAATAAGGTGTATATGGCAGATGTTTCTGATAAAATGGCCAGTGAGTTTTGGTATAAGGTACGTGGAGTTGGTAACCTAGTAACTCTGTTTGGCTGTTTTTTTTTCTTTTTTTTTATATAAAACAAATGTGGTTGCAGGCAGGCGTATAAAATGGTTCTATGATAATCCTGTAGAAGCTCAAATGTTTCAAATAATAGGACACTTGGAAGCTGGAAATAAAAATGAACAAATGTTAGTTATTTTCATATTGATGACAGAACTGTGGAAGAATATAAAATGCCTGAGATAGCTGAACAGCTTTGAGAATTAAGTCATATTAAAATATCCAGAGATCAAATCCCTCAAAAACATTATGTATATAGATAAGTTATTTATCACCGAATAGCTTATTTTTCACAGAATTCTTAAAATACTGAGTAAAACATCAAAAAACACCTTTTGGTGAAAGAGATTGGCAAGTGATTTGTGAATGGTAGTGTGTGTGCAGGCAGATACAATTTGGGGAGACCTTTTTATCAAATAACCCCTTACACTCTAAGGATCTGTATGTGGCTCGACACTTCACTTCCTCAATACCTGTGCATCTTAGACAGCTTAGACATTACTGAATAATTCATAGTAGATACTGACTAACCCAGTGTAGACACTGCAAAATAAACAGAATTACTCAAAAAATACAGGCAATTAGGGCAAGAGAATTTTTTTATGGTTTTAGAATAAATTATGTCCCATATGTTGCAGTGTATGTTTGTTATGCCAGTAGGTATCATAGAACATGCTGACACATTCTCACATGGGAATGTATGAGGAGAACATTGTGTGATCCCAGTGCATATTTAATAAATATATCTTCAGTCTACAACATAGCAGTTATAATGTTTTTTTAGTCATTTCCATCTCATCCGAGCTGGTCGTGTTCTGGGTTGTAATTCCACATCAAATTATTTTACACATTGTCAAATGGAGTTAGAATCAGTGCGTAGTATTTTTTGTTCCTATTTTTGTATCCCAGAGACGTGGGAAAAGTGATGGCTTACGTAATCTCTCCTAAAGCCAGCTTAGCTCTCCGCTAGCTGGAAAAGTGTGTCAGTAATTCTAGTCACAAGTCCTCACGGCTCTCCTTCCAGAAGTCTCTGCAGTCTCTGCCGTGAAGGAGAAAAGAGGACTTTGGTCATGGAGGCTTTCTCTTTCTCTCGCTAATCCTCCTGTTTTTGGTGCAAGTGCTGCTTTTTGAGAGCTGCGATCACACTGGGGGTTACAATAAGTCTCTAAAATCAGAGATAGCCCCTTTTCACATTTCCGCATTTTTTTCTGCTGGAAGTAGTCGTTGCAGGTGCTTCCGCTAAAGCAATAACAATAACAACGATGATGAGTAGAGCATGTAAAGCTCACTCAAGTGTTCGAGTTTGAAGCAAAAACAACCTTAATGTCTTGGTTTCAATGGTTTGTCAGCTGACGATGAGCAGAGGAAAAATGAGTTTGCAAAGGAATAAACTTTTTACAGAGAAAAAGAACATTTCACTGCTGCTGACTAACATTAACCATAACATGCAGTTCCTGCTTTAAAGTCGCTGCTATAGCCGCTTTCAGAGAAACAGATAATTTTCTCCCTCAAATTTTCTCCCTCAAAAGCTGTCTAAGAGAGCGAGTGCTCGTCAGGGAGTAGGTGTTCGTTCACTGGAGCCGGTGGTTGAAAACATCTACAGTGGTGCTACGGACCACAACGACCCGGCACGCCCCCCTGCCGGTATGTGTGCGTCTTTAGCTTTTTGCCAACTAGTTGCAAGCTGTTTTAGCATCTTCAGGTAACATGACTAATCTAGCATTTGGTTTTAGTTATTTATTATTTATTGATTTATTTCTAATTATTTTCACCTGTCCATCGATTCTGGACACATCCTCAAATTTCTATCTTGGCAACTATGACAAAGTGACACACCTTTCTGTGGTGAGCTGAACTGATACGAACTCCAGTGTTTCTGAGGTTAATAACGGGCTTTAAGGCAATAACGGAACTTGTTTTACCCAGCATTTATACACTTCCATTTCTTGTGAAAAGGACCTATTATACTTGTCGCACTAGTTGGTGCTAGGTAGTGCTCCCCGTAGCATTTCTATTTATTTATCATGCTACCATGCTATCATGCTACCAGTGTATATCACCGCTTGGTTTTGGATTCAGTGCACAGTGTGATGTAAGTTAGCAAAGCTGCTGTAGCTCAGTTTCTCAGTGTGTTTGCTCAGTACTTGGGTGAGCAGCATGTTATTTTGAATGAAACAATTTATTGTAAATTATTCATAGACAGAGATTGACTGTAGAGGTTGCGATTCATGTAACCACTGTCATTCAGACCAAGCTTTTTCGTACAGTGTGAACATATAAGTTGTAGGCTTTGTCCATACACAATGGTCTATTCAAACATACAATATGAGTTGTCAAAGAACAAAACTTCTGAAATCACACAGTGTGTGTCTGGCTTCAGAGAACATTCAACGACGGCTCAACTAGGCAAACAAATGATTTTAACCAGGTTCAAAACTCAACACGTTAGCTCCAAATTAGCCTAGGGTGTGATTCCGGCTGTCACTTGCTACAGAGACTGTTGTTGAAGATCACAGACGAGGAGTGTGGGATCAAAACCTATGAAACGTACTTATAGCTGTACAGACGTGCTTTTCTGATGTGCAACAAAAACCTGC
Source organism: Colossoma macropomum (assembly GCF_904425465.1). Lineage (NCBI taxonomy): Eukaryota > Metazoa > Chordata > Actinopteri > Characiformes > Serrasalmidae > Colossoma > Colossoma macropomum. The sequence goes on along the minus strand of NW_023494792.1, from coordinate 41,090,183 downwards.
TCTTCTCAGCTGCAACGCTACTCGATCCAAGGTAACTAATGTAACATAGCTACTTAATGCACTACATTTAAAATCAGCTGGATTTAATGATCTAACTGTTAAGGTACATTGCACTCATCTACACTAACAACTACTTGATTCTAAGTAGGTTAGTCAGTATGGTATCAGAATCGCTATCGGCAAATACTTAAAAACGTACTTTGAATCAAATCTATCAGTGCATCTTCTCTTTTTCTCTTCTATTGTTTCAAATTATTAATTAATTAAAAAATATAAAATAGTCTCTTTTACTTTTCTAATACACACTAGCGTAGCATTACACTAGCAAACAAATTTTCCAGTCCACCTACCTCGGCTAGCTCCTCAACACCGTTGGCTGAGTGTGGCTCATTGACACAACAGAAGTCAAGTAAATGAATATAAAAGCATGTCGAAATATTTCTTGAATTTGCCTCGTGTGATGCTGTCCTCTCAACTGAGAGCATGAAGCCAAACAAGCTTAAAAGACATTTACAGACCATGCCAACAAATCTTTTTTACAGAGAAAAATTTGATGAATTACTCAGACAGCAGGCTCAGTCCTAAATTATAAATCTGGCAAAAAACTATGTGGGCTTTCTGGATGCAGAAATAAAAATCACCGCTGCTTCAGTGGTGCATCAGACATGTACCAAAGCATGTAACGTGGTTCTTCTTCTTGCTGTAAGTTGAAGATGAGAGCCAGAGTGTTATTCACTGCCCTACTTTCTCTGGAGTCTAATCTGAAGTAGAAGCTGTCTTGAGGCATCGATTGTCACACATGAATTCTTCCTAACAAAACCTCTGCATCTGAAGCCTTCAGGTTGTCTTGGAAACAGTCTTGAAGATTACCAGGCTATGTCTGCGTTAGTTATTATTAGTACTGTATTTACAGTAGCTTAATGTTACCTTTCCAGCTCACTTTTGCATACACACACCTACCCACATACCCACCCACTCCCACACACATACACACACACCCACGCACACACATACTAGGGCTGTCAGATAGGATCAGAAATCAAATGTAGATTGTCCTCTTATTTGTAATATATTTAAATATATTAGAATTTTAAATACATTTTAAAAAAATACATTATTTTCTAAAAAAAAAAATAAATAAGAAGATACATAACTGTGGTAAATGGCAAATTTCTAAGCCAGTGTAATGTATCCTGAAGCGACCTTTAAAGCACACTGTGTTTAAACCGCTGATTCTCAACCTGGAGGTCGTGACTCACAAGATAGTTATCAAAAAAATTTAAAGGCCTTTGTAACGTATCTTCGCAAAGGACTTTTCTGTAAAATCCCCACGGCAGTGATATTCCATCCAGAATGCTAACAACCAACCGCTCATAACAGCACGCTACAGACTAACTCTCTACAACCGCAAACTAGAGCAGGTCTGTGAAAGTGAAACTAATCTGATTACACAGCTAACAGGGATCATACAGGTGTTAACGACAGTTAAGAAAGGATTTTTTTCATTCATTCATTTCAGCTTCATTCATGTGCACATTGGCAGACAAACTAATTAAATAACTAGGCTCTGTGTTCCTTTTGTTTTGAACGTATGATGAACTGGGAGTGAAATGCTTTCCTCCACCTTTTATACAAATAATAATATAAAAAGAACAAAACAGTAACAATACGAACACATTTGCTATGTGCTGTAAATGTTGTTCTGTCAGACCTAAATGCAGCATCTACTTCATTCCTCCATATACACGGCATGTAACAGTAAATTCATAAATATCAATACAGCCGTCACTGTATTGATGCACTACATTCACGATGTTTCGGCATATCAATATTTTGAACCCAGTCCTAGCAATCGGTATCAAAGCCAAGGTATCAGTATTGGTATCTGGAATCTGTATCAAAACATTTTGAAAGATACCTTGCCCTATAGTCATTGTCCGTTTTATCAACGCTACTTACCATATAGGTGCACTTTGCAGTTCTACGGTTACAGACTGTAGTCCATCTGTTTCTCTGCATACTTTGTCAGCCCCCTTTCTGATGATCTGGACCCCCACGGTACCACCACAGAGCAGTTATTATTTGGGTGGTGGATCATTCTCAGCGCTGCAGTAACACTGACGTGGTGGTGGTGTGTTTGTTTGTGTTGCGCTGGTGTGAGTGAATCAGACACAGCAGTGCTGCTGGAGTTTTTAAACACTGTGTCCACTCATTGTCCACTCTTTTAGACACTCCTGCCTTGTTGGTACACCTTGTAGATGTAAAGTCAGAGACAGTTTGTGTTAGTCATCTAGTTCTTTATCAGTGGTCACAGGATGCTGCCCGCAGGACCCTGTTCAGTGGACATTTGTGATTGGTAGACTATTCTCAGTCCATCAGTGACACTGAGATGTTTAAAAATCCAGCAGCACTGCTGTGTCTGATCCATACGCAACACACACTAACACACCACCACGTCAGTGTTACTGCAGTGCTGAGAATGATCAAACAAATACCTGCTCTGTGGTGGTCCTGTGGGGCTCCTGACCATTGAAGCACAGGGTGAAAGGGGTCTAACTGATTTTGAAGAGAAACCGATTACAGAGGACTACATTCTACATTTGTTAAACTACAAAGTGCACCTGTATGGTAAGTAGAGCTGATAAAATGGACAATGAGTGTAGATACAATAAAATGCTCAGTGAGTATATATTAGAATGAACAATGTGTTTAAAGGTGGGTTTATAGCAAATATACTAGCAACTAACAATCTGGCAGCGATTTCTAGCAGCTAGCACACTAGCAGCTTCTTCCCCTGGGATGGTAGAGTGTTTGAGTTTTTGTATATGGTAGCTGCTTTTAGATGCTCATCAAGTGAAGTGCTTAAAGAAGAAATCAGTATCGACTGAAACTTCAGTATTTCAGTATTAGTAACAGTAACAGGAAAGAGCTACTATCATGCCCTCTCTAGTATTTAACAGTAAAGAATATATTTCTGTACCTAAATATTGCTATTATCTACACTTGCTATTATCTACAATTGCTATTATCTATGCTTGCCAAGTGACCTCATGACATTTCTTGTTTTGCTGTCTTTAGGATGACATCTGGTCCACAAAGAGAGATCAGTACTCTCAGGCACACGCAAATAAACACACACACACACACACACACACACACACACACACACACACAATCTCTCGTTTCTCTGTTTGTTGATATACTTCTGTCCTTGCTTATCGCATGAGGGGATTAGACTGTATTCAACACACAAGCAGAGGTAGTTTACACCACAGAAAATAAAAAAAACAACAAGAAGCAATGGCCCACATCCTTCAGTTTCACTAAAGACTACACTAAAGCTTATCGACTCCAAAACTCAGCCTGAGTTATATACTGTTTTATTCACTGCCTGGCAACAGTCTAAGGATGCTTCTTTTGTCTTCTTTTGAAATAAAAATTTTACTTAGCAATTATGTAAGAAAATATTTGTGCAAAAGTTTAGTTATCATAAAACAGCTATGTGCTAAACCCTTTATTAGCTTCAAAACTCAGCCTCACCTTCAGTTTTCCTCCTTGGTATGATAACTGTCAAATAATGATTGTAAAGTTTACAAACTGTTTGTAAAGGCACATAATGAAACTCTTTTCAGTATATAAGGTGGTTTAAGCACCTGAAAAGTTTGAATGCTGATTAGTGCTGAAATCGCAAGGGAAAAAAATGTGTGGCTTTATTCCCAAGGTAGGACTTCCTGCAGGTGCTCCTTCAGTTTTGCAGTTTTTGTAAAGAAAGCAAATGTCACCAACAGCTATCTGATGATGATAGGCTGTTATGTGATGACAGTGCTGTTGTCGTGATGTTCTGTGGCCACAGTTCTAAATGAGATGTCACTTTCACATTGTGGATTCATCCCCAAGATGATACTCAGCCAAATGGTTCCATTAATTAAAATGGCAAGGTTTTGTTTGTTCTTAGCATTTTAGCTTCATGCTAACAAGGCAGCTTAGTGGAGCATAGTAGAGGAAGGCTTACAAACAGAAAAAGAACTGAGTTCTAAAATAGAAAATATGTGGATGTATTGAGAACATATTCTTATTTATAGGAACAGTTTGAGGGCGTCACATCTCTGGACCAACTTTAGTACAGCTTTTTTGTGTAGTGGTCAGCAGTGGTCAACAGTGGTCAGCCAGTTCACATGATTGTGTATAGATTGCAATGCCCCGGGAATGTCCCAAACACAGTAATACAGAATAAAGGCCTTTATACACAGTGTAATTTATTTGTACAATTTATTAAGATATAAGAAGAATAAGAATAAATGAAAAGGAAGATTAATTCATTCATTCAAAAATTACTCTTTCACACCATACACGGTTTGTCAGACACTGAAAATGCAAGATCATTTTACTCGGCCTTTAGTCAATTTTTGCAAAATTTTGCAGGCGACAAGAATTCACTCGACCAGTCACTGCTCTCTGTGGAGTTGGCTGTGGAGCAATATACTTTTTTGTGCCGTTTATTCGCGTTGAATTCGGTATGTAATGGCCTGAATGATGTGAAAGCTCAGATTTTCTAGAATGCTATATAAAGAATAACAAAAAGTAAAGAATATAAAAGAAGAATGTTTAAAATTTAAAGATGACATCTCAAGAACATTTTGGCAGCCATCATTCTCAGTACCATCATTTTCAACTAAGGGCTATTTTTCTCCAGCAAAACCAACATTCCACAAAACCCACCATTATTCTCCAATAATCACCATCTTTCTACACCAAACACCATAATTTTTTTTAACAATACCATCATTCTCTACCAAACACCAGCGTTCTCCATCATACACCATTATGTTTTTACTAAATCTCGACATTCTCCACCAAACACCCTAATTCTCTGCTAAACACCATAATTCTCCATTATACATCATTTCTTTCACCAAATCTCATCCCTCTCCACCAAGGACTATTATTCTCCAACAAAACTAACATTCTCCACAAAACACCATCATTTTCCAAAAAACAACATCATTTTTCAGTAAATACCTTCGTTCTCCGATAAACACCATCATTCTCCAATAAGTACCGTTACTCTCCACCAAATAACTGCATTCTCCACCAGACAACATTCTCCTATAAGCACTATCATTCTTCACCAAACACCATTATTCTCCATCACACACAATTGTTCTCCACCAAACACCATGGTTTTCTGCTAAACACCATTATCCTCCACTTCGATAAACACCATCACTATCTATTGTATAACAAACACATCAGACTCATTGAAATGCCAACATTCAGCACCCAGACACCATCTTTGTCCTTCAAATGCCATCTTTCCCAGTAAATATAGTCATTGATTGTTGTTAACGCACACAGCTAGTCCTGGGCTTATTGTACCATTCTTTTCAAAATTCTTCTAATGCCAGTTTCTCCATTTTTCATGGAGTTATATTCTTCACTCAATAGTTCTGTGGTTTCTTTAGCAGATTGAACCACATCTGCTTTTTCTTGTGTGTAACATTTCAGAAATGAGAATAGCCTTGTTCATCTGCATCTTACAATGTATGAGTCTCTTCTGCAGCGTTTGGCGTTAAATCTAGGCGCAGATAATCAGAGAGATGAGAACTAGGCTGAATGATGGCTGCAGGGTGGCTCTGAGAGAAGAGGAGAATGAAGAGGGAGGGAGAGAGGGAGGGGAAGATGGAGAGATGAGGAAAGGAAGTGGCCTGGTTTACAGTGGGAGAGTGATCCGCCTTTTCTGAGAAGAAATAGAATGAAGCTGATACTAAAAGGATGTTAAAGGAATAGTTTGGCAAAAAAATCATATTTATACAATTTATGCCTTTCCCCATCAGCCAAGACTGATGTTTGTGACGAGCCAAGACTGATGTTGGTGTCTGATGTGACTTCTTTAGTTTTTGCACTGGAGCCTGGAAGCTAATGTAGCTCACAAGTAATGGAAGCATATGTGCACCAGTTAGCATCATGTAATCTGCAGGCCTAAATCATCACATACTTGCCTCAAAACATGTCAAGAGTCAGTAAGTAATTCAAATAGACTCAGTAATCTCAAAATAGATTCCAAATTTCAGCCTTAGAAATTGGTTGCGTTTCCTACATGCTGCATGTCCAAGTAATTCTAATTGCACATTTAGAATCATCAGCCCATAAAACATTACTCCACATCTCAAACGTCCAGTTTCAGGGTTTCTGTGCAAATTTTCTTCTTTTATGTCTGTTACCTTTTGTCAGTAATCGCTTCTTGACAGCTACACATCCTTTCAGATCCATAGGGTTGTCTTTTCTTAGTGGAAGAATGGACAGAAACACCTGTGAATGTTTTCAGTTCTGAAACAAGAGTGGAGCTTGATTTTCTCCTCTCTCTCAAAGATGAAAGCTTTAAGTTGGTCTTTTGTCTGATGGTTACAGTTTTGTGGTGTTATTAGCAGTCCAATTGTCTCAAAAAATTTTTTTATTTTATTTTATATTATTTTCTCATTGCTTATGCAAGTGCATTTTCTTGATTAAATTAATATTTTTTTACTGAATGGCTATTTTGATAAGAAATTAAATAAACAAAAGGGTGGTCTTTAGCAGATGCACACACATATATAGGCACACACACCCCTCCCTCGTTCTCCTTCCCTAAAACTGACTTCTCTGACATATCACATCACTGTGTGTCTGACAGATCAGCATGACGGCCTCCATCCCCACAGAGCCTGCGGGTTACGGCATGACTGAGGCATGCATAGCAAAGGTCCTTTTGCTTTCTACTGTCTGTCTGTGAGTGTGTGTGTGTGTGTGTGTGTGTGTGTGTGTGTGTGTGTGTGTGAAAGAAATGGGTGGTGAAAGACTGAAAAATCAGAATCAGTGTTGTTTTTTAGCCAAGTATGTTCTCAGAGAGACGATGGAATGAGAGAGGGAAAAGAAGGAGGGAGGGAGGGAGCAATAGCTGTGATTTATGTCCTGGCCGAGTGTGATCTCTGCTTGCACTGTTCCAGACTGACAGACATGCTGTGAATATATGAGTAGCTCTGTGGCTGCTTGTGAGAACAGCCATCTGAGACAGGTCAATGATTTTAGGACGGCAGTTCTGGTCAAAGAACACCAACAAACACCTACAAACATGGTCATTCTTTAACAAAAACATCTTTCTCCACCATACACCATCATTCTCCAACAAATTCTCCACCAGACACCATGGCTCTTTATCAGACAGCAACATTCACCATCAAACACCATCATAGATAGAGACTACTCCAAAACATCCTTCCTACAGTGTGGGCTGTAAAATGAATCAAGCAATAGCACTTAGCAAAGCTCACCAAGCATTCTTATGCAGAGAAATAAAATTCCCAGAAAATGTAATTTTGCAGGTGAGTCATGCCATTCTGTTTCTCATTACCTGCACGCCATGTCTACATCCTTCTGTTAATCTCCCTGATCCTATAACATGACTCATCGAAACATAAATGTCCTTAAGTCTAGGTTTCTGCAGCAATGCTGAGACTGTTCCCAGAGAAACATCCCTGAGAGTATAACCCTTATGCTGCATGTGTGCGTAGAAACAAAGTCATTCCAAACCTCATAGCAATTCGGGGCCGACGGCAACATTAAGCAACACAAACGTTAGCATGGTGACCATGATGCCGGTGAAAATGGATGAATATCAGAGAAGAGGTGGTAAAAAGCAGAGGACACTGTGCTCTTTTATTTTTGTTATACAATACTAAGTTTGTCTGAAATTCAACAACAGGATATTTGGCATCCATGGCTCCCAAAAATTCCACATCTGATTTATTCCACCTCAGCAGTCGACGGCGAAAGTTATAAAAATGTAACCCTTGACGGAGCGCTCCACTCACCTCTGCAGTCTGCGGACTGTTGCCGCTCGTGATGGCAGAATTTTCCGTTGCGGCTCTTTGATAGAATATTTGGTTTGCCATTGTCTGCCTACTACAAACATGGGAACGCAGCATTAGAAGTCTGAGTTATCGGCCACGATAGCAAGCATTGGAGTGTGGGCCTGCCACCCCTGCAGTGAAAAATCCTAGAGGAAACATGGCAAAAGCATGTTGTAATTTGATATTACTTGTTAATTAGTGTCTTACTAGGTCAGTCAAAGAAGTGGACAAATTCTATTGAAAGAGCAGATTCTAAACTTTTGATAAATACCACATGTGCATGTAAATAGTAGAGGAGATATTGTATTATATTTTGAATTAAAAAAAAATATTGTGTGTACAGTATTGTTTTTTGGAAAGAATAAAATATTTTTACTGTTTTTATCAATTTGTTTTTACATAGAAACAATCCAGACTCAAAATTGCTGATGCAGAATGGAAATCTCTTTTGTAAATGTAAGTTATTAGGTAACTAATTTTGCAGTTCATTATGTAATTATGTAATCACATTAAACAGTTATGTAACGTAACTAGAATTTACAGCAATATAAGAATAATAACTGTAGTTTTAGGAAGTAAACCCTTTGTGTATTATTTTCTGCCAGACTGAGTCAGCTTCATTTTTTTGGCAGAGCTTTACCGTGTTACACCCAAAGGTGCAGTAAAAGTTGAGAACATTGGGTGTTTATTCTCCATTGACCTAGTTCCTTAGAGCCTGACTCGCCTGCTCTCCTTCTTGCCTTTTTCACTCTCTCTTTCCTCTTTGGTGTTCTCTCCTTCCAGTTATCCATACATCCACTTTTCAGCACGTGTGCTCTTCAGTTTTGCTTACTCACCATGCCAAACTACAGCACACACACACGCACACACACACACACACACACACACACACACACACGCACACACACGCACGCACGCACGCACACACACACATACATATACACAAGTGCAGCTCCTGTGTCTGGGTCAGCATGTTTTGAGACAGATCCTGCCACATGGATGGAGAAAGGTGAAAGCTTGCTGCTCAGGCAAAAGCCCCCAGGGCTCCTATGTTTACTGTTCCCAGGCAAAGTGCTACTCGGTGTGACTTTCACTTGTTTGCATGCCGACTTTCATGGTAATACATTTAACATCATCTAAAATGTTCTTGCTTCTAGTTTTGGTCTGATGCTCATAGATATGTACTGATCAGAAGAATACAGTCAGAAGTGCTGAATCTACCAGTACAGAATGTAATTTGAATATAAAGGTGATTATTACTATTAATGCAGAAAAAAATAAATTTATAATTAGTAGAATTAAAAATAAATAAATAAATTTTAAAGTTAAAAGTTGGTGTTTGTAGGGTAATGAGTTTGCTGGTGTTTTGAGTGAGGTTGAATAATATTGGGTTTACTAGTGTTTGTTGGGTAACGTTGGGTTTGTGAAGTGAAGCTGGTTTTCTTGGTATTTAATGTGTAAAGTTGGGTTTCTTGTTGTTGGTTGGATAAAGTTGAGTTTGCTGGTGTTTGTTCGGTGGTATTGAGTTTGATGTTGCTTATTGGGTAAATCTGAGTTTATTGGTGTTCTTTTGGTAATGTTGGGTTTACTGGTGTTCGCTGTGTAAAGTTGGGTTTGTTGGTATCCAATGGATAATGTTGGGTTTGCTGGTGTTTGTTATGTAAAGTTTGTTTGTTGGTGTTTGTTGGGCAAAGTTGAGTAATGTTGGGTTTGATTCTGTTTGTTGGTGTTTGTTGGGTAATGTTAGGTTTGCTGGTGTGTTAGATAATGTTGGGTTTGCTAGTGCTTGTTGGGTAAAGTTGGCCTTGTTGTTTGGTAGTGTTGGGTTTGCTGATCTTGTTGGTGTTTTCTGGCTAATGTTGTATTTATTCAGTAAAGTCATGTAATTTTGTATTTGTTGGGTAAAATTGGGTTTGTTGGGTTTGTTAGTGTTGCATGTTGCTTGAGGCTTAATCACTCTAGCCACGTCCAGCCTTAAGACTCAGAGAGAACAGCAATTTAGTTTCTAAATTTAACAAATGCGACAGCAAGGGACTTCACGAAAACACTCCCTGATAGCAGATGTGGGCTTCAATTACCATGCACTCATTAGAAAAGAGAATCATTAGAGGAACAAGCTGTATCGATGTAGTCAGCACTCATCCTTCTGTTCTAAATCATAAAAGTATCCATCATTTACTGGCAGCCACACAGCCACAATTCTTAAGGTCCAATGGTGATGAAAGCAATAGGATTATGTTGTCCTGGAGCGTACCATTACAGGGTCATTAGGGGGGTGTGATAGATATTCTAAGGGTTAGATGTGAAGAGAACATTGTGGAAAATCAGATGACTGTGAGAGAAAGGGGGAGGATAAGGAGCAAATTATTCTTATCTTCTCTTCCTTCTTCTCTCTCACTCAGTTTCCCTCTCTTTTTCTTTATTCTCTCGCAGTCTCACGATCAGTCTGCTTCTCACTCTCTCTCTCTCTCTCTCTCTTCTCTCTCTCTCTCTCTCTCTCTCTTTCACTCACTCACTCTCTCCCTCTCTCTCCCTTTGGGCAGTTACAGTCAGCTGGTTTCCACCACAGCAGCACATGATTCTGCATGATTTTCTCGTATTGTCCGTGCCCTACTTCCCTCGTCCCTGGGGCCAGATTAACCATTGATTTGTGCAAAAGAGAGAAGGAGAGACAGAATGAGAAAAGGAAAGAATGGGAGGGATGAAGAAAAATGAAAAGAGAAACTATAGACAGATTATCCCAATGAACCTGCTTTAACCTGGGAAAGGTGTGTGATCTAAAGCGCTGCTGGATTGTTCTGTAACTCCAGTTCTAAAGTATTATTAACACTTCTGTATTTACCATGTAATCCTTTACAGCTCTCCTGTGTCCCTCATGGTGTATACAGTCATATGTAAAAGTTTAGGCAACTGTTCAGATGTTGAAATTGAGAAATGTTGTTGTTTTTTGAAAAATATACGCCCATTTTGAATTTGATGCCAACAACCTGTTCCAAAAAAGTTGGGACGGAGGCAGCAAAATGCTGGTAAAGTTGTGTAATACTGAAACAAAACACCTGTTTGTTGGTTGGCAACAGGTCAGTAACATGATTGGGTATAAAAAAGCATCCCATTAAAAATATGGTTAACATGATTTGCATATCATTGCCAGTAAGAGCATAAAAGAGCATAAAAATGCCTCATGACAACTCTAAGAAAAAATAGTTACAGGCCTATACATATTTACAGTTTAGACATCAATTGACCTTTATAAACAGTTTATAAACAAGCATACTGTTTATATTATTCATGTAAATTGTTTCATTCTATTTTTATTGTATTTTTCAGTACAAATGTGAGAAAAATCTTGTTTTGTAACTATTTTGCCTTTTCAAACTATTTTCTTTTCAAACTGTTTTCTTAGTCCTTAAACAGTGAACAGTGGCTGGTGAGCCTGACTCTTCAGACTCTCTGGTGTAAACAAAAATCAGATTATATAAAACACTTGCACATAGTGGAATGTGTCACTACTTTACAGTTGAAAATAAGATATATCCACTTACTGCCTGCTGCTTGTCATACAGCAAAAACACTAAATGTTAACTGTAAGATTAGTACAATCAGGGGTTAAATGTGTACTACAGTTACATTTTTTACTTTTTCTGTGATCCTCAACCCCTTTATTTGATATTGTTTAAATCAGTAGCCAGATCAATTAATTAATTAATTAATTCATCTGGCTACTGATTTTAAACAATATTATTATGGTTTAATAATAATATTAACATTATTATTATTATTATTATTATTATTATTGATGTATTTATTTAATATTTATGTTATGGATTTCTGTATAGCTTAGAAAAGAATATAAGGTTAACCTTACAAGAGTGTAAACCACAGTCTGACCATTTATAAATCTCATTTTGTTCATTGCATTCCATACTTAAATCCTCTTTGGAAGACTTGTTGATGAGAAAAGTTTAGCTTGCTGTTGAAATCAGTAGCACTTCATTGATGTAGAACAATACACCTTATTTAGGGTGCTTCTTTTGAAGTACTTCTTAAATATTTCATGTCTGCTGTTGTGTGGTGCAAGCCATACTTTAAAATAGCAACTTACCTGAAACTGAAATATCTGCTGTTGTCTCCACTGTCTGTTCCATTCGATTATGTCCAGTTATCCCTCCTGTGACTGACAGGGGAAACTGACTGCGTGATTTAGACAGTTATCAAAGCATGATTGACGAGGCCAGGGGCATTTTAGGTTTATCAGTAAAGTCTGTGCTTCTTTATGGTCTGTGCCATTGATTATATACATGGCTCTTTGGGACTCGTGTTAGTATGAGTAAAACCAAACTGTTAGCAAAAGGGACCCAGTATAGTTGAGTCCCCAGGCCAAACTTCATGTGGCCTTCAGATTAGCTCAAGAACAGTGTAGAGAGCTTCATGAAATGGATTTCCATGGCTGAGCAGCTGCATCCAAGCCTTACATCATCAAGCGCAGTGCAATTCGTCGAATACAGTGGTGTAAAGCACGCCGCCACTGGACTCTAGAGCAGTGAAGACGTTCTCTGAAGTGACGAATCACGCTTCTCCGTCTGGCAGTCCGATGGATGAGTTTGGTTTTGGCGGTTGCCAGGAGAACAGTACTTGTCTGACTGCATTGTGCCAAGTGTAAAGTTTGGTGGAGGGGGGATTATGGTGTGGGGTTGTTTTTCAGGAGTTTGGCTCGGCCCCTTAGTTCCAGTGAAAGGAACTCTTAATGCTTCAGCAGACCAAGAGATTTTGGACAACTTGATGTTCCCAACTTTGTGAGAACAGTTTGGGGACGGCCCCTTCTTGTTCCAACATAGCAAGCACAAAGCAAGGTCCATAAAGACATGGATGAGCGAGTTTATTACGGAAGAACTTGACTGGCCTGCACAGAGTCCTGACCTCAACCCGATAGAACACCTTTGGGATGATTTAGAGCAGAGACTGCGAGCCAGGTCTTCTCGTCCAACATCAGTGTCTGACCTCACAAATGTGCTTCTGGAAGAATGGTCAAAGATTCCCATAAACACACTCCTAAACCTTGTGGAAAGCCTTCCCAGAAGATTTGAAGCTGTTATAGCTGCAAAGGGTGGGCCGACATCATATTAAACCCAAAGGATTAAGAATGGGATGTCACTCAAGTTCATATGTGTGTGAAGGCAGACGAGCGAATACTTATGGAAATATAGTGTAGATCTAGGTATATGAAGTAAATGACCCAAAACTTTATTAAACATCCCGAAAACCGGGCTGACAACTATAGTATATTCATGACTATATGACCAAAATACTGGAAAGTTGACAGAATGACCAGAATATACAATAATTGGCTACTGAAAGTTCAAATTTGCCACTCATTAAAAAGAACATAAATGCCATGACCGGGGGAGCTTTGGCTCAGTGTACCTCAGTAGCTGTTGAAAGCCATCACTGTCCACCACACCGGTTTCTATAATGTTGCATACCGATGTGTGATTTCTTTATATTGATGTGCATGATATTTTCTTTCTAGTTACTTAATAAATTGGATTGACATTTGATTTACATTATGTATGGAGAGGTTTGAGCAAAAAAATGACAAAAACATGACAAAAATGTAAGGGGGTGCTTTTTCTTTCTGCAAAGTAAAGCTGTACATGCCACAACTTTTCATCAAATTCAAATCGCAGCATAACATCTCCTCTTCTACTTACAAAGACAAATGATATAGAAATAAACTGACAAAAAGCTTTTGTTACCACCAGAAATAACTGTGAAGTGTTAATGACCTTATAGGCAGTATTTTTTTTCTTTTTAGCCCTGAAGTGTGTGTGGATCAGCTGTGTCCGGTGCAGCTCTGGGAATAGCTGAGTATTATGAGATGCATGAATAGATCTGGAGTTGGTATTCTGTGCTCACAGCTGGTCGTTAATGGCCACCTTTTAAGTCCTGAATGCATCACTTCAGTACCATAAATAGGCTGATGACGTCATGAAGCCTGAGCTTTGAGAACGATGTGTGCTGAAGTGGCCGGAGAAAGTCGTAGAAGGAAGACACTCTTTTACAGTTTAAAATACTCGATTACGGAATCACTCAGAATCACTGAGAAATCAAAATACAAACCAAATTCAGACTTTTTAAATTTCCAGGCTTATTACGTGCTAAGGCTTATTATTCAGTAGTAACATGGAAAGCAGTGCAAACTGGCTGATTTACCTTATTGGCTTTAGGAAGCAAATATTGGACGTTAACATTAATGCATTAAGCATATTGATGTATAAACGTGTAAAAATATGTTTATAAATCAGTCAGAAACATATGTTTAGTTGTATAGACCTATATTTATAACAGAAGGTTCTGTTCCAAAACACTTTACACACAGAAGAAATATAGATAATATATTATGATTTGGACCACCTTTATTAGAGAAATAAAAAATGTGTTTTTAAAAAAGTGTGTTACGGGCTCCCGAGTGGCGCAACCGTCTAAGCGTTGGCCCTATCATCAAGAGGTCGCGAGTTCGATCCCTGGTGATGCTACAGCCATCCGTAGCCGGGAGTCCAAGAGAGCACAGTTGGCCTCGCTCTCTCTGGGTGGGTAGGATGGCCCCTCCTTCTCCCCCCCATCACTCAACGCGATGCTAGTCAGCAAAGGCGTCTGTTAGCTGACGTAACAGATCTGGCGGTTGGCGCTTTCCTCAGAGCGCGTTCGGCTGTCCAGTGACGTTGCGTGAGCGGCAGTTCGAAAAGAAGCGGTGGTTGGTTTCACAGGTCTCGGAGGAAGCCTGTGTTAGCCTTCACCCTCCTAGCGTTGATAGCATCGTGTGATTGGGGGAGTCCTAACTAGCGGGTGGAATTGGAAACAACTAAATTGGGGAGATAATTGGGTAAAAATCCAAAAGTGTGTTACATAACAACTGTTATTTTTTTTAAAATGTTACACATGGATGTGCATCATTTTGGAATGAAACTCTTTAAATATACATACCATTTGTTTTGAATGTGCTATTTGTTTAATCTTAATTAAACAAATTAAACTTAATTTAAGCTATAGGTGCTGCAAATTAGCCTTTTTACCCAAAAATAACAGCCATTTTACCCATAACCAGCCAAGGAGATGCTTTATGGTCAGAACCTGGCCTTGAGAATGGAACATAAACTGTGCAGCAACAGATGGGCTAAAATCTGGAATTGTACACCTATATAGTGGACCAGTAAAGTAGCTTAGTATATAAATAACCAATCTTGGCTGGTAACTTTTTGGTGATGAACCGCTCTCAACCTAGCAGTGACACTGATGTGTAAAATGCCCACCACTGTGTCTGATACACTCATCCCAGCAGCGCACACACTACCATGACCACTACCATGTCAGTGCCACTGCTGTACTGAAAATGATCCACCTCCCAGATAATATCTGGACAACAGCAGTGCAGTGATGAATTGATAGAGGTTGAGAAATTGTGCAGCAACATAAGGGCTACAGTCTGTAACTATACACCTATGTAGTGGACCTTAACCGTAAACCAACAAGGTGCCAACAAGTGTATGTGCAGGTTAGGTTAAGCTCATAAACTGGCAGATCAGTCTAAAATAAAAAAAATAAATAAAATAAAATAAAATCTGCAGAGCCAAGACTGCAGATGTCAGTAAGACAACATCTGAGTTTTACTTGTAACTGCCTTTATGGAGCTCACCATTATTGCAGAACTGCCTCAGATGAGCGATAATCAATGCTCAGCAGGGTAAAAAGAGGATTTGTGAGGAAAGGTGACAGCAGGGTTTTTGTAGTCTTGGATATGAACAGATCTGTGGTTATTTCAGATCGATTTTTGTGTGTAGAGAGTATATTCTGTCTCATGAGATTTGCACACATCAGCCGTCTCTTTTAGCTTGTCCTCAGAGTCCTGCAGAATGCCACTTGCATTCAACCTTTGAAGCAAATGCAGCTTAGACTGTGACGTACAGCTTTTTATAGCTACAGTCATCGCAGTGTGCTTTTTTTGTCTTTCAAAGCATTGTGTGTGATTTTTATTCTTTGGATAAAATCTTGTATAAGGATCACAACCAAAAAAAAGTGAGAGTGCTGAAGAGAAATCTTAGACAGAAATGCTTGGCTAACTTTATTGAAGGTTGAAAATAGCACAGTATTTTTTTACAGCAGAGTTCTGTAAAGGTCAGATGTATTCAGCAATGCAGATTAGCTTATTAACCCTTAAAAGTTATTTCATTTATTTTGGTATACTATTCATATGTAGTCACATAATTACGTAATTTACTGAATATTTGAATGTATTACGTTCACATTTGATTTCATATTTACAGGTTCGAGCCTGCACTTCTCATATTTTTTTGATCATAAAATGAGAAAAACATGGGGAAAATGTGAAATGTTTTTTCTTCCTGCAAAATAAGTTTTTTTTATCAAATTCAAATCATAATAAATTGTCTCCTTTTCGGTTTTACAAACACAAAGGTGGCGTAGATTGAAAGTTTAGAATCTGTACCTTGTGCAGTAATGCACTGAATGTACTTAATTCAAATGTGTACAGCATTTTCTCTGTGTAAAACACTGCTCAAAGTGTAAAGGCTATTTGAGTATATCATCGATGTCCAAATGAAAAACATGTACCTCCATTTTTTGCAATTTTTACTTTCTGCATCATTTGAGCTCAGCAGATGTCATTTACTTTGTGTGAAAATTTCATGATGATTGGACCAATATAAATGCTCCAAAATTGCTTAGAATAAAATATCTTTCCATTACCTTACATTGAAAGTAAAGAACGTTTTTGCCCTCTCCTGTAAAGTTACTATTTTTGGAGATTTTTCTTTGGACAGCGATGATATGTAAAGCTATGTATCTGGGTAGTAAACATTTATTTGTACAAATAAAACACATACATAATAATAGAATGGAATAAGTGCAGATATTTATTAATCATTTCCAAATTTCTCCTTGAATCCTCATAGCCAATATTTGCAGTTACCATCCACCACCTAGTTTAGCTAAGTTGTCATTCATTAACGCTTGTGTGGTGTTCATGTTTTTGTTACTCAGTGGTCTGGTGGACCCACCACATTATTGTTTTTTTAAACAATACAGTCATAATAATTTATGTAAAAATATCAGATGTTTAAAATATCACAAGTGGCCAGCGTAGGGTTTTTGCTTTTGCAGGTGTAGCCAGTCATCAGCCTGTCTGTGTTGTCCACTCTCACACATACGCAAACATATACAAACACCTACACACACAGACACACACAAATTAACAGCAGGCCATGTAGGAGGAGAACAGAGTGAAGGACACAGCACCTCCACACTTTTATTCCCCACGGGTTCACCCCAACACCACACGTGTAATATAAATGTGTAGGGGGTGAACAGTGTGAAGTCATTGAAAATGTATTCTTTAATACGTTCTTCACAGAAAATGAGCAAAGGCCAAGGAATCTGAGGTTGGAAAAATAATAATTCGCTAAACATTGAAAATGGGTCCCACAGACCTGAACACCACACAAGGGTTAAATTAAGTCAGGTGTGCTAACACACTAACATATTAATGACATTTTTAAAAAAATCTTGTTTTGTTTTACAGTATTAATGTTTAGTTGTATTTATTCTAATGTTATATTGTGTTTTTACTGGCAAAACCACACTTACTGCACAGATAAATTGTTTTTAACAGTTGTCTTGACAGCCTGAGACTTATTCACAGTTCTGTATAGTAAATATATCTTTCAGTTTACCTAGTTTTGGCAATAATCATGTAATCAGTGCATTACTTTTCCAGAGGTGAAAGCGTTAGCTACTACATTTGAAATATTTCTGTACTTCATAAACAGTATAGTACTCCACTGTCCTACCTTTATGTTGGCCAAATTTGTTGCTTTAAGCTCTATTACATTCTCAGACTGATGTTGGTGAATTTGTTGGAGATTAGATGGATCTTGTGTCTGCACACCACACCAATACTGAATCAGTGATGTTTGTGCCAATAGACACTGCCTGTTCCCCATCATTATCCTCCACATCCCACACACACGCTGTATTTAGATCAGCAGCAGCTGGAGCAGTGTATGTGAATGCGTTCTGCTGTCAGAGAGAGTGGCAGGCTGAAGGAGCCGGAGGAAAACCATCCGCACTCGCTTTTAAAATGCAGACAGAGTGTATAAATAAACGCCTGCCGGACCCACCGCTCGCTGAAGCCTCCTGTCGTGTGTGTATGGACAAGTGTGTATGCACACTTAGGGCTATAGATCAAACCTGCAGCTTGGACTTTCCTGGTTTCAGTGGAGGAAAGAGTCTGAGATTGCCTTGCACATCGTTCCACTCTGCTGTGGACCTACATTTACTTTCATTCACATTAGACCAGATATTTAATCAAATAGTCCTTCGACTACTGTTCAGTCAGTTGACACATCTAACTATGCTGCCTTCTTTGGCTACTCTGTCTTTATGACTGCCATCATTCAAAGTTCTGTGTGTGCAACAAGCAATTTTTTTTTCATTGTGCAGTGAAGCAATAGAAGCCAGACTTCTTGGAGCCCCCTACACGTCCTGTAGTGTATTACAGTGTGTCACAATGACTGTGTGGATCACATGAACATTATAGATTATAGAGTGCTTTTTAACTAAAACAGTAGATGCCATATTGCCCCCTACACTTCCTGTAGTGTATTACAATCTGCCAGAAAGATTGTTTGGATCATATGAACATTACAGAGCGTTATAGAGTGCTTTTTAAGCAAAACATTAGAAAGTGTATCTCTCCCTACACTTCCTGTAGTTTATTACAATCTGTCGGAAAGACTGTGAGGATCATGAACATTCTAGTGAGCAGATAGCAATAAAAGTATATAGCAATAAAAATCTACATCAACATTTTTTTTAATTATCAGCTTGTTTATTAATTCAGAAAAACTAAAAATAAATAGAAAGTGGATCCAAGAAAATGGATATAAAAAGGACCAAGGGCCAAAAATCAGTGAACATGTGCATATGTGCATCTCATCATGTCATGCTGTTGCTCTGTTTTTCATGACATCTGTTATTAGCCTCTTCCATCAACACCACTTTACTACACACACACATCTGATGAAAATGTAATGCAAACATGCATATATATATATATATATGTGTGTGTGTGTGTGTGTATGTGTGTGTGTGTGTAGCTAAGGGCAAAATTCAGCCTATAAATGAGAGCCTCATATTTCTGTTATATTGAAAATGAAAGGAGTAAAATGGCCGTGTGGAGTTCGAGAGATGAATATTAGCCTGATTTGCACTTTTTAGGCAGCCTAAGGTGCAGTATAACTGTACTGGCATCTTTCAATGTACGTTACCTTTTTAATGGTGTATTTATGTGATAATTTGGCCAAAAAATTACATTTATACATTGTCCCTCCGCCACCCCAAATATATTAATCAGCCAGTACATGAAAGGCGCCTGCAGTTTCTTTCTTTGGTTTTGCACTGAAGCTGAGGATAATTATAAGGATATTTAAGCTAAAAAGTAGTGGAAGCTTATATCACATCAATGTGATGCTAAGTGCTAACTGCATGCCTAAATCATCGTATACTTGACAAAAACTGTGTCGAGTTGTTAAGTAATCTCAAGTCTCATTTGCTTTAGTTTCTGACACTGTATGACACACTGATATCTATAAACATGGTCTAAGTGAAAAAAAGACCTAGTATAAACATTATATATTAAACCTGTTTTTGTAAACCAGCCAAGGCAAATCTATTTATTCTGCAATTAATTCACAGATGTGATTTTGTGCTTGTGTCATCAATCAAATGTCAGGATCATGCTGGTAGGAAGATGCATCTATTTACCTTTTTAGACGAGCATGAACTGGCTTTGAATCGATTGACCTAAATGCATTTATAAAACACTTTTTAAAGCGCAGGGTTGCATTCTAATGTTGGCCCATGGCAGCATTAGCCTCCAGATTTATTCTGATGGAAGAGGCAGGGAAAATATCGTCCGTGCTAATAATTAGCTTCAGGCTTTAATGAGCCACTTGCTTCTCTTTCTTTAAGAGGAGGGTGCAACTTATGAGTCATAAAAGCGTGATCAAGTATGTTTTGTTTTGTGTGTCTGAGTGTACTTGTATTCTAACACACTTAGAATGCACTGTGAGGTGCAGACATTCGGCTTTTTGTTGGAGCTCAGGTTATGGTTAGGTTAAATCTAATTTAATCAGGGCTTGCTCCTTACAAGTACAAAAATTGAAGGATTTGTGAGTTTGTGTTTATGTTTTAACGGCAAAAATGTCCCGATCTTTGTAGTGAAAACAGATGAAACAGAGCAAACCTACAGGAACAACAAAACTTTGTTTAGCCAAAAGGAGCAAAACCGTTTTATTTTTGCTTTCTTAAGGTTAAGATTAGGGTTAGGGTTAGGATTAGGTGTAGAACATTGTTACATATATACACTTATATATAATGCACAAAGGACATAATTTTATTGCATAAATATACTTACATATGCACAGTACATATTATCACTGTCCAAAGAAAACAAATATCTCCAAAATGGCACCTTTACATGAGAGGGCAAAAACACTATGTACTTTTAATATAAGTTGATGCAAAATAGTTTTATTCCGAGCGAATTTGGAGCATTTCTCTTGGTCATTCGTAATGAAATTTTCACATATTGTAAAGGACAGCAGCTGTTCCTTAGATGATGTAGAAAAAGTTAGAAATACTGTAACATATGTCGATTTAGAAATATTATTACACATATATAGATGCTCACATATATAAATAGATGCTCACATGTATATAATGCATATGGGACAAATCATTATCCCATTTAGATATTTACATGTATAATACACAGGGGAAATATTATTATTGCATAGAGGTACCTACATATACACAGATTTACCACTATTTTATCATTATCAACATTACATATAAAAACTCAGAAGACACATGAAGGTTCACTGGTAGGCTGGTTTACTGGTTCAACTGAAATTGAAGTTGAATTCCCCCTTTAAAGGGTTAAAGGAGACAAAAGCAAATGCCCTGAACAGCTTACCAATGACACATTAGGTAAGACAGGGTTAAAATTAGGAACATTTTTCCGTCTCTTTTAAAATCACTATTGGAAGTTATTTGTAGATAGAAGGCTTTGTTACAGCAGTGACCAAGTTATCATATGCAGTGGTTTCTGAGTCTAATGTCCACTAGCAGCACTTTCTAAGTAAAAATGGACATTAAGGCTTATTGGCCTGAAAAGAGGAATGAGTCAGAGCAGAGGAAACGGACACAGAAGATGAGTCACCAGCACTGTGTCACCTTCATACATTCACTGAACACACACACACTGAGTCATGTAATAGAAAAAAAAACACACGCCAAAAAAAAACACAAATCCAAAGACTTTCAAATGTGAAATATCCTTACAAGGTGACTGTTTCCTCAGAAACCCACAGATGAGAAAACTTATGTTCTAGACTTGAAGGACATAGGAGTGTATGTGTGTGTGTGTGTGTGTATGTTGGTCAGAAGGAAGAGTCTTTTAAAGTACTGTGACACACACCTTCATGACTGAGGACTGCTAACTAGGCCAAGAGGGAGAGCGAGAGGCAGCAAGAGAGAACATAGGAAGAGAAAGATGGACAGAAAGAGAAAGCAGAAACAGAGATAAAGAGAGAGTAGGAGAGAGAAGAGAGAGAGAGAGAGAGAGAGAGAGAGAGGAAGAAAGAGAGAGGGGAAGAGAGAGAGGAAGAGATAAAGAGAGGGGAACAGAGAGCGAAAGAGAGATGATGAAAAAGATTTAGTATTTTCTTTTTTTTATTTTAGCTGTGTAAGAACGCTACTGTATATAATACAGTATAATACAGAATAGTGGTGTAAAACACTGACCTCACAACAATTCGATTGTGATTATTTAGGAAATAATTTGATCCAAAATTAAATATATTTCAGCCCTGATTTGAATCAGTTTTGTTTCTTAATTCGATTTAGAACACCCAGTATAATAATCATCATAATCTTTATTTACAGAGCACTTTTAATGCTGGTGGCAGGTCAAAGTGCTTTACAGACAGGTGATAAAGCTTAACAATAATAGATGAAATTTAAAATCATATAAGAAAATGACGCAGATCAAAATAAAAATGTAAATACCAAGAGATGTAGAGTTTTAATTAACTGCAAAGTTAAAGAGATACATTTTTAATTGGTGTGCACTGGTGAGCACTGAGCTTGATTGTCCAGTAAGAGATGGAATTGAGTTCCACAGATTAGAAACATAATTACTGAAATACACAATACACAAGTGTACCTATGTAAATGTAACTGTTTACACAGCAGTGGAATATAGACAATAAAAACATTTGACAATAGCCCATGAATTTTATTTTCCAAATAAAATTTCAAAAATTGAGTGCATACTCTGCCTGATATTTTAATCAGCTGACCAACACAGGTGAGGTCACATTTTTTGCTATACAAAACATATACAAATATACTAAAATGATATTAGAATTTATTCTGTTTAGCTTCTGCAGTGTTTTGCAGTATATTCTGTTTTGCACAAAGAATGCACAAATATTCAGCCTAGCTCAGGGGTCGGCAACCCAAATGCTAAGAATAGCCATTTTGTCCTTTCAACAAAAAATCAAACCACCTTGGGAGCCACAACATTTTATGTCCATTTTGCCATCTAGGCTGTAAGTATGTCTCAGTGTGTGCTGTACTAGTACAGGCTATATATAATATAAATGAAAACACAGACTTAGTTTGCTCTGCTTTAACCTTTAGGTCCACTATAGCTGCTTTTCTCGCATCTCCGACAGGAACCTTTTCTGCAAAGTTTCTTGATGTTCAACTTTTTACGAGGCTGGAGTCAGCTTCTCATTTGCAGCTTCTTGTTTGCATTTCCCGATTGATCAGCACAGCTTTAATTTACTGCAGTGGAGGTTTATTATATTTTTACCTAAAAATCTAATCCTGCTGTGGAGCCACAACAGGGCAGTATGTTGCCGACACCTAGCCTAGATGATGGGTATGTGAAGATTTAGCACTGACTCTTCAACACTTCCATGTACCGGTAAATTGCCTTATGATTTTAACTTGACCTGACTTTTTTTTACAGTGTTTTGTTATCTATAAAAATGGGCAAAAGTAGATCACATAGCTAAAAACAGTAGCCATCAGATGAACTTCAAACTTCAGACACAAAAATGTCTTGACTGATTGACTGTGTTTTGGACTATATTTTAAAGATGTATTTGTATTTCCCTACGTTTGCTGTCAGTGTGAACTGTGTCATCCATGCCTTTGGACACGTGTTTCTGGGTGTAGCTCTAAATCGAAGGGGAATTTCCCTCACAGGGACTTTTTTCTTTAGCTATGAAATAATAAATGCATGTTTCTTTCCTTTGATCAGTGTCTGGCCGCAGTTAGCGCGGAAGCTAACTCATTTCAAATGGGCCTCATTAGAATGAGCTATTATTCAGGCCAAGCTGATAAAACAGCCAAGAGGCGGAGAATGCGCTGACATACACAGACACACACACACACACACACACACACACACACACACACACACACACACTACTTTTCTCTCTCTCCTCTCTTCTCTCTTTCTTTTCTCTCTTACACTCTTGCTTCTCTCTCAATCAGTCTCATTTTTCTCTTTCCTGCTTCTCTCTTTCACCCTCTCCATCTTTCTCTCTAGCTCTCTCTCTCTCACTCTGTCACACACACACACACTTTCCTGAAGCGTTTGAGCATCCCTCGTTTCCTTGGTCGTATTTAATCAGGTTTTTCTCCTTAACTAGCTGTGCAGGCAGGCTTTAACACTGAACTCTCGCACTCACACAGTTTAGCCTAAAGCAGCCCATTACACTCTACACTACACACTACATCCTGTTACACTTTACAGCCCCTGACACTCTACACTGCACACTGCATCCTTTTACACTCTACACTGCACTCTACAGCCTGTTACATTCTGCACTGTACACTATAGCCCCTAACACTCAACACTGCACACTACAGCCAGTTAAAGTGTACACTGAACATTACAGCCTGTTACACTCTACACTGCACACTATATCCCCTGACACTCTACAGCGCACACTACAGCCTGTTACACTCTACACTGCACACCACAGCCCATTACATTCTGCACTGCACACTACAGTGTTACACTCTACACTGCACATTACAGTCCATTAAGTTGTAAACTACACGTTACAGCCTGCACCTTACAATCTACATTACAAGTTACATCGCATTACACTCTCCAGTGCAAACTATAGCCCAGTGTGCTCTAAACTGAACACTACAGCCCCTTATACTTTACACTACACACTGTTACACTCTACTTTGCACATTAGATCCTGTTACACTCTACATTGCACACTACAGCCTGTTATACGCTACACTGCATACTAGTCTGTTGCACTTTAAACTGCACAATACAGCCCATTGCATTCTACACTACACACTACAGCCCATTGCATTCTACACTACTCACTACCTCCCATTACACCATACACTACACACCACATACTATAGCCCTTTACACTCTGCACTGCACACTACAGTCCGTTACACACATTAAACACACCAGACTGCACAAAACTCAGACCATAGAACCTTTTCTATGCATGTAAAATAAAAATCAATTGAATTAGTAATACACTCACAACAGTAAGTATAGTTTCTATATAGATTTTCATTATGCATCAACAGGTTTAAGTCTACACTTCAGACTTAAACCTGTTGATACACTCAGTCTAAATGATAAAAATGTTAAAAGATTTTAGGAGATATTTAAATGTGATGTGAACTCTTCCTGCAATCATATCAGATCATGATAACCCATACCTCCACTTCTTATTTAAACACAGCTAAGGTGTAGTATCCAATCTACAGACAGAGTTCAGGCTTAAGGATGGCTGCTTCTGCTGTTTTCACACACTACCATGAGCACTACTGTGTCACTGGTGTGCTGAGAATGATCCACCACCCTAGAAATATCTGATCTACAGTTGGGTAGAGGTGCGCTGATTGTAGAAGTTGTGTAGCAACAGATTTTTCTAATATCTACGTTCTTCAGGTATTAACAGTACACAACATATAATTACCCATAGTATTACCCAGTGTGAATACACCACATACACTAGAAGTAACTGGTACATTTCAGAATTACTCAGTTTGAGACACAGCTTCAGTGTATTTGTGAAAAATGCAGTATGAATATGGCTGATTCTGATGACTCCAGCCACTTAACTGTCCTCAGAAGAAAGATACATACACTATTAGGGGTGGGAATCTTTAGGCACCTCACGATTCGATTCTATTACGATTCAGAGGGCTGCGATGCAGTTATAAAACGATTATCAATGCATCTCGATGCATATTTTTTTTCTATACAGGATTTCTGTCTTCCTACTGTCTGAGGACTTGGTGTCATGCATTCGGCTCCCTCTATGGAGGAAACGGACTTCATCTCCCAGAATTCTCTGGGAGATCATGTGACTGAGCAGCCGCACTCGAAATCTGACTCAGACGAGAACTCCATTTCCCAGGATACAATGGAGTCTCATGTGACTTTGGACTCTCACAGGTGCTCCTATCAGCGCTCACAATCCCCTGAGTTTTGACTGCTTGCACCTGTGTTGATGATCGTATGACAGGTAGTTTAGAGTAGATAAACCCGGGCTTTAGTTAGACTCACTGCGAGGTATTGTTTCTCTGAGACCACTGAGCGTTTTCATCCTGTTCTGATTGTTTACCGTGTTTTGACCTTTTGCTTTGTTTGACTCCGTTTTCGAGACTGGACGCTGAATCTCGGCTCCAAAGTGTGCAGCATAGTGCGAAAGCCCTGGTTCTCAACGACTGAGAACAGACAGCAGACAGCAGGTCACATAGCACCGAAGTCTGGCCTCGCCAGTAGCGAACGAAAAACAGAGATTAAGACGAACATTTGGAGAACGAGAAGTGAATGAGAAGCGACTTCAGCCTCGTAAAACAGCCGGATGCTGAGACATTTTACAAGAAACTCTTTAGTTTTAGAAGAAAAGTTTTTGTCGGAGATGGGAGGAAAGCGGCTGTAGCTAAAGCTTAAAGCAGAGCGAAGTAAATCTGTGCTCTCATTTATATTTTTAGCCCATACTAGGACATTAACACACACTGAGACATACTGGGCATTAAATGTTGTGGCTGGTTGTGAGGGAGCCGGTCAGATTTCTCGCTTATCCAGTTGTGTTTTTGTTATGTGCCGTCACAGACTGTCCGGGCGCTGCACTTACTCACTTCCAGTTCCGCCTTTTGCGTTCCGTCAACATTACGTTATTAATTAAATATTTAGAAAATCAATTTTTGACATTTGTGAATCGATTCAGAATCGTTCACGTCTGCATCGCGATGCATCTAAGAATCGAGTTTTTCCCGCACCCCTATACACTGTAGTAATTATGGTAATATTCACTATTCAGTGTATATTCTCATTATTTGGCCAAGACAAAATACTCAGGCTCCTTTCAAATATATCCAAAAGGAAAAGCTGGTGTACTGTTTTTTTATTAATTGTGTATTATATTTTGGTCTATACGGTTATACCAAAATAATCAAATTGACCTGTGGTTTGAAAATGTATGATTAAATCATTTCAGTATTGGAATCAGATTAAATTGTTGTGAGGTCAGAGATTTGCATGCCTAATTAAAGTGATACTGATACAGTCAACTGAACTGTGAGGTAGTAGAACACAAATGCATGAAACAACCAAGTTGTTTAAACTGCAGTACAGCTGATAACTGGACAGCCCTGCTAAAGCAGACAGCAGTGAAAGCGTGAAAGTTTGTGTGTGTGTGTGTGTGTGTGTGTGTGTGTGTGTGTGTGTGTGCGTGTGTGTGCTCAGGCGCACCAGCAGCAGCTCTGAAGGTCAAGGACACACTCTCACTGTCTGATGTGCCCTCAATTACCCACAAACCATCTGTCCTCTCTCTCTCTCACACACTCTCTATCTTTGTCTCTGTATCTCTCTCGTCTTGTTCTCTCTTTCTCTCATTTCGTCCCTCTTCACCCTCCCTCTCTGTCTCTTTTTCTCTCTCTGTCTCACACACACACACACACACACACACACACCTTCATAGTAGCTGTGCTGTGGAGCTAAAGTCACTAATGAGAATGCCCCTGTGCTGAGGAGGACAATGCTGTGTGTGCGTCTGTTTGTGTGCGTGTCTGAGGTCAAAAATGCACCAGAGATTATGATTTTATTATAAGTGAATAGCTAACTACATGCATAAATGATGTTCCCCTTTCAATATTCAATGCATTGTTTTTTTCAGCAAAGGAGAAATCTTTGGATAACAAGAATAATCAGGAAAAACTTTCAGCCTTCTCCCTATTCCAAATTCTGCTCGCAGCAGTCTGTCACGGATACACTGTTAGACAGTTTGGTAAAGGATTCACTCTTGATTTTTGAGTGTTGAGAATACACAACTCACATTGATGACTTCCGGAATCTAATGCGCTATTTATGTCTAGATCTCTTCTACTTTATACTTGATTTGTATGCTTTTAGCACTCAGCGATGGACTGGTGGCCTGCCTTCTGCCCAGTGACCGCTGGGATAGGCTCCAGCACCCCCTGTGACCCAGAAGGATAAGGGGTGTAGAAAATGTGTGTGTGTGTGTGTGTGTGTGTGTGTGTGTGCGCTTTTAGCTCCTTCGATGTTTAACATTAGGCTGCTACAGTATTTAAGGTAATTATAGATGTCGTGATATGTTATCACAGGCAGTAACTCTCAATGTGAATGGGTGGGGATGGATATATGTACATGTGTGTGTGGTGCTGGTACAAGTGTATCAGACATTGCTGGTCTTTTTACACATTTCAGTGTCACTGATAGGTTGAGAATGGACAACCACCCTAAAATTTCCAGCCAAGATATGGTCAGACACTGACCATTGATGAAAGGCTGGAGGATGGCTGACACAAACTATGCATCAAACGGCTACAGTCTGTAAGTTGCTAAACTGTGCAGCAACATATGGGCTGCAGTCTGGAATTGTACACCTATGTAGTGGACCTATAAAGTAAGTGCTTCTGATGTAATGGACGGTCATTGTACGTACGGACTGTAAGTGACTGTGTAACTGCTGCTGTACCTGTTCTGTGTTTGGGCTGATTAGTGGAGCTCCCATGGCCACCGTCCCACAGGATGAAGCTTTAGCGTTTATCAGAGGAGGACAGTGCACTAGAGGATGCTTTACACTGCTTAGAGGGGTATGTGTGTGTGTATACCCCTCAGTCCCTCTATCACACACACACACATCAGTATGGTGTCATTGCGCAACTATGACCTGCAAATTATATAAGCCCAGTTTGACCCAGCTAGTTTTTCCTGCCTAGTAGCTTTCTTAGCTTTCTTCCTTCATTTTTTCTTCCTCTCTCTCTTCCTCTCATTCACTAATTCTCTTTCTGTTTCTTTCACTCTTTCTCTCACGTTTATACATGCTCTTTCTTTTTCTCTCACCCTCACTCTTCCTCTCACAGATAGTTTTTCATAGCTTTCTTAGCTTCTCTTCCTTCAGCTCTGTCTTTCTGTATCTCTCATGCTCAGTCATGCTCTCTTTCTCTCTCCCACTCAGTCTTGCCCTTTCTTTCTCTTTCTCTCTGTCTCGTTTTTGTCTCTACCTTGGATAAGAACACATACGTATCCACATTCACTATTTATTCGTATGTTTTTTTTTGGCTGTTTTTTCACAACAAGGCTGTTGTGTATAAGGTTGTGAACCAGTGATCAGCTGGTTCTTTTTACCTCGTGGCTGAACCCGTGGGGTCATGCCTTTTAGTGTGTGTGGATTTTTTCACAGAGCATGACATTTTTTCCTAGATGCGCAGTCTTCTCAAAAGCAAAGACCAGAAACCTCACTTTCCCACAATCTAAGTATACATTGATTATAATTAATAATAAATTGCTAAACTTTCAGCAATAACTCTGCACCCTTCAATCCACTGATCTGGTTGAATCTTCTTAAGAGTCATTGTGAGTTTGTGGAGAGAAGTCAGAAAATGCATTTGAGCATGGTTTGTTGTACTTAAGATGATATTAAAAGAGTGTACAAAATTTTTCCCCTTATCCCAGATGTAGTCGATTAGCCAACGCTTGGGCTTATACCCCATCAATTATCATATGAAATCATCACATCACACACATTAAGTTGTTAAGTAATCGTAAGTAGATGTGGTTTCTGATACTGTATGAGGTTTTTCATCTATAAAAACTGATAAAAGTGTAATGCACAGGTATTGATAGCAGTCATCTTAAAGCCTGAATGTTGTCTGTACTTTTTATGCGTAATGTATGTGGTGTGATCCAGAATCAGATATTGACATTGTCTCAGGGAACCCAGCCTAGTAGTATCACATTCAGCAGTAGTACACTGAGTGTGTCAGGTACAAGTTGTTGCATGGCGAAATGCCAAACCCTTACCCCAGTGAGTGAGACCTTGAAACATCACTGGGACAGGGAGACAGGCCTGAGTGAATTCTGATAGGCCTGATAGGCCTTGTGCTCTGTTGCTGTATTCGGGCAGTTAAAGATAGGAAATTTTATATGTACTGGGAGAGAGGAGAAATAGATTTTAATGTTATCTGCAGTCGCGGTCGTATGAAGAGCTGTGAAATGGTCACTGAACTTATTGAAATGGCTGTAGGGAGACCTAGTGCTTTGTAGAGAATTGCAGTGGTCTGAAAATTGATCCTTGAGGAATGCCCACAATAAAAACTCTTTCCAGGATTGTAGAACAAATCTGCCAGATACACTGCAATGCATGAAGTAGTGCAGTAGTGATCCATACATCATACAGTGTAGAAATCTGGCTCACTGTGTCAAGGGCACCCAGCTGCTCTGCCAAAGAAAGGCTAGAGAACATGGGGTTCTCTGTAACTGTATTATAGGTCTCAGTAAAAGCCATGAGGGCAGCATGTGTGAAAACGAATCAAGCTGCATTTCTAGAAGCCATAGCACTTTGTAGGGTATATACCACTGCTTTAACTTGCTAAATCAGTTTTTAACTATCAAGACCTTTGCCATAAATGTAAGGAGGCCAAACCCTTTGTCACAATTTCTTATTGTCCCAAAGCCTGCACAAAGTGCGCTTTGCTGTCACAGGCCTTTTCTTATTAGCAACCTTATTAACACCTCCATCACACCATGATGAACATTTTCTTTTATTGAGAGTGATTTTAGAGGGATAGTGTTAGATTGTGCATACTAACAGATTAACTACAGTACACGTGCACCTACTAGGTAGATGAATCTCATATAGTGAACAGTGAGTGGAAGTACAAGCTATGAGTTTTTCACGATTCAGTGAAAAATTACTTTCCCATAGGGACATAACAGTTACTCCTACTCCAGTGCTGTACCAGGCTTGCGTGACACGCCAGCTGAGAGTGTGAGAGTGACTTTGCCCACGAGGTGAATTAGCCTGAATTCCCTCACGCTGGATGACTCTACAGCGCCCTTTCTGCATTCAGCATGGGTGGGGGGTCGTAACTGTTTCTCTCCAATGGCTGCGGTTGTGTCCACCATTAGTGGGACTTGGTGACAGGTTAAAATGCTGAATTTGCTTTTAAGCATCTCGCAGGTTTTGACAGAGGCTTTTCATTTGCTTTCTGGGTTATCTCTGGGATGTACCTGTTTGCTTCTTCAGTTTTACAATGGAGCTTCAAGACTAATATGGTTAACAGGTAATGGATTCTTATACCCCACCTGCTAGCAGTGTACAAACTGCATACCTAAAAAATCATGCCTGTCTCAAACTGTGTTGAGTTGTTAAGTAATCTCAAATAGACATATGTGCTCATGTAGTTTCTGACACTGAATGACATACTGTTAACTATAAACATGGACAAAAGTACATTGCATACCTAAAAACAGTAATAGCAGCAATCTTGAAGCATGATTTGTGTCTGTATTTTGTCCTTTTGCAACAGTATGTCAAGCAGAAGTCACTCAAACAAGTCTAAGCTTCCATAAGCTCCCTTTTGTTAGTAACATTAGCCTGGTAGCCTTTAGTACAAAACTTTGTTGTTTAAGACATGTAGATTTACCACATAGAGCGCATTAAAAACTCCCGCCTGCCCTCTACACTCTCAGGAAAAAAAGTAAACTGTCACTGGACCAGTACCCCTCTTGGCACTGGGGTGGTACCCTCAAGGGTACATCTCAGTACCTTTAGTCAGGGAATATAATTGTACCATAATCCATTGAAGTCATATTTTGTAAGCTCTATTGACTCCACACACCCCGTCTCGTCTCCAGGCTCTTTATTTTATTGTTCTGTTTCAAAACATTAGGTTATGACAAGGTACAAATTCATATTTTTCACCTGGGAAAAACTTATTTAAGGTACACAAATGGACCTTAAAACCACTGTCGTACCTTTGAGGGAACATTTACATTGTTTGTACCTTGATTAATGAAAAATGTGCCTGCACAGAACCTTTATTTCTAACACTGTACTTACTAACAGTGTGTGTGTGTGTTTGCATGTATGTGAGTACATGTGGGATGCTGTAGATGCTGGTTGCCATGCTGTTTAACATGC
This sequence comes from Colossoma macropomum, assembly GCF_904425465.1. NCBI lineage: Eukaryota > Metazoa > Chordata > Actinopteri > Characiformes > Serrasalmidae > Colossoma > Colossoma macropomum. The sequence goes on along the minus strand of NW_023494792.1, from coordinate 41,058,703 downwards.
TGTGCTATGAGAGTTTCTGAGGGAGTGCCTCGGCCAGAGACAATGAGTGGGTGTTAATGAGTAACTGTTTATTTGATCTATTCTTAGACGTTCACCAACACGATATGCAAAGGGCTGATACTGTAACCAAAAACACACTGGGTGTTAATGCATATTTAATATGCCTAATTTTATCAAATGTAGCTGGTAATCTGAAACATTTTCAAGATACTAGCGATGTCTGAGAGGTGATCTCAAATGTGAGAAAGGAGAAATAGATTTGATTGTCATCTGCATTACGGTGAATTGCTTTGCGAAATGGTCCCATGAATCCAGTGGTTTGACATCTGTCGAGAATTGCAGTGGATTGAAAATTGGTCTTTGGGGATCACCCTTGATGACATTGAAATTGAGCCTTGCCAAGTTGGTAGGCCTGATTCTCCAGAGAGCAGAAAGTAATTTATTAGTGATCTATACATCACACACCGTAGAAATCTGGATCATTGTGTCAGTAGAAACTAAAGGCAGTTGGCTGCTCTGGCAAAATAAGGACAGAAGACTTGGGATTCTCACTTTCACTTGTGGCTCATTGAAACTAGCAGAGAAATTTTATAAAAAGTATGGATTCTAAGCTTTCAGTCCGCACCAGTTGTGTGTGTAAGTAGAAAAGGAGATATTATGATTTGAAGTTACTATTATGAATGCAGTCAGAATTCAGAAGTCAGAATCAAACTTGTTGATGCAGAATATGAATCAATTGTAAATATAATCTATTATATAACTATATAATCAATGATTTATTTTTTATTATTAACACTCTTGAACCAAATACAATGAAACAGTTCATTAGCTTAATCTAGAATGTTAGAGCAGAAAAAAATAGTTTAATGCCAATAGTTGTTCCGTAACCATACACACAGAGACAAAACAGTAAAAGACTCAAGTTTCTTGGGAAATTGTACAGAAAATAGGACAGTGACTGGAGAGATGTATATTAAAGGGGAGTTGCACCATTTTTCAAACTTTTTTCTGCATTATTCAGTGTTTGATATGTAAATAAAGTCAATCAGAGTGGTTTGATGAAATTGTGAAATGGTTCATTGTAGAGAAACTTACCAACACAATTTTTTACAACAGTGGTGATAGGAACCAGGCCCTGCAATGTCTACAACACTAATATAGCCATTTTGTTTACTGTCCAAAACCACCAGTGAACCTACACGTCTTCTGAGTTTTTATATGTAATGTTGATGATGGTTAAGTGGTAAGTCTGAAAAAATATGTTTTCTTTGGAGACTGTTTTGCCTTACGACCTTCTGCATGTACTTCTGTGCCATTATTGATTTAGAAAAAATGTATATCATAAAACAGTGTCTCAGACATCAGGCATTGTATTCTTATCCATTTCACGTAATACCTTCCTGTAAAGGAGCTTTTAGAGTCATTAAACTATTCAGACTTCTGGTTTAAATCACCACCACTGTGAACAATTCTACGTTTCTCTACAATGGAGCATTTCACATCAAACCACTCCAGATGACTTTATCAATATCTTAACTGTTTCATTTGGAAAAATCTTGAAATTCTTATTTAAAGTTAGCGTGAATGGGAAATCATGTTTTTTCTTCCATAGTGTGATGTATTTGTGAGTAAAACATGAAATCATGCAGAGTCTCTGAGCTAGTTGAACATTTTCTCTTGATGATAGGTGGGGTAGTGGGAAGAGGAGCTGAAACTTGATATTATTGGTTAATATTATTTTTCCCCACCCACTGATATGCTGTGATGTAATCAAAAATCAGCAGACGTTTTAGAGGTAGGAAAAAGGTTTAAATGTTATGATTAAAGATCACAGGAAAACGAGATTGTTGTCTTTGAAATTATATTATGAATTGTGCTTAAGCTGACCAGAGACACAAACTAACAAGTTTCAGGCTGATTTTTGTTGAACGTACCTGCAGTTTTTTTCATTTGCAGATGATAAACTAAGCTACCTGATTACACCTTTGAAAGTGAGACTTGTTTTGCATGTAGCTGTTTTAGTACTTTGTAATTTACTCTACAATTATGTTTTGTAAATTACAATATGTCTTTGATGTGATTTTATAGACTTTTACCCCAGTTTGGATTCTAAGTCTTTTCTTTTTATCTTTTTCTCACCATGTTCTCACCATCCCTGAATGGACTGTATTGTGATGGTCATTCCTCACTCCTTCTCCTTCTCTGGAAAAAGGTAAGAGACAGACCTACTGTCTACTTCTCTGTTGAAACTGGAGCAAAGAGATGTGTATGATGTAGACAAGAACAATAACAACAAACAAACACACACACACACACATATGCACACAGAAACAGACGTCATATATTCTACAGACATTCTAGATTTGTTTCTAAATATCAGATTTTCAGTGAGGTAATTAGTAGTGAGTAGGTATCTGTCTTTATTTGAACTGATAAAAGTAATGTATTGAATGTACTTGATTCACCAATTCAAAGTTTAACATAAACTTTTTTGCCCAATTACGCAAGTCGACTGAAAATTCCCTTCCCCAAACAAATTTTATGCTCTGCTAAACAAATTCTTGCTCTTAAAGACATTTTTAAGATATGGGCACACAGACACTTTTTGTCTGCTTATGACAATTAATTTATTCTTAAAAGAAACAATATTATTAATATTATTATTATTATATTATTTACTCTTACTCTTCAGTGTAAATACAGAGTCAGTTCATTTCAAAGTAGAAGTTACCTGTCAACTTTAGACGTTCATCGTATAAACATGTCCAGTGCTTCTTTTTCACCCATACCTGTAACATCACAGAAGAATTTTTTGTAACAGTCTTGTGATAGCTTTATATAAATGGCAGTGTTGGCAAAGAACAATACAGTGCTGACTGCCTACAAAGTGCCTAAGACCTACAAACTGTGCAAAACATCCCAAGAAAACTGATTTTCCACAAGCGAGTAAACTTCCCCACTCACTTCATTGTATTCTCTCGCTTCTCTGACATTCTGAATCATGCCTTGCACTACAGATGATTAACTTCAATGTGATTAGCTGGATTTAACGTGATGCAGAACTGGATTACACTATTTTCCTGCAGCAAGGTGGTGTTTACATTAGGAAATGAATAATGAATGTCAGCTCACCTAGCCAGGCAAATGATTTTCAACACTCTTGTCCCAACTTATTGATTGTGCAGTATCAGGATTTGACATTACGGACGTTTGATATTACATCATCACAGTTTTATCTTTCAGTTTACTTACTTTTGGTAATGTGTTGATGTAATATATTTTATTTAATGTAGAAATGATGGACATTTTAAATCAAGTTAATTCAGTGCATTACTTTTTTCAGTGTGGGCTTGTGTGGGTGTGCTTTTGTTAATTTGAATCGTGATACTATTTTTTTGTCTCATCACCCACTCCTGTGCTGTTGGATAAGTAGATGTTGTTATGGTTGGTAAAGATTTAGTGTATGTTGTGTAGTTAGTGTTTGGCCTGTTGTGCACAACACTGTTCTTTTGTACTTCTGGACTTTTAGTAATGCTGCTCTGCCCTCTTGTGGCCCAGGAGGGGTGTACACAAATTCATCTCATGGGTCCAGTACATCCAGTAATGCTGGTTATCATAACTGTTCTCAGAATTTTGACATTTGATTTTACTGTTCTGAATTATGTTTGATTTGTATACCATAAGAGAAGAATTTTTTTAATGAAATACAACAATGTAGTGAAGGTGTTGTTTATTTGGGAGTAACCCTCCTGAAAAAATACTGCACGGTCCAGTGTGAATTCCTTGCTGGTCTAAGTTGGACTATGCTGTTCTTTGTTGGTTTTTGTGGGTCTAGCGCTGGTCTGGTGCTGGTTGGTCATAGCAGCATCCAAAACAAAACAAAAAGCAGTTTTGGAGCATTTCTGTTGGTCCATTCATGATGAAATCTTCTCACAATATAAAGGACAGCTGCTTCAAATAATGAAGATCTGACAGGTCAAGATAAGGTTTTTCATAAATTCGTATTACAGAAGCAAATGTTATCTTAATTTAGGAGTCTTATCTTACAGCATCTTATCTCAAGTTAGAAAATCTTAACTTGCTCGATCAAAGTTCACAATCAACTGTCATGTCTGTTATCTAGCTACCAACCATACATACACAACTGAAATGTAAACACATAACCAAAATAATAAGTTAGTTAGCCAGACAGCCATCATTAGCTATTGTAACTGAGGTAAAAAAGGTCAAACGATACTAAAGCGTGATAAACTGGAAGTTAAGAATATTGTGACAGCTCTTTGAGCTGTTTATCAGACAGACACATGGTCTGTCTCCTCATTATTCACCAGCATCACTGTAATGTTTTATCTGATGAGTTTTCATCAACATTAACACACAAAGGTAATAGGAGGGGATGGTGGAGATTGTGTCTGCAATGTCTGGAATGTTTAAAACACTGTTAGAAAAGAAATCTCGCAAGTCAAAGCGTTTTCAGTATAGTGAACTATGCTGCCTATCACTGCATAAAATGATAGAAAGAGATATCGGAGGTTCAGATGCCTCTGATGTCTTAATATTAGGACAGAATTTAGGATATTTTGTCCAGTTATGATGTTTCTGTAACACTGTTTTCTTATCTGGAGTTAATGGATAAGATTATGAACTTCAGAACTGTTGTTCTGTAATAGCTTCTGTCCTAAAGATGAGATAACATTTCAGTCTTAAGAAGTTTCTGTAATACGGCCCCAGGTGTGTAAACCTATAGTAAGTGTTCCACTCTTTAGACCTGTGGCCATATCAGAGAAGAGGAGAAGTGTGATCTGAGACCCGTAACACTAAAACTGTCCTAGTTTCAGATGGTTTGGCATTTCTTCTGTTCTAGCACGCCAGAATCAAACTGAATAGGGTTTTTACACACGTCAGTGTCAATGCTAGGTTGAGAGGGGTCTGCCACCCAGAAATTTCCAGCCAGCTGGCCGTTAAGAAAGGGTTAGAGAATGGTTAACACAAACTGTGCAGCAAAGTGGAAGTACGATGGTCAGAATTTGTATTGTTTCGAGTTGTGTTAAATGTTGTGGGTTGTGAACAAACACAGAGACCACCAGAGGGCAGTGTGAGACATGAAATGTATTTCTGTACTGTAACAGTGTAGACCTGGTGTAACAGCAGTCATTAGATGGCCTTGCTGTACCGTTATGCTTTGACATTCCTGTGTTCACTGTAATGAAGAATGTGGATGGAACTGAAATTAATTAGCACATCTTCACAAAATCTCAATAGTCCTCCATCTTTCCTGATATCTCTTCGTTATCTAGGACGAATATAAATGGCTTTCCGTTAGCAGGGCTAATTCAAAGCCATAAATCATTGCTCATGCTGTTAAAGGGGCTGTTGTCCCAAATGCGGTAATGCTGTGGATCAAACTGAAGGAGCACAGCACCAGTAGAATTGTAGGAATAAATGTATTTTCTATTCGCTTCATTATTATTCATAATTTCTTGCTGGATTCCAGTCTATTGAATCGTGCTGTTCATTACATCTTAAAGGAATAGTTTGGAGAAGAAATTTACGCCATTTCCCTCTTTCCCAAATTCATACGTTTGGTGTTCATAGTTCAGGCATCCACATGGCTCCGACTACTGTTTTAGCTGTGCTAATGTACTTTAGTCTATGTTATAGATAACGGTATGTCAATGCCATAAACCATGTAAGCAAATCTATTTAAGATTACTTAACAACTCAGTGTAGCTTGAGGCAAGTATACAATGACTAGCACCATGCAAATTAGCTTGCTAATAAGCTTCCATTAATTGTTGGCTACATTATCTTTGTGGCTCCAGTGTAAAACTAGAGAAACAAACATGTCTTGGCAGATCAACTACATTTGAAGTGGGGTGGGGGATTATGCGAACTCTTTTCCTTCCTGCCTTAATACATAATATGACAAATGACTCTTTAGTACTGATGAGACTGGCTTCTAATTGAGGCTGATTTTAAACCTGTGCTGAAATGGCTGTGGCAGCTCCACCTTGCTGATGTACAGATAGAGACTGTAGTCCATCTCCTCTAGCCTTTTATCAGTGGTCAGTTTGGATCATAAAGCCACTCTTGGCTGGAAATTTTTATGTGGTGGTTAACTCTCGTACCACTCACCACACAGACTACAGTGTCACTACTATGACAGTGTCACTGCTGTGCTGAGAATGACCCACCACCCAAATAATATCTGGTTAATAACAATGCTGTGGTCAAAAACTGACCAGTGGTGAATGTGGTAGAGAGGGCTGATGAGTTGTGCAGCAACAGATGAGCTACAGTCTGTAACTGTACACCTATATAGTGGACCTATAAGGTGGACCTTGTAAAGTGGCCATAGGGGAAGTACAAGGTAGGTGTTTCTAATAAAGTGGCCAGTGAGGGGAAGCACAAGGTAGGTGTTTCTAATAAAGTGGCCAGTAGGTGGAAGCACAAGGTAGGAGTTTCTAATGATGGGATTAGAATTTTCAGACGTTAGATAGACATGGGTTAGTGTGGGTTTTATTGCATATGAAGTTTTTTTGAGCAAGGAAACTTGGAAAACTTGAGGGTACTTCTAATTGAAACATTTACTGTCACTCACTAAGACAAAAACTTCAGACCAACCCTCCGGTGTAAGAATTCATGTGTTTACTCCAAGTAACCCCAAAGCAAAGTGTTCGGATGTCTAATCTGCTTTTGGTAGTGATTTGGACATTTTCTGTCAGACAGCATTAAAAACCTGAAGAAAGGCCACTAGGGTCCCAAACTCAAGCTGCTGATTCGAATGCTGTAGCATTTGTCACTGCTCTGAAGGCGTTAATGAGAAAGTTATGAGTTCATTGCTCTCTCACTGCCGGGACAAGACTGATGACTTTCACCCTGCAGAATAAAGTAACGGGAACGAAGAGATGCTACCATGGAAACAAGGAACTGTTGGTACACTAGTGAAGACGGATGGCGTCAATTTAGTGCAAGTTTGCTTCTTGTAAGAGCTGCCTCCACATTTCTTCATAAAGCTACTGGCTGTGAGCAAGACCCTGAAAATTTTATCTCATCAGTACAACATGTTAGTTGACTTTTCGGTTCATATGTCCATATGTTTCATGAACTCTTCATAGAGAAATAGTGTGCAAACAGACATTTACTTTTTCTCTTCCAGTAGTTTTATTACCAGACTGGTCTTTATGTGCTTACTGAATCCTTCAGTGTGCAACCGGATTTCTCTCGAAGTGCTTCAAGAATTCACCTCAACTGAAGATTTTTTGACAATGGACTTATATATCAGTATCACCGTGCATGTGCTTTGGTCTTGCATTAATGTACATTACATTATCCAGCTACAGTGAACAGCTTGGAGTTTCTCAAGAACACAGCTCTCGTAGCCATCCGTAGAGATCAAGCTCACAATGTCTTTGTCTGCAGCCAACTTTCCTGAACTACTACGCCATCTAAGGTTGACCCTTAGAAGTTGTTTTGCTATACACTCATTTTGCATTGCATGATTATTTAAATGTATTTATGTAATGTGAGTGTGTAATGAATTATAATTATAAAAATTATAAACAATTAACAAAATCTACTAAGAAAAGACTACATTCAACGTAAACCTAACAAAACAGAACTAAATAAACTAAAACAGGCTTGAGTGGAGATTTGATGTGACTTGAGTAAGTGGAGCTGTTGTTTGTTCTGTAATAAATTCTAGCTTGTTGTAGCAAGAAGCAGTTTTTTCCAGTTCAGTTAAAGCTCTTTGCACCTCAGTGGAATGAGTATGATCATTTCCATCACCTACAGAGAGCATAGATGTGATAAAAGATGTCATATGATGAGCGCCTTGTAAATAAACAAGAGCCGCGTGTTTACCTCCGCACTGCCAGAGAGGACCAACCAGGTATTTTTTACAATGTACAGTGATGAGTGTTATAAGTAAGGGTTTGAGAGAATTAGCAGACGCATGACTATATATATCAACATAATGAAGTAAATAAGATGAAGGTTCCTCATCAGTACTTTTCCTAGTGTGTATTGGGAAACTCGTTTTATTTTGATACAGAAATCCAACTTTTTCTGTCAACTTTTTTACAAGCTTACTGACATCTAAAAGTAACTTTATCATCCAGCCGTGTGGATCCCTTCAGGGTAGCAGTATTCAAAGTATTAAAATCAATGTTGGATGCTCTGAAAAACAGCAAACATTTGTTTATAGAACATTTGTGGCTGTGGAGAGCAGTTTGTGGGGCAACAAAAGAACACTGCAATTTTTCCCATTGCTGCTTGTACAGTATCAAATAGTATGATTTGCATAAAGATGCAGATTGCAGCCTGTAATGGTGGCAGCAATATTGTCAATATATACATTGAATATGACTGGCCTCAGGATTGAACCTTGTGGAACACCTTCAGCTATTGGTAAGAGATTTGATTTAAGATGTTCCACTGCAACACACTGCTACCTGATTGAGAGACTGTTCCAGAACAAGTATGTAGCACTTTGGTTGAAGCCATTGTTTTGTAAGCCTTTTAGGAGTCTGATCAACTGTTCCAAAGCTTTGGAGAGACTGACGAAAGAGAAGCCGATGCTTTATTCTAAAGCAGTAAAAAGTATGGTGACAGAGATTGTGCTATCTTTTTCTCTGAAACTAGATTGATATGCACACAAGACAGAGAAGAAATGAGAAATTAAAAGTTGAGACATGACAAAACTGTAATTTTCACATAAACTATGCTTCATAAATTCCTTGAATTCCTTTCATTTTGTGTGAAAATGAGTTAAGATACAAATAACTCATTTCTGTGCTTCATGCTTAAAATTAAAAATTTTTAAAGTAAAATTCAGAAATCTACAGCTGGAACTTAAAAGTGCCTGTATTTGCAGAATCACCAACATATAATTTGCAACATGATTTTGATATTGCTGGAGATAACTGTGACTTCTAAGCCTTAAAGGCCTGTATGTATCTAAGGGCTTAATATCTGTATCTGCAGTCATTAATCGCGTCTTCTGTCATTACACGGATCTAGTAAGAGTTGGAGCTGTAAGTGAGTGTGGGAGTGATACTGAAATGGGTGGGTATAGATAGCACTGTGGTCTGATGAGTCACTCATTATGTGGATTTGTCTAATAAGGTCTGCTTGCACCCACACTGTTGTTCCAGAAGAAAGGGAATTGAGGGCGCCATTGAAGGAAAAAAAAACTGAAATGAAAGACAAGATGCTACCGTGGACATTTTATTTGGTTCTATTTAGTTTTAGTCAAGAAAGTTTGTTGAGCCATATCAAGATTGAGGGGCTTTGTTTTAACAGAATACTTAAATGGTTTCATGTCTGACCCTTTTATACACAACACTTTTAAAAATAAAGGTGCCTTAATGGTTCTCTACCGGATCATACAGTTTAAGAAAACACCTTTAATTGGTTTAGAACCTTTCCATTTCATTAACCTCCATTCAGAGGTTGCACATGGCATTTAAAAGAACTTTTCATTGAAAGGTTCTTTGTGGAACCAGAAGTGGTTCTTCTGTGTCATCACTTCAGGGAACATTTTTGGCACCTTTGTTAACTTTAATTAATTTTCTTGTACTCAAATCGCCTGAACAACTGTGGGTCGCTAGCCACTAAAACAATGCCACTTTAATTCAGTTCAGTTCAATTCTGTTTTATTTGAATGGAGCTTTCTAGAATATACATTGTTTCAAAGCATTTCTTTCCAGAAATGCTTTTTCCAGGGTCCAGCCTCCTAACGAGCAAGTCATGGATGACCAGTGAAATAGCAGTGAAAATAATGCAAAAGGAAGTAATGTAAGAAAATAATGTTAGAAAGTAATGTTAGAATTGCTGGAATATTCCTACTTCAGACAAGTGTTTAACTATGCTAGCAGGCATAGTAGATACATTTATTATCAGCTAACATTATCTAGATAAATATTAAAGTCATGAAAACATAGTAAGACGATTTATGCTAAGCTTAATGTAATTAATCTCTACTGGTAGATGTAGTTCAGCAGTTCAAACTTTTTCATCTTCAAAAATTTACAGTTTAGCAGGGTGATAGTTTAGCAAAATGACAAGCTGTGACACTGAAGAGTGAAAAGTTCTATGCTAAAAAATCCCATTCAGCCTAATCAGAAATAGCATTATGTACCATTGTCATAGCATTATTAACTGATTTTGGAATCATATCTGTATCAGCAGATAAAAATATTGGTGTCAGACAGATAATTAGACTTGGCTAATATTTATTTAGGATTTTCCCCCATTGTCTCTCTTCAATTCACATGTTTCCATTTCCACCCACTAGTTTGTTAGGACTCCCCCAGTCACATAATACCACCCATGCTAGGAGGGCGAAGGCTAGCACAGGCTTCCTCCGAGACCTGTGAAGCGAGTCACCGCATCTTTTCGAACTTCCAACGCAGCATCATTGGACAGCTGAACATGCTCGTAGGAAAGTGCCAACTGCCAGTTCAGTCCTGCGCTGGATACTTGTTGTGCTGCACCGGTGCTCAAATGTACATCTGGCTCTCTGTCTTTCCTTTGTCTTTAACTTAAAATGTCTAGAACACTACACACTGCAATTTCTAAATTTCTAATCACGGTGTAACCTGTACAGGCTACCTCCACACTTCACCAGCTTTAAAAATGTAAATATTATTCAGGGAAATGAGGTCCAATCAATATCTGGACAAAGAAGCTCCATTTGAATAGGGCAAGTGTAAACATGCTGTGTATTGGATTATGGATGATGATCCAACCACAATCAGGTCATGGTTATCAAATGTTAAGGCCAAATATAAACAGGGCAAATAAGAATTGTTTTTATTTGTCAAGTATAAGATGTAATGGGAATTTCTCTTGGTTCAGTTGTCAACTTAAATTCCCAAAAACTCCAAACACCTTTGGCACATTTCTGTCAGAAACCCTCATCTGCCTTTCCTTTCTCTTCTCACTCTTCCTGACTTTTACTCTGCTTTAGAGTGTGTACCGCTCCTGACTCTCAGCAGGCCAGAGAACGGCACGTTCCTCAAAACTCTGTCAGCGCCTGCTGAGTGTGAGTGTGTGAGAGAGAGAGGATCACTTTTAGGGTGTGAGAAAAGTAGTTGAAAGGGAAAGTTGTTGTTGTTGTGCTGCTTCAGCTGTTTACTTGTGTGATATCTGATCTTACCTTCAGGTTCACACACACAAACACACACACACACACACACACGCACCAGGGCTCCTCTGAATCACAGCAGGAGATGGAGCATCCTGTATATTCTTCCTTCACACTGCTCACACATTGGCTGGCTTTATTAAATCTCTAATTCTGGTATTCTAATACATACTTTTATTTTAAATATTAATTTAATTTTATTGAGTATTATGAAAAGGTCAGGCTCATTATAATATGCTTTATGCACTTTTGCCTACAAAAAAGTTAATAATAATTATAATAATAATAATAATACTAATATCTGTCTATGGCTTTTCTTCATATACTGCTGAGTTGCAGTTCTGTGCAGTACTGTTACCCTTCATTTATTTAATTTGTATTTAAAAAGACCATTCAATTATACATTTTTCAGTGTCTGTAGAAAACATATAGTTAACAGAAAGTTACACAGAAGCCAATTAAGTATGATATTAGATTTTTCAGTTGTTAGTGTGTTTGCTCTTTATCTTTATTACAACTTCCATTCTTTTGGGGAGACGTACTTTCAGTTTTTCACAGAAATCTGCAGGGACATTTTTTCCACACCTCCAAATTTCAGTCTTAGAAGTTGGTTTAAATTTTTTCTTCTCATCATCCAAAAAATACATATCCTTTCATCTTTTAAAGAAAACTTTAAGTACTTGTTATTTGATGGCGACAGTTTTGGTTGTTTACCAGGTCTTTCATGATCATGACCAGTCCCATTTTCTCTTTTAGCATTTTTATGTTTTATTAATTATTAAAAATATTAATAATTAAACATTAAGAATTCATAATTAATAATCCATATACATTTTATTATTGTACATTTTAATATTATACATTTTATTATTAACATTTTTAAAACTAATCAATTTTTTTTTAATAAATGAATCGGTTTTGCACAGTACTGTATGTCATATTAACATTATAAATACATGTTTAATAAAGTTTGCCTGTTAAGGTAGTGCCTTAGATACAATGTGTATTGACCTTGAACATGAATATGAACATGATCTTGCTTTCTTTCCCTTTTTATTTGTATTTTTTTAAGTTTGTTGCTAAGGTCAGTTCCTCAATCTCCAGTATCCTTGTCCAGCTTTGTGAGAAAAATAGCAAGCGAAACTGTTTTGATGTTATGAATACGAATATCAAGGCTTGCATTGATTTATTTTGTATGTTTTTTGCTACATGGTACTCTCTCTCTCTGTCTTTCATTCTCGTCCCTCGTCCTTACTTTTCTCACCCTCTCTCTCTCCCTCTCTCAGTGTGTGTGATGGTCATAAGGGAATTACTGTTGTGTGTTTACTGTCTAAACTAAATATGAACTTCAGCACCACGGCTTTGCTTGTCTCCTTCTCTTTTACTTCAGCTTATCAAGAGCTTTGTGTTGTGTATTGTGTGTGTGTGATGTCCCCTGGGTGTGTGTGTCCTGCTGTTGTCCTGTATCTTGTGTTTAGGACTCTTTTGAACCATGACTGGAGCTTCATATTTATTCACAGCACAGAGAAACACACACACCAACATTATTACAGATATTACAGAAGCTTTCATAAGACAGACACAACAACTCTGATCTTTCACATTGAAGTAATTCAGTATGACCACATTGTCCTTTTGATTTTGAATTTGTTTGCTGCTATGGGGGTAGTACACTATGAATATGGTAATGAATGATGGAGAAAACCAGAATGTAGTGAGTTTGTCCCCCCTTTGCTGCAGTAACAGCCTCTACTCTTATCGCAGACTCCACTCCAACTCTTCCCAAAGCTCCATCACTCCAGAGAACGCAATTCCACTGCTCCACAACTAGGGCTCTGTATAAAATATTGATATGGCAATATATCATGGATAAGCTTGTGGCGATACGCCACAGTACAGTGATGACTATATCAGTATTTATGAATTTCCTTTTTTTTTTTTTAAGCATTTATTTTCATTTTAAAATTAGTATCAAATAACATCAAAGGTGCAACAATCCAGGGTGTTAAATTTTAAACATACAGTTACATACAACAACAGGTATCTCACAAGTTGAACCAGGTTAGTCTTGGTCCTTTTCGAAATAGGCAAACAGAGGACCCCATATTTTATCAAACAGCTCTAACTGTTCGTTGTTTAAAAATCGCAGCTTCTCCAAATGCAATACATTGATTAGTTCCTTTATCCACATTTCATATGTTGGTATTGACTCTTGTTTCCACATTTGTAGTATATTTTGTTTTTTGCAATAACCATACTAAAAAGAAAGGCTTGGCGTTCCTGTTTCTCCACGGTTACCGAGTCGTGTCATTAGTTGTTCCCAACACAGCCCAAAGTGGATTAGGTTTCCAGTCCCTTCCAAATGCTTTTGACAGGCAATTAAAAATACTGCCCCAAAATGTCTGTAGCTTGCTACATGCCCATAACGAGTGTATCAGTGTACCTTCCATTGCATTACATTTGTTACATAAGGGGGAAATATTTGGAAAAACCTTGTGAAGCTTAGGTATATCCTATGCAGGGTTTTAAACTGGTCTACATTATGTCTTACATTTATTGAGCAATTATGTATATTCTTCAGACAGATCTCCCATACATCATTTTCTATTTCCATTCCTAACTCATTTTCCCACAGAAGCTTAATAGACTCTGTACTAGTGTTCATATGTCTTAATAATATTCAATAAAAATTGGAGACTGCCTTCTGGTCCAAAGGATCAAATCAGTTGATTTCTTCAAGTGTATTATGTATATAAATGGTCTGAAAGTTAGTCAGATGTGACCTTGCAAAATCCCGGACTTGTAAATATCTAAAGAAGTGTGAGACAGGGAGTTTCTTTGAAGTTCAGCAAATGATGCAAACTTACCATCTTTATATAAGTCCCTAATACGTTTTATCCCACTTTCCTTCCATTGAGTGAACACAATATCATTTAAAGCAGGGGGAAAGGCATGGTTTCTACATATGGGGCTATCCAGGTATGTATCTGGACTATCTATATGTGTTTTGATCTGCTTCCATGAATTTACTTTTACACTGGGCTTTAATGCACAAGTGAAACAGATACTGCACTCAAGTTTTAGAGCATGACATTTTACAGTATCCAGTGCATGATCTGTATGTGCTTTAATAGTTAGAGTTTCCCCCTTTATTCAGTATTATTTGTTTAAAAAGCTGCATTTGAGGAAAAAAGCTCTGGTCCAGTCTAGTTTCACTCCTGTCCCTTTTGTCCATTATGCATTCAAGAGAAACAACGCTCAGAGTGAAGTTCATTCATTAGTTTATAGCCTGCTGTTCTATATGTGAAAGAAGTGAGTATCTTTTTATCTTTATTTTTAGGCTTGTATGATCCTTGTTAGCTGTGTATTTGAGTAAGTTTCACTTTCAGAGATGTGGTTTAGTTTGTGGTTGTTAGTTTGTAGCCTGTAATTTGCACTTAGCCTGTAGCATAGATAGATAGATAGATAGATAGATCACTTTATTAATCCCAGAAGGAAAGTCGTCTATTACAGCAGCACAGTACAGTTAAGAGCAAAACAAGAGCAAAAGTATTGTTGTACGCAATTATACAGATGCATAAATAGAAGGAGTAAAGATATATAATACAATATACTAAAACAAGCATAAAATATAATGTGCTGTTAGAATAAGCAAAATCGCATAAACATCATGCAGGTGACAATGCAGTGGTGCACGTCAGGTCCATGGATGAACTGAATGACTATAAATTGTAAACAATAACATAATAGTTGTGCATTATGCATCGGTATATAAACAAGTGGCAGTGCCATATGCAATATGTATGGATGTATGAACAAAGTGGCAGTGCATAGTAAAGAGTAGAGACATGTCATGTCCAGTTGGTGCTCAGTGAGCCTGTGCTGTCAGTAGCTGCCTCTGTGAGTAAAAGTGCAGAAAGGTCACTCTTCTGCATTTCTGTGCTCTGACCAGGTCCCCAGCTCCTTTGTAAAACCCACCTTAAAAATTGTAGGTACATCTGGTGTGTTTTGTCTTTGAATCATATCTTAACATGACGCTTGTGTCGTATAGTGAAGTTGCTGACAATATTCAGCCCAATGCACACTTCAGAAATAAGATACTGTGCTGATATATTTTTCATTCATCAAGGTACAAACATTGCAAATGTACAACAGTGCTTTTAAGGTCCAGCTGTATACCTTAAATATGCTTTTCTCAGGGGAGAGGTATGTACTTGTACCATAACCTAAAGTTTTAACAAAAAAAGTCTGGAGGCAAGACAGAGTGTGAGAAGTTCAATACAAAACTTTAAAAATATATATTCAGTGAAATGTGGTACAGTTATGCTCCCTAACTGAAGATACTGAAAATGTTCCCTTGAGTGTCCCATCCCAGTGACACTTTAGTCCTTTTTTTCTTACAGTGCACGGGCCAATGCTGGGGGGCCTTATACCCCTTTAGCTGATGATTGGCATTGGGCATGGTCTTAGGCCTAGTGCAGCTGCTCCACAACATCCTATCCTATTGCTTTCCTGTGCTTTTCTATGGAGATTTTACAAACTGTATGCGTGCAGTTTAATTCCTGTGTCAGCAATGGATGCGACTTAAAGTACTGTGTCCCTAATGAAGGACGCTTTGGATATGTGGCTATTTGAAGCCATAAGACCTGACCCCAGGCAGTACATGAAACCATCCTCGGTTTTGCAGTGTTTGATTTGTACACAACAAAATACAAGTGCTGAAAAATGTATTTACAGCTGAACTGCAAAGTGGCTCCCAGCAGTGGTGGGTGTTTGAGTTTGTTAGATAAGCTTCTTCCAGCAATAAATCAAATACACAACCCACTTTCAGTTCTGAAACTCAGACAGAGGCTGATAAAAAGAAACAGAGAGATAGATATACAGAGGAGTGAAGGAGAGAGCCAGAGAGGGAGAAAGTATTGCTTGATTGGGGAGATTTTTTTTCTGATACTGATATTGGAATCTTCAGTATTGGGTGTTATCTGTACTGACCAAATATGTCTACTATAAAAACTGCTATACTTTAAAATTAGCTATATTTAATTGAAGCACTTCACTTAAGATGAGCATCTAAAAGCAGGCTATCATGCTGAAACTAAACAAACACTCTACTACCCCACAGGAAGAAATACACAGCTAATATTATCACATCATTACAGGGTAGATTTGTTACAGGACTGCATCAGATTCTTTCTTTTTTTCTATCTTTTGGTTCTTTCAGTTTTTGCAAAACATGTGTTTGTGTTAAAAAGAAGAGTTTCTCTTAAGACAACCAGCGAAATGTTCTCACTTATAGAATTATAAAATAATTTTAAATAATTGTCATGTCTTCCTATCATCATTAGAACATTTGCTGCTCACAAAAGACTAAAACACAGCAGCACAACACACACGCACACACACACACACACACAAGGTTCTTTTGCTTATCAAATGGAAGCTCATTATGGTGTTATTCATCATATCTTATTCTGTCCTCGTCTCTCTCTCTCTCTCTCTTTGTGGCTTGAGAGGACACATTGTCTCAGATGGAACTGCATAAGTGCTGTATCTATGAGAAAAGCTTTTAGTGCATTACAAACCTAATTACTGCATTCTGACCTGCTATGATTTTGCAGAAAGAGATGTTAAGGCAGCCTCCTTACACTCTCTTCTTACAGTAGTGAGGAATTACAACAATATTGTAAAGAATCATAACAATGACGAGGGGTTTTGAATGTCGTTATTTTATGTCACCTGGTCATGGGAATGTGTATGTGAATGTATTTAGTTCCCCAGTTTGATGACAACATGAACACTGAGTAGTTGTGGGGACTTTAGTCTGCTCTCCACAACAATCAAGTACTTTTTCCTCACAAAGCTACAGCTTTAATTAGAAAAAGCCAAAGCTGGTCTTTTAGTTGCTGAGGTTAAACTTATGATTGAGTTAAATGGACCATAGCTTAATTTACACCCTAAAAATTAAAGGTTTTAGAAAGAATGCCTTAGAACCCCTGTGTCAAACACAAGGTCTGCGGGCCAGATCAGGCCCACAACACAATCATATCCGGAAAAGTATTTTAATTTTCTAGTCATTTTAGCCTGTTTTACAACATGCTGCACTACAGTCCCCATCATACACTGCAATATAATGTGCGCTCTGGCTCTCCTCCCCCAACAACAATCTATAGGACAATGGTTACACCTCAATTCTACACAGTTCTGCGCAATTCCACTCTAGTCATATCACCAAACACACTAGCTGCATTTCAGCTGCAGTTTAACCAATATAAACACCTAACGTCAGCTCAGCGGCTCAGAAATTAAGCCCAAGTATTAATGAACTTGCAGCAAAGGGTGCCAGGTGTCTAGTTCAAGCAAATAGGCAGGTTTGAAAGACTGAGCTCCTGGGGACTTTTAAATGAATATTGAATAGTGAATATTTTGAGTATTCATGTAATATTTCAAGGTCCACTACAAGTGCCTATATTTTACTGCAGATTGTTTGCGTATTTTGAATAAACAATGGCCAGTTTGGGTTATAGCACAACATTAATTAAAAATGAAATAAAAACATTTTTTCTCTGGCCCATGGATTTGTTGAGATATTTTTATATGGCCCCTTTAGTGGTTGAGTTTGACATCCTGCCTTAGATGAACCACTTTTGGGTCCCTACAGAACTTTTTAGTAGTTTGTTTTTAAAGAATTATTTCTAGAAATGAGGTGTGTGACTGTTAAGAATTTTTTTTAAAGAAAGTCAAAGTTCTAAACAAATTGAGTGTTTTTTTTTCCCTAGAATTGCACATATATTGAAGCCAAGAACCATTTAGGAATAATTTATTTTTAAGAGTGTAGTAAAGTTCTGCTACCAGACTGAGTCCTGTGGGGCCTGTCGAGTGTGGGGCGATTTTTCATGTAAAACTTAGGGCTTGGGTCAGGTTTGGATTTGTTTTCTAATGAGTGATTTTTTATGTAGTAGATTTTGCACACATTTTTTCTCTCTTCCTCTCTCTCTCTCTTTTGTTCTCTGTCTCCTTCTCGCATGCTGTCTTTATGTTAGCTGTGTTCAGAACAGCTGCAGAGTCTGAGGAGTGGGTGTATGTGCCCTTGCATGAAACCATGGATGATGAGAGGGATGTGTTGGGTTGGTGGAAAGGTCACACTGGATCTTTCCTTGCTTGTGAAGTTGTGTTAAGCATTTCTGCAAATAGCAGCATTAGTGAGATTTTACTGATGGTGCGCACACTGGAGCCAACATTCTGCGTTGGCGATGCCCAGCACTGTTCAGTTTCTCAGCGCACAGCACACCACTCAGCATTTTGCCATTATGACATTCAATTAAAGCCATATCAACAAACAGAAAGCAATAATACATGACAAGTCTTGAAATTTACACTGAGAAAGTTAGTCTTTTGGATAAACAGACAAATGCTAATAGTCCATGACTTTGGCTAATGTTACTGTCCTATTCTTTTTACACCTTGTATTTTTCAGCTTGAAAACAGTGAGTTTGTAAAGAGGTAGTAAATGATACCAAGCTTAATACATTATGTTTAAGTTTTTATGTCATTAAATCTATATGAGTAGTGTTTAAAATAAACTTTTTGGCTCTCTTATTGGCGTATTGTTACTGGCATTCTGTGTAGTATAGCAGCGCTTGGCTACGTGATCAGAATCAGAATCACTTTGTTTTGCCAAGTATGTAACACATATAAGGAAATTTGTTTTTTGGTGAGTGTATGACATGTATGATTTGTAACATACTAAACAGACCAGGCAAGCACACAGACTGTTAACAAGTATTTAACAAAGGGAAAATTAAAATGAAAATAGAATAAAGAATAATGAATGATAAAGAGCCAAAGAGAGGATTTTGAATATCTGTACATATGCACAGAAGAATGTCTATACATATGCAGGTCTGATGACATATACTATAAAACTTTATAAATACAGAATATTACAGAATGATATAAATATTTAAAGAAATTGTGCAAATAGCATTATGTTACAGAGGAGTTGCTGTTATATAGTAGGAAGGATTGATTGAGGTTTAGGTTAAGTCCACTGTGAGTGCTACAGCTCAGCTCTCTCTCGCGTCAGGCCTCAAAGTCGTGGGTACAGGTCAGGTTCAGTTTTCAATTTAATACCCCGGCAGACCTCTAGAGTGTATATACAGTCTTACTGGAGGACATAAAAACACCGCACAAGCACATCAATACACACAAGTCAGTCATAACGGAGTAGTTTTATTAAAAACTGTACAGTCAGTTATTACATAATAACATACACAAATTCTGTAATCAGTAATATGTGTTAATTTACTTTGTTGTTAAAATACTGGTCATGTTGAATAGTGAATCTTATTATTGTTAGACCTGTATTTTAGGTGTGGCTCACTCTGGAGTGTAATCACAAAAGCAGCAGCACAGGCACACGTAAACTAAATACTGACAGCTAAGCGCTAATCATGGCAGCTACGCACTATTATCTCTCACTGCCAGTTAAACCAGCCAGGTCTGTGAAAGCAAGACTCAAGTACACAACTAACAAGAGTCAGTGTCTTAAAAACACTAGTAAGATTCACACAACAGCACATGTTAAACAAATTAATTAACTCTGCTGTTATTAGTTTCTCCTGAACACAGTGCACTGAAGGGGGTGGAGAACAGCGGCTTCTCCAACATTCCTTTTTATATAAATAATGATTAATAAGGAACAAAATACCTAACTAGAGCAAAAGTTTGCCATGTGCTGGATGTTATAAATATTACTCTCACTCACCATATGTGCATACACACCATGTGCGAGAACAGATTAATAAATAAAGGTACAGCCAGGACTGTACAGATAGGTATGCTGTTGTAAAGGGAATTAAAGTCTAAACAGCACAATTTGCCAGGAAAGGATACTCACACACAACGCTACCTAGAAATCTGTCTTTGACTATTGATTAAACTTAATATTCAAAGATCACAGCAGTGTGCTCAGGGGTTTAGTGAGTGGAGTGTAGGAGTGGCAGAGTTCTTAATGTCATCCATATCGTACCTCTGTAATTGCACAGCTGGCTAGTGGTATACAAGTTGAAGATTGTTGTAAGAATTTTTATGTAAGCCCAGTTTTGGTACCACTGATGTAGAGGATTACCTAATAAAGGTTTTGGACAGGTTTTTGTAAGATCTATGTTTTGGCATCCCTTCAAAGAGCATAGATGCATATCATGCGTAGCTTATGTTGGCAAAGCTTCAGTAATGTGGATGTAAATGCATAGTCCAGTTTACCCAACTCCATAGGGATTATTGATTGAATGTAGCCAGGCTAGCATGCGATATACATGCGCTCACACTCACACATATATGCACAAACCAAACCTCTTGTTTATTTTCTTGCTTGGTCTCTACATTGAAATTCATACATATGCATATTTATATGCATGAGTTGCAGGTGGTATATGATATTGTATGTATGCTATGGAAATGTGTACTGTCTAGCACACACTGTGCATTACTGCCAAAGTAAACCCTGTGCCAGTAAGAAATTATTCTTGTCTCACTATCCTGCCTGCATTTGGACCAAGTATTGAAATGACGTCCATACCCAACATCACACATAATATGAAACACATACGGATGATAGCCTGGTAAAAGAGAATGTAATATTTTAGAATGTAGTTTTATAAACAGGAGCAGAAAAAAATTGTGTTAGACTTTGACACATTTGTCTTTGACACATTATTCTACCATCCTGCTCACAGTCATTGCACTATTTCTTACTATACAGGCTCTTTCCCGTAGCTCTCTCTAAACCGGGAGTATCCATAAATATACTTGTGATGTCAGTGTAACAATACTAATGATTAGTTAAAAGCAAATGGTAAGTGAAGTGTATTAGAAGTCACTTCTGTTTAATTTTGCTGTTGCAAAGTGGAGAACTGAAGAGTTCCAGGTTAGTCCCATTAGTGTAAGAAGTAGAAAACACAAGTAGTAAAATTCACACAAACAGAAAAATTGTCAGCAATTAATATTATACATTAAACAAAAAAAATGTGTTTGTTGGCTGCTATTAATGGTGGTTGTTAAAGTGAGGGTGTTTAATGGAGAATTATGCTGTTTACTGGAGAATGATGATGTTTCAGAATGATAGAGTTTGTTGGTGAATGGTATTTGGTGGAAAATGGTGGTGTTTGGGGGAGAATGTTGGGGTTTGGTGAAGAATGATGGTGTTTAAAAGAGAATATTGGAATTTGGTATAAAATGGTGTTGTTTAGTATAGAATGATGGTGTGTTTTTTGATAACAGTAGTGTTTGGTGGGTGATGATGTTTGGTGGAGAATGTTGGAGTTCCAGAGAAAAACTTTAATTCTTCTCCTGATAACATGAAAACAAAGGTGAAAACCACTTGTTCTGCAAGCATACATGCTAAAATGAGCTTAGTTTCATAGCTAACAAAATTCCCCAAAATGTGTGGCACCTCCCAGTTGAAGTCAACCTGTGGTGTAGTTCATGTGCTTGGTCATATTAAATAAAATCTATTGCATCATATTATTCAAAAAACAAATTGTTGTTTCTCTATAATCTTTGATCAAAGTGTTGTGACTTTTGCTGGCTTTTGACATTTGTTTATGTCAGCTTTTACTAGTGGCAGGGAAAAATTACACTAAAAAGTGATGTCATACTATATTTTCCCTACCCTTTCCACCACCAACATATATCTTCAAGTGGCAGTATTGCCAGATTTGGCAAGTTCCCACTAAATTGGCTGGATTTTGTGTGGATCTGGCAGGGGAAAAGTGCTTTGGCAGGTGGACAAAAATTTGGCTGGATTGTCAATTTTTGCTGGGTTTTAATAAAGTCTATCAATACAGTAAACAACAACAGTGACCAACTAGCCTTCTGTGGACAGCCTCTTTTCTTCGCAGCCATTGCTTTGTCACTGTCAGACTCATCACTTGATTTGCTCTCTCACTTCCGCTTTCGTGTTTAGAATTGGTTGTTTGGGAATTGGTTGTCCATGTTTGTTTGGGAATGTCTGCTTTTCACGCTGCAGTCAAATCCTAATGGACAAAAAAATGTCCCACCCATAGTTATTTCCTACCTAAATATCCTGTTTCATTTGCAAATACATCACGTTAAGGAGCAATGTGTTCTGATTTATGTTGACTTTGAAAGTTGGAACGTCTTGTGTGTGTAAGACCCCTAACCAGAATTTGTTTCAAGACAACAGAAGAAAGCACACCATTTCACTTTATGCTTGATTGATGTAACATGATTGTGGAATGACGAATGTGATCAGTGATTACAAAATAATTGTTTAAATACAGGGTATCAGTCAGTGCCATACCATACCTATGTGATTTTTGCCAAAAAGTCACTTATACTGTTTTTCATTGCAAGGGCTCAATTAGGTAATAATTGTGGCAGCCCTAATGGTGTTTGTTGGAGAATGTTAGTGTTTGTTTGGTCAGAATTAAAGGGCAGTTCAAAATGGTTCAGCGAGTGTTTGAGTTGATATTAAATGTGTTATGCAAGTGTCTGTGTTGTTTAATCTTGTTTCTTGTCTCAGATACTTTGTGGATCAATTACTGCCTCCATGTTGTCAGTTTTAATGAGTGACTCTTATCTGCTTTTAACAATCCCTGTCTCTAACCCTCTCTTTCTCTCGGTACAGTGCCATGCGTTTCTTTTTAATCACATTGCTTGGTGGCCGGCTTTTTACAATGCATAACACGCACGCTCAAACAGTTGGTGTAATGGTGGCACTGTTCCAACAGACGCTTGTTAGGCCTTGAAGATTAGGATGTGTGAAAGTATGCCCTTATACAACGGATCAGTTTGTTGTGTGTTTTTATTTATGGGCTTAGTCAGAGTGTTGGTTTTAGAAAACAAAGTCATGTGGTTTTGTCCAACAAGATTAGCCGTTTGCCTAGTCTGACCGTGCTGAAATCTCATCAGGGCTTGTTTTTTTCTGATTCAGATTATCAGTCTGGCACCTAAAGAAAGCAGAATGAAAGAAACCATGTGCCAATCATAGAGGCCACAATAAAATAATTAGCATACAGCAATTATCACTGTTGCACGTATCTACTGAAAATCTGCCTCAGGCAGTTGAGAGATTTAGTTTTTGCCTTGGGCGTTTCTTGTTGATTTTCCAAACAAAAATTCCAAAGTTATATTTTTCGCATTTGAGCTTTTTCCCATTTAGATTTCAGGTAAATAGCAAAAATTACTAGAATTCTAGTAAAATGGACCATGACTGTAACAAAACGAAGTAGTGTTCAAATGAAAAAGAAACTCACACTCGAATGAACAAATGAATGTTTTTTGTAACTTTTCAACTTGTATCTATGTAGCCATTTATTTTTTGCACTTTAGTCTACATTTTGATGCTTTGTATGGATTAATAATTATTAATAATTATCATTGTGAATAATTGTGGAAAGACTTTATGTATTACATTAGAGTTATTCATGTTGCCCTTGTGAATGTTAAAAAAATACCACTAGGCAAAAATGCATGTAGTGATTGTTGGAAACGTTATGTTTATGAGTATGAAAAACTGATTAAACTTTCAGTGCATTGTCTGTGTTGGTTAAACAAATTTGATGTTTAGTGTTTATTCAAAACAAATATTGAGGTAGTGTTAGGCATTGTAATGATGATGATACAGTGTTCCTCACAACTGTACATAGTTTAGTCATTTTTGTTCTCTATTTAATTTCAAATTCTTCTCTAGAGCCTTGATGGTGAGATAATGATAATAGGTTTCACACCGTGTCTTTCCAAAGCTAACAGTCTCTTATGAGCTGATAAGTTGAATCGAAGACATTAAATGACAGTTACTTGTATAATTAATTAAACTATCCAGTACTATCTGATTTATTGAATAAACTGCCTTGCTCAGTTCCTATTTCTTTGCTGCCACCGTCATTCAAAGTTCCATGCATGTGACAAGTGATTTAATCTTTTATGGTATAGCAAAACAAAAGAAGCCATATTACCCCCTACATGACAGTGTGGGTAACATGAACATTAAAAAGCATTATAGAGTGCTTTTTAAATGAAACAATAGAACTCATATTGCCCCCACACTTCCTGTAATTTATTATTATCTGTCATATCATGTGACCAGTATAAAGCATTATAGGATCCTTTCGCTTTTAGTTAAAGTACACTTTGCAGTAGTTGTTGCAGCTCTAGTGGAATCAGGTGTGTTAGGGGAGGAAAACTCTCAACTGTCCAGTGTTGTGGTTTTGCCTGGACAGGACTAAAGAACGCAGTGATTAGAACAGTGATGTGCAGCATTCTCCCCAGCCAATCAGCTTGAAGGGCTGTTGTGGCCTGCAGCCAGTCAGTGTGCACAGCTGCTCCATCACACACACACACACACACACACACACACACACGCACACACACACACAGTGTGTCCAGATGGTCCCTCAGAGACCCAGCATACTGACCTACTCAAACTCTATACCCACCTGCACACACACACTCTGTCCTTCTTTTTCTCTCTCTGTTTCTTTGTCTTTCTATGTCTGTTTTACTCCATACACATTGAACCGATTTTTGTAAGACCTGCATTAAGTTTAAACTAACTAGGTTGGTTTTATACATTGAAATTGTAAAGCCATGCAACTTTGGTTACTTGCAACTTACATGAAACTAAATTTCACTTATAACAGTGAAGCGTCCTGCAAGTTTTTTGAAACACAGCAGTTACAACACCACCTCAACTTTGTGAAACAAGTTTCATGAAACAGCCAGTAAAAATGCTGATATGTCAGATGTCATCATTTTTAACGATTGATTTCACCAGATCATTAGAATGGAAAACAAAAGAAAAGAGATTCTCCTCATTTTAAGCAATATTGGTAGTTTTTCATTTATAGTTTTTCATTTACAGTTACCTGAGCCACAGTTACGTGAACCAGCAAACATTTCTCAAAGCTAACATTTCTGTCAAAAGCTGGTTTAACCTACCAGCTAATGGTAACAGCTGTTTAAACAGCTATGTGTTTTCTTTCTTACGCTGCTGTTAATGTGATCTGTGTAGCTAGATTAATATTTTCTCCTCTCTCGCCACCCGCCCAACTTTACACAGAGCACAAGTTCCTTTGAGATCCAGTTAATGAAAATAATTACAGAAGAGGAGACAGAGATGAGGGCCTCGATGAACTTGTGGTGCTTTGAGGACAGCATGAGCAAGACATGAGGTAAAATGGTAATGGCTACTTAAGCATTCATTTGCAAAGGCAAACAACAGAATATGAAGAACCATACCAGATAGATAGATAGATAGACAGACAGACAAACAGACAGACAGACAGACAGAGAGATACATAGATAGATAGATAGATAGATAGATAGATTCAATGTGTCCAAAAGCATAAGCTGCTAATTTGGTTAATTAGTGGAGTAAGTTGTTCCAAAATTAATTGTTTTTGAATTGCTTCATGTAACTGTCAAGTTGCATGAAAATTAGAAACCGGACTTAGAACCGTAAATTCATTTTAATACTGAATGACTAGTAGCATTGGAAATTAGTCCAAAGCTAGGCCTGATCCTTGTTTGGGAAACTGACTGAAAGACTTACACTAACCCTTTTATAATCTATCTCTGCCAGCAAACCTTCTGTAAGACTCAACAAACTGTTATTTATTTCCACTAGCAGCATATTCATGTGAATTTACCTGAAGCATTAAGTAATTAAATAGGTATATCTCATCTTCCTCATTTAATGATGAATCCTCATTAGTATAGAATAGGTGAAGAAAATGTTCCAAATTAGCTGGAGCAGTTTTAGCTAATTGTCCTGCAATCCACAATATGGTCACTAGCATACTTTACAGCAACAGTAGCAGCATGCTAACTTTAGCCCAAATACAACAAACTAGAGATGCAACAGTGCCACTTTTTCTCTCCTGATACCAATTTTGATATCAATTTAAAATCTATTGTCTTCACTGTGTAAATTGCTTGGAATTCATCTATAAGGCAGTAAAAACACAACTTCCTATGTATAAAAGAAAACTAAAATACACAAGTATATAAATACATAAATAAAAGAGTCTACTAGGTAAATTTATAGCCTGTAATGGCTGTTACTAGGAAACAGTATTGAATGTGAATTAGTCCCATCTGGCTGATGTCCGTTTTGGTAGTGTTGCTGTTTTTGTCTCCAGTTGTTTGATCGAAGTAACTTACACAGCACATAAACAGCTCTCACTCTCCCCTCTCATATTCATGATTGATAATGTGATGGGTTCCATTTAGAGTTACTACAAAGTATAGTGAAGTCAGAGACTGAGAAATTGCTTAGTGAGTTCAGATTATAGCTTTATCACTGGCAGTAATGCAAGTAAATGTATATTCATTTGTCTATTAAATGTAGAATTTAGACTTGAAACAGAAGTCTAACGTGCCAAATGGACCCTATCATACAACTGAATTTTGTCTTTCTTCATTGTTGCTTTTCAGGCTAAGTAAGACAAACAAAGCAACAAAACAGCAAAGGCTGTTTTGCTAGTACAAGGGATGAGTATTCTGATTCTTTATGATACTTGAGTATGCACAGGAGTTACTGAATGAATATTCGGTTAATTGTGGGGAAGAAAAAATTGTTTTTTGTCAGATAATAATGTATTATAACCCAATACTGATACAGTGGTGCTAGCGTGCTAAAGAAAAACAGTAACAGCTCACAGAGGTGTACATTTGAAAAGATGTTTTATACAAAAGTAGACTAGGAAAATTTTTGTTCACTGCACTCGAGTAATGGAGGCTGCCCCTTTAAATGAACTCTGAATTGATATGAAACAGGCAAGTACTCAAAAATACCCCAAACAAACCAACAGACTTTGTCCAGTGTTGTAGTTAAGTATATTTAAACTACAATCCCATTTCCATAAAAGCTGGGACACTGTGAAAAATGTAAATAAAAACAAAATGCAATGATGTGCAAATCATTTAAACCCTATATTTCACTGAAAATGCTTCAAAGACAACGTCAAATATTGAAACTGAGAAATTTTATTGTTTTTTGAAAAATATATGCCCATTGTTTTTATTTACATTTTGCACAGCGTCCCAACTTTTTTGGAAATGGGGCTGTACATTAGGAGTAGCTAGTGTTGTTATATAATAGTGTTGAATTCAGCAAGCTCTTCAGAATGCCCCATTTTTACACAAACGGTTGTAAAGGCAAACTTCTTGGCTAGGTGCTTGATTTTATACACCAGTGGCAGTGGGACTGATTGAAACACCTGAATTCAGTGATTAAGAGGTGTGTTCCAAAACTTTTGTCCATATAGTACTAATAGCAAACTACCACTCCTGTCTTCTGATATGACATTGCATGAAAATAAGTCTAATATTAAACTTCGAGCATGGTACTGTAATAGGATGTCAGTGTTGTAACAAGTCAGTTCACAAAATTTCTATCCTCCTAGATATTCCACAATCAACTGTGAGTGGCATTATAGACAAATTGGATGTAGACCTCTTAGATCCAGTGAAGAGAATTTTCAGTGTACCAAGACATGCCCCAGTGTACAAAGCAAGGTCCATAGAGGCATTGTTGGGTGAGTTTGGTGTGGAAGAACTTGACTGGCCTGACCAGAGCCCTGACCTCAACCCCATCAAACACCTTTGGGATGAACTATAACAGAGATTGCGAGCCAGGCCCTCTCGTCCAGCATCAGTGTCTGACATCACAGATGCTCTTCTGGATGAATGGGCAAAAATTCCCACAGACACTCTCCACAATCCTGTAGAAAGCTTCCCAGAAGAGTGGAAGCTATTATAGCTGCAAAGGGGGCTCCAACTCCATATTAATGCCTATGGATTTAGAATGGGATGTAATAAAAGATCCTGTAGGTATAATGTTTAGGTGTCCCAATACTTTTGTCCATATAGTGTAGTTTAAAATATAATACATAGGGCAAAATGTATTGATTTGGAACCTTTTTGTGTAACAGAGGGTATGGTAGCCATTTATTTTTGCTATAGAGAAATCCACTTAGACCTGGAGTTGCATGACACTTTGGTAATGCACTCACATTAAGGCAGACATCTTTTGTTGTAGAACTGCATTAAAGTTAACAATGCGATTATGCTAATCATTTTGCTATATTTAGCTTCGATACTTCATCAAAGTGTTTTCCTTGGTATGAAAAGCAGGATTTGCAGTTGTTTGCAAAAAGAAAAATAGTAAGCTATAAACAGCTTTCTGTTCAGTGTGTTAAGATGACAGACAAATAAAACAGATCTTAGGGCTGTAACAAATGTTTGCTAAAATTGGATAAATTAGTTAATGAAAATAGTTGAAAACGTGAAAATAGTTTGATTAATTGGTACTTTTTATGAAAGCATGTGCTGCTGTGTAACAGGTTTTATCAGTGTGACAGGAAACAAACTTATTTTGTTTTAAGCTAAACGCTAGTGTGCAGCAACACCTTTAAAAATGAGCAATAGAGTGATAATAGCAATAAGTAATGCTAAGATTACATTTTTCTTTTGGTTATTTCTTTTGTTATGTTCCAGTATATTCCAGTTATTCACGATAATATTTAACTTTTGCAGTGAATCTAAAGTGAGCAAGATAATGTGCCTGCACATCATGCAAAAACTGTAGTTTGGTAGCGTTTTCTATGTTCAAATGGTGCAATAACATAAATAATAATAATAATAATAATAACTGTAATAACGATAATAAATATCAATGCTTTTTCATTTAATAGAATAACCGAAACACATATGCATAGGTTTCCTTATATTCTAAAATATAAGAGATAATATTTAACAGAATAATTGAAAATGAATATTCTGAAAGTTTTTTCTTAAATCAAATTCTGTGTTGTTTTTTCACTTTTTAACAGTTTTTTTTTAGCTTTTGGTTCAGGCATCCATTGGACACACACATCTGTGCACGAAGCATCCACTGTTGTTTTGTATTTTAGTGAGCGACATGTTTTAATACAGCAGTCCAAAGCTCCTGGCCTGTCCCTGGGGAAAGTGTTTGTGTGTGTGTGTGTGTGTGTGTGTGTGTGTGTGCGTGTGTGTATAAAGGCTTTTTCAGGTTGTTCGCAGGCCCCATCTGCTGTCTCTCTCCCTCTTGGCACAACTTTAGGAAGAAGAGAATGTTATGGCTTGGAAAAGTCTAGCACGTTTTCTTCCCTTCTTTTAATCTCCGTTACTTTCTTTTGCATATTATGAGACTGCATAATTTCTTCCCATTGCTGTAAGCCAGGCATCTGTATTGGTGCAATACTTTTCCCATTAAAGTCTCTTTCCATACACGTAGCACACCACTAATTGGAGCAATAGAAGCATTATTGGCTATTTTAAGCGACTCTCTGCAGCACAATCTCATTTAAACACGGCAGTTAATGTGCATTGGGGGAGCACGCTGGCTCGCTCTATCTGAGCACACTCTATATGAAAATGCCCTTTAGGAAGTACTAGTACAGAAAAAAACATCTTTGATCCTTGGCTTGAGTTACACAAACACATCTGAAACTGCTAAAACATTGCCATTGAGTTGACCAGAATGAAGAAAGTGATTTCATGAATACTGGGAAACATTGTCTATGCTCCACCCACAAATGTGTTCTTTTGTAGCTGCTTTTGTAAAGTTTGACAAGCTCTATGGAACGCTAGTTAAAATCCCATTCAATCTAATGAAAAGCTATTTTTGCCAAAATATCTGAATTCAGAATGTGTTATTGATTTTATATGATATTTATTTTGAAGGCATGTGAAACACTGTGTAATGGGTAGACTGAAGTTTATTTACAGGATTACCCACCACATTGAATCGGATAGAAATTGTATTCGGAATGGCCTCAATCGGACTAGTCTATTCATGGATGTATTCTGTTCCGACTGATCTATTAGTCGAATTATTGACGGATTATCAGGCTGCATGTTAACGTGGCTACTATGGGCTTTTCAGTGTTTATGAGCTAGCTAGCAATGCTGAAAGAGCTGATGCCAGTAAACTTTATGCTTAGCCTAACGTTTGTTCCTAAAACCTTAATTACACAACCAGAAAACGGGTGCACCTGACACATGTTAAATGTATGTATTTTGACATGTGAGTTGTGCTTATGATTATTCAACAGTAGCTATGAAAGAATGTTTGTATGGACAGAGCATGGATAGGTTATTCATGAACAAAATTAATGGAACGAATGCTGGAGAAAACAATTGATTTTATTTCACCCACTGTAATGACTTTATCTCATCTCTTCATGCCCCACAGAATCTTCATTACAGTAAAAAAAAATGCTTCTTATCTGCTCCACCAGTAGCTCATTGTAGCCAGGTTACCCATTCTGTCTACCCATTTTGTTTTTCATGCTGCTTGAGTGTCTAAAATATGACTGAAATAATGCATTCTCCTTACCTTTGAGAAGCAAACCTTCAAGCACATTCAAGTAGAGCTGTGCTTAAGGAACGACCGATCAAGCAGACATTTTTGATTTAATAAAGTCCACCAAATGGACTCTGGGTACCTTGTTCTGTGCAGATTTGATTACCTTCTCCAACAATGACTGTTTGTATCCTGTGAAAAGCCCAGCAGTGGAGGGAAATGGAAAACCAGCAACCAGGCCATGGCTTTCGGTGGAAACAGATAAAACTAAAAAGAGCTGCTCTTTATTAAACACAGCAACATCTTGATTAGTGCTTTGCTCATTTTATTAACAGCACAAGAGCTATGGTGGAAGAAAAAAGTCAGTGTTGACGTCAGAGTCATCAAAACAATAGGCCATACATGATAATAACTAGAAGGACATCATTAACCCTTGAGGTTGTAGTTATAACCAATGATAAGAATAGTATTTTGTAATTTTATAGTATTTTTGCATTGTATTTATTAGAAACAAACAGAGAAAAGTGCACAAGTCTGCGTTTGCATTTGAAAGCAGAAGAGGAGATATTTTATTATGAATTTTATGAAAAGCTGTTGTTTTTGTCATTGTTATTGTTTACAGAGTATGTATGTACTTACATAAATATTGATAGATTTGTACTCTCGAGAGTATTTTCAAACCATAATACTTTTACTTCTACTTAAGTATATTAGTGAGTAAAGGAATACTTTTACTCAGTTATGTTTTTGCCATTCATTTTTTGTAATTAATTCCTTTCTGTGTATATTTTTGGTGACAGTGTCTGTACTGCTTTGAGATAAGTAACACTTCTGACTGTGGAAGCTTTAGCATTTTATTTTAGACCAAAAGAATCCCAAAAAGAGAAGAATAGAGCAGATATCTGTGCTGATAGATGCTGGATTTACTAAGATGTTTTAATGCAGTTCTATTAGTTACTCAGTACTTAGTAGTTTTTCATACCAGTGCTTTTGTACTTTTACTGAAGTAGTTTTTTTTTTAAAAGATGGTTTTACTTGAGTCATTATTTTACACAAGTTAATACTTTTACTTGAGAATAGGTTTAGGCTACTCCTCCCACCTGGCTGTTTCAGAACAGATTTGTTACAGGATTGGATTGGAAACAATTATTTTTCACTCTGATTTTTTATCCAGCATTTTCTGCTGGCATTGGCCTGATACCCATACCTGATATCAGATTGCCATCTCTATTAATTATATGTGATAACAATTCTTTCCAAGCTGTAATCACTTGACTGATTACAACATGCTATGTAGCAAGAGTTGTATGCAAGAGTTTTACTGTCCAAGCCTAAAACAAGTAATTAGTCAAGTTATTGCCTAGAACCCAAAGTTTAAAGTGTTAAATAGCTTAACTAAGGCTGCCTTTAGCCATTTGCTTAGTTTGGTTTTGTCTCAATATTTTGTTTGCCTTTTGTTTTTTTTTCACGTGTAAATATCACTTAAGATTTTACGGCGCCTGCTAGGAATTTAGTAAAGGAATGTCTATTGGATCAGAACCTTTTTATTATGGCTTCTCTAACACCTCTCCTTAGACACCACCACCATGCATATTGCACACCACATTAATTAGATACCTGTATATGTGCTTGCGTCTGCATGTATGTGTTTATATATGTATATGTGTGCGTGTGCTCTAATATGTGCATGTTATTCTCATCACCACTCCCTCAGCTTGTTTCTGTGCTTTTATTATTAGAAGCAAACACAAGTAGGAATCTGGCTCATACTGCCATATGTGACGATGCACAACAGCACATGAACGCCTCTGTCAACGTCACGCACCCTAATTTGCATGTGATATACAGAAGGTTTCAGTTCGTCAGGCCATCCTTCATCAGGTCGCGTGCGAGTAAGTCAAGCAGCGCAATAGCAAGCAGAGCAAGCACGTGATTGGTCAGCCTGGGGGCTCTCGCACACTCAAAGGGAGGGAGGGAGAGAGAGTGAGAGAGAGAGCGAGAGAGGGGGAGAGGTGCAAGCACGAGCTGAGCTGCCAGTGTCCGCACGCGCAGCACAGTGAACGCACATCATGGAGCGCACGCGTGTCTTTCTGCGCCTTTGCTTCGCTCCTTGATAACAGCTTGGAAATAAAAGCTCAAAAAAGGCAACAGGAAGAAGAAGCTGTGATATTTTTGTAGTTTGATTTTTGTGGCTTGTTTTCTTCTCTCATCTCTCTTCACCTCTCTCTCTCTCTCTCTCTCTCTCTCTCTCTCTCTCTCTCTGTGTGTGTGTGTGTTGGGCGTAGCACAGATTTTAATCCTCTGTCCTTCGCAACTCAAAATCCTATTTTTTCACGTAAAGCGCGAACACTTTTCTTGAGGAGAAAGCATGATTTTTGCAGACATGAGCACGGGGAGCAGCTCCCCAAAGATGCACCCGCCCAACGGCACACGCTTTTACACCTACCAGGCAAGTAATGTTTCATTTTCCATCCTTATATGTGAGCAGTGTGGATACACAGAAAGCATATAGATGAAAATCAGCCTTACGCACAGAGACAGAAATTTCAATGAAGGCATATAAATAGTGAACTTGTTTTGCTGCAAAAGCAGGAATATGGCTGTATGTTCTGTTTTCTGGTTATATACAGTCTTTAAGCATTGTGTGTACTTAATGATTTTGTGTAGACTTGGTTATTGCTTTAAATTCATATACGGTACTGATAATCTTTCTGCACTGCCTTAGCTAGTAGTTTCACTTCAGCAGAAGTCAGACTGAGATTTGCTGTTTTTTCCTGTAAGTAGTTCAACAAGCCACACCTTCTGTGCTAGGATTGGTGAGTAGTTCATACTCTTCAAAGTACTAGCCGGCCCTAGAGAGCAATATGCGGGACTACTAACCAATCGCAGTGCAAGATGCTGGTTAGCACTAGCTAATTACAGTGCAGGAGGCTGGTTACTTCTAGACAATTCAAATACAGAAGACTGGTGACTTCTAGCCAGTCCTAGAGTAGGAGACAGGACACTGCTGGTTAGGAGGTGGGATTCTATTACCTGATCTGTGTGCATGAGATGGGATGCTACTAACCATTCCCAGTGTAGGAGGTGGGAACACTACTAACCAATCCTAGTGCAGGAGACAGGACATTACTGGCCAATCCTAGTGCAGGAGACAGGATATTACTAGCCAATCCTAGTGCAGGAGGTGGGAACACTACTAACCAATCCCAGTGCAGGAGACAGGACACTACATGCCAATCCTAGTGCAGGAGACAGGATACCACAAGCCAATCCTAGTGCAGGAGACAGGACATCACTTGCCAATCCTAGTGCAGAAGACAGGTCATTATAAACGAATCCTATTGCAGGAGAAAGGACATCACTAGCCGGTACTAGTGCAGGAGACAGGACACTAAAAGCCCATCCTAGTGCAGAAGACAGGTCATCACTAACCAATCCTAGTACAGGAGAAAGGACATCACTAGCCAGTACTAGTGCAGGAGACAGGTCACTATGAGCCAATAGGACATTGCTTGCCAGTCTTAGTGCAAAAGACACGAGCTGATCCTAGTGCAAGAGACAGGACATTATGCATCTCTATGCATCTCTATTTCTCATCAGCTTTAGCTCAGATCTAACACAACTGATCCATCTTCAGAAGTGCTTGATCACATGGTTCAGATATAGGGCTGAATGATGGACAAAACAATAGCTATTTACGTACTGTGATTCTGATACCCTCTGCAATATATTGAAAGTACACTGGTGAATCAGTAATGTGATGGCTAAGGATTGCCATGCATTATTCTAAAATTATTCTCACAGTTTACTTTTTATGAATACCTTGATTCATCAAAATATCCACAAGAACTCATATGTGTGGTGAGACAGAATCCAGTAAAAAATGTGATTGATTAGAGGGCTCATTTGCATATTGCAGCCAATATTGTGATAACGACTAACAAACAATATATTGAGTAGTCTTAATCAGGTGCGATTGATCCATTGGATCAAATCTGTTAGTTCTGTGTTTGGACGAGGCTTGGTGACCACTGCTGTAGTGCACAGTTGGTCAAAAAGTCAAAAATGTATGTTATTCAATTCATGTGATGTTCACAATTGAGCTCCCTGTACTCCTCTTAGTGAACCCCGTAAATCCTGAAAGGACACCAAAAGCTTTTTGATTATTAATTTAGCCACACATAGTAGGCCGATTGATTTTCTGTAGAATACCCTAAACTGCTTTGGTCCCTGAACACATGCATTGGAATAAGGCTTGTGCCGTTAGATATTGATCTGTGTCGCAGCAAGCCATGGTAACCAAGACAATCATTTTAATTTTCTGGAAAACAAAGCTGCAGATGAGATGCTCTCCACAGTGTACCTGTTATTTCTGGCTGCCTGCTGATTTCGGACTGGTGCTGCTGTAGATTTAGGCTTGGGTTGCCAGATTCTACCACCTGGGTGGACAGGTTTACTGGCTGATGAGTTTGGACTGGACTGTTTTTCAATTCCTAAAGGGTTTCCACCAATACAATAAACAGTTTTCAAAGAACACATGTAGAGAATATAAAAAAAAATCTTTACAAGTGTTATAAATTAAATTTCTTCTGGTTGTTGTATTTGAGTCTTATTGTGGCTATTCTTCATGGGTAAAGAGTAAGAGGGTTGCACACATTGAAAGAAAACGTTTTATTGTTTATTAAACGTTTTATACGTTTATTTAAAATGAGCTAATAATGCAAATTAAATGCAAATTGACGTTTTCCCCATTAAAGAATGCATATACTGATGTATGTGTTTAATATTATCTGAAGGTATTGTATCACTGGAACAAAAAATGTACTCCATTGCTGGAATGTCTAATCACAGACAGAGCAATGGATAGATGGTTGGGAAATTGTACCTTATGGAGAAATTTTAGTGCTATAGTGGCAAACAAGCACTGGATATTATGGACACATAGTGTATAGACTCATAATTATAAATGCTACACATACACACAATATGAAGACATCGGTGCACAAAAGTTAAAGTGCAGAAGACAGTAACATCAAACATCAGACATTTTTGCATGTATAGGAATTCTGTCCAGATTAGACTATTAGACTTCATTGATGCACTGGGTACAGTTTAAATTCAGTATGTGTTTTTTATTATTGTTTTGAGCAAAGGTGTGGCAACCCGTATATTGTTATGTGTCGATATATTTCAGTACTATAATTGTTGTTATGTTGGGATGGTTATTACGTTATGACTGCATATCCACATAGGGCTGTTTAGATATGCACCTAAAATGCATCTAAAGCAACACGAAACTGAATGTGTATTTGTGTGCAGGGTGCATGTGTAAAATACTGTATAACAGTAGCTAAATTAGCACCAAATTAGCTATTTGCAATAGAACATATAAGCAGCAGCTTTAAATTTAACCTTTTAACCCCATAAATGGCCACGGCACGTCAACAGGCCTAAAGTTTTATAACATACTTCTAAAGCCTAAGAAGTTGCTCAACCTGTTTGCATTGTATTTACTGAATCACAAAACTTAGTATGTAATAAGCCTGGGATTTTAAGGAGTTACTGCATGGTGTTGCCATACGCTAATAAATAATTTCCTTATGAAATTTTGTGAATAATTTAATATTTATACACCGCTATGTTAAGTAAAAAAATGCATTTTGCGAAGTTACGATTACTTTTTTCAAAGATGAAATTAGTTTAGATGCTATTTTTTTTGTAACATAATATCATTTCATTGTTAACCTGTGGAAACAGCATGCAAGAGTGGAACTGATATCTGCAATTTATTAGATTGTGTCTTAACTTGATAAGGAAATAGCTGCTGTTCAAGTTTTGAGTGAATTGAACTTTTAATTGTAAGTTAACTGAACAAAAACCTGTCTTAATGTATTATTTGAAGTTTAATGAACTGAAAAATTTAGACAGCACAATTATGGGCTGCATGTTTTACATACAGTATGTTTTAAGATACAAAATACTTTTTACAGTGTAATTAAACTATTTCTCATGTGTATTTCATAATTTATGCAGTAAAGAGTTAATAAAGATCTGTCATATTTGTTATTCTCAAATTAAAAAGGAAATTATAAAATGAGCCATGTCCAAAGCAGTTGGTAATTATTCAAGATATGCACACCTAAGACCTTAGTGTTCAATATATTTCATGCATTTTATAGAAGCTTATAAGCCACCCAAGGTTACACATTACAGTGATTTTACAATGGGTGAAGGTGTTTTACTCAACTTCACGTCATACCTGAGAACATGACTTAGCCAAGATAAAATCACAGTAATGCATGGCCTCTTATGGCTTGTTGATTTATAATAAATGAGTGCAGTAACTATTCAGCTAAGGTTAGTTACCCAGCTGGCTATTTGCTTTTCTATATGTAGGGAAATCATACCTGCATTTCCATACATAGTGGGTCAGATATGCATCTAAAAAGCAATGTGTGTGTGTGCATGTGTGTGTGTGCTTGGTGTGTTTGTGGGTAAAAGCGGGTATGTCTTTTCAATGAATGTGATCCGAACGGAAACTCTCGTAGAAGCCTGCTCTTCATTCCAAACAGCGAACAAAATCTATTTCACACGTTCCAGTCACATCTGAAACCGTCTGAAATCATCTGAAACGATCCAAGCCTCAGCAGCCCAGAGTGACTCAGCTGAATAAGTGCAAACACTCATTCCTCGATGGCACTATCTCTCATTACCTGGGACACCAAGCTTTTTAGAATGTTTTTAATACAAATGAGCATAATTTATTTGTCATTTAGCAATAACTTACAATATTAAATCAAAATTAGCTTTGATTAGTCTTCCCCCTTACCTTAAATGTAGTTGATCGATCAAGGCATATTTGACGTTTAGTTTACTTCTTTGAAGCACACGAGCTGGAGCTACGAGGCTAGTGTAGCATGGTGCTCAGTTCATGTCTAAATCATCACATACTTAGCTCAAATCGTGTTGAGTTGTTATTGACAGTAGGCTTGCTTATGTGGTTTCTGACACTGTGTGACACCTGCTGTCTGAGTGAACATGCCTCCATCTTTCTATATGTGTGTGTGAGTGTGTGTGTTAGGGCAAAGATGCTGCTGCTGTTAGCATTCCTTGCTAGTCTGGACAAACACTCCCAGAGTCAATATTAGAGTTGGCGTAGCACAAGCCATGCTTAACCCCGACAGACAGCTGTATATGTTTGTGTGTGTGTGTGTGTGTGTGTGTGTGTGTGTGGTTCCATTTGCTTGACAAGATTTGCTGGAGGTAGGTTAGCTTGCAACTTGGTGATTTGGTTTAAAATTTGTGTGTATTTCTGTGTATATGTCTCTTTTGCTAAGGTCAATGACTTTTCTACTTTTCTAGCTTTTCAGTAAATCTGTCACATTAATTCAGACACAAGAAAGCACACGTCAAACAATGAAAAAACTAAACAGAATCGAACTGCCGCCAAACATGCTGTCGTAAGTATACTTAAATATAACTATGTGTATGTCTCAGCACCTCTAGAAGGCTGCTTTATGCAGTGGACCAGTCACAGTCAGGGAGGGGACTCTAAATGAATGGTGTGGTGATTATAACCAATCAAAGTCAGGGAAAGGTCTCAGAACAAACAACCCAGTGATTGTACACACAACAATAACATTTCATCAAATTCAGATCATAGTAGAATATCTCCTCTTTTACTCACAAACACTAATCTGGTCTGGCAGTTCAAAATCTGCACTTTCAACACAGTTTCTCCCCCTATTACTAAAAACATGCTCATTTTTATTGTGAAAATGTTCCATTTTTTTATTGAGAAGAAGCATCATCAAGTGCACCATCAGTGAGCGTGTTGTGTTAATTCAGCTGAGTCACTCTGGGCTGCAGAGGCTCAGATCGTTTCGGATGTGATTGGAACAGATAGAATTTGTTCTCTGTTCAGAATAAGGAGCAGGCTTCTGGATAACTTTCTGTTCAGACCTTAAACAAAATTTAAGAAGAGGTGTTTCATGGCATATATACAGCGGGGAACCAGGAGGGGTTAACATGATTCCTATTGTGAACAGTTTGTTACTTTTTTTTTAAAGTGCAGTTATCATGCAGGTTATTATGGTAGCTAAGCTGCTGAAATCAGCTATTCTGTTTGTGCATGTTCTAATGATTTCCTCTGTTTGCTCTCTGTAACCCAGCACATCATCCCCCATGAACACTGACTAATTAATCAGTTACAAATCCATGTTCAACATAGAAGTATAAAAAATACAAATAAGCACAAAACTCATTATTATAAAGTGTGGAGAGCCTAATATAATTGCCGGCATTTTTTCCAGCCCCAACCTTTTCTGTCCTACATTAAGGCTTTACGACCTCTGCATATGTTTGTGATTTATATGATCAGATAATATCAAATATTATAGCTAAGTATAAACACTTCTATTCACTAGAATAGATGACCATAAATAGTCTATTGTGTTTACTGAGTGCTGTATCTAATTAGCTGGGGTATACACTCCTATTCTTTAGAATAGGAGATATTAGACTGAAAACAACGTCTATAAGCACTCCTGTGCCCTAGAATAGGAAATATTTGTCCATATACACCCACAAAATACTCTCTTGTACATTAAATTAGAAAATATAAGGTCATAAAGGACCTCATTGAACACTCCTGTACTCTAGAGTAGGAGATATTCATCCTTAAACAACTGCAACATTCCCTCCTGTACACTAGAATAGGGGATATTAGTCCATAAACAAACTCAATAAACTATCCTATACAATAGAATAGGAGATATTAGACCATAGCAACCTCAGTAAATGTTTCTATGCACCAGAGTAGATGTTAGTTCATAAACAAACTCAATAAACTATCCTATACAATAGAATAGGAGATATTAGACCATAGCAACCTCAGTAAATGTTTCTATGCACCAGAGTAGATGTTAGTTCATAAACAACCTCAATAAATGCTCCTATACACTAGAAGATATTAGTTCATAGACAACCTACTTGAGACAAAAACATGTCTACGTTGTCAATCTATGCACTACCAACAGAGCAGGAGGTTAAAAACTGATCTGCATATAAAACAGTAGCGTGAACATAGGTAATTTGATGAGGGAAGGAAATGGTCCACATTGCCTGAGTGGAGCTCACAGCTTGAACCAGTATCTCTAGTTTCAAGGGAAAAAAATGTTATTTCTCTCACTCAAATACCTGAGACCTTACAGGGTTATGCAGTAAGCAACGATTTGTTTCAAAATAGCAGATGTTACAGTCTCATGTCATCAGCTCTGGGCTTGACAAGGCTAAATATGTACCACACTCTCCATTCCCTCAGTGTTCACTCCTGTGTTTCTAATTAATGCGCTAGAATAGGGTTTGTATGCCTACGCCAACCTGTAACCACACACACTGTCATCTCTTCACTTCACAGGAACATAATACAGAACTGTCTAAACTATATCTACCCTGTTTGGTGTGTTAGCCTGAAGAGTTCTCTGTGTGTTTGTGTGTGTGTGTGTGTGTGTGTGTGTGTATGTGTGTGTGTGGTTATGCAACACCGTTCAGTGTGAATAAAGGCCAGAAAAGCCCTGTCACTCACCCGCCTCCGCACAGCCATCATGACGACAGTGTATTA
This sequence comes from Colossoma macropomum, assembly GCF_904425465.1. NCBI lineage: Eukaryota > Metazoa > Chordata > Actinopteri > Characiformes > Serrasalmidae > Colossoma > Colossoma macropomum. The sequence goes on along the minus strand of NW_023494792.1, from coordinate 41,018,581 downwards.
TGTTCGTTAGGCAAATTAGGTAACAATAAAATGAGATAATGTCCATTACCCATTCCAAGGAGTGTTCCCATCAAATTATTCTTTCATAACTCTGTGAATAACGCAATTAATTTCAACCCTGAGGGAGTTTAACCAATAGGCTGCCATTTCTGCCCCCGTTTCTATTGGAAATTAAAGAAAACCTTTTACGCAGTACAGTAGTCCAGAAGACAGTGTGCAAAAACAAAGAATTGTGAAATTATTCACAATAGTTGCGCAAAAATAAGTAATATAAGTAATATAAAGTCGTATAATTGTATCCCTTATTTAAAATGTAGTTGTTCAGCCAAGACTTGTTTGGTGTCTAAAATTTTGGATTTTAGCTATGAGGCTAATAAAGCTAAGTAAGGTAGAAATTAGCGTAGTGCTAACTGCATGCCTAAATCATCGCATACATGAGTTGTTAAGCAACTTCAAATAGACATTGTTTCTAACATTGTATGACATACTCTTATCTATAGATATGGACAAACCCATAGCAAAGTTAATCAAAACAGAGATATTCTGAATATTTCTTAGTCACTGTAGTTTTTTCTAGACAACAGTGAGATCAAAAGAAAAAGGAGACTTTTGCTTAAAGGGCTGGGTGGACAACATTCATTTGGCTTTTCTGAACAATGACGTAATTGTGAAGAAAATAAGCAACCGCAGATATCGCATAGGGGCTTCGCTAGCTGTGTCGCATACGTGGCAGCTGGGCGAACTCCATGGATGAACACACTATGCAACAAAATCTGTGATCGGTTGGTGTGAACGCGACAGCCAAACCAAATGTGAAGGTGGTTTTGGTTTCATGCAGAGTTTCGCTTCACCTTAAAGTATACCAAGGCCTCAAGTCTCCTGCTGCTAAGATATTTCTCCTGAGAAAAAACCTCTCGAGTGTGTCTCCACTTGAGGTTTAGTAGAGATCTCAGTAAATCCACACATTGTGCTCAGATTTGCCATGATACACGCATCTTCATGTACAACTAAACTCTTATCTCCCCTCTCATGCCTCTTTTTTGGCTGATACTAATTCTCCAGAGGAATTTTAGGAGAATTACTGTAAAGTCTGCTTTTATACACATAAAAGAGCAACATTTCAACAATAAAATTTTCCTCTGGTAAAGTTCATCACTTTGCAAAAAATAGTAATAGCAAGAATCTTGAGTCCTGAATTTGTCTGTACATTTGTCCATTTTCATACATAAGGTGTCAGGGAAGAAAGATGTTGTTTATGTTGCTAAGTTTTGCCTTTAAAGGTACATCATTTTCATTTCTTTTTACCAAGCAGTTTCGTGCTTATTAGCATGCAGGCCAGCTTATCATCATGATTCAGCGTCACGCTACTCAGCTCGTATGTCCACTTGCTGGAGTATTTCACTCTCAGTCAGCTGTAGTGTGTGTGTGCTGATATGTATCTGTTAACTCTGCTGTGACTGTGTGATCAGTGAGACACAGCCAGTCTGCCCAGTGATAGACTGCATTATTTAACAGGGGGGTGGGGGGGTGATAGAGAGAGAGAGTTTTTGAAAAAGTGTGAGTGCGTGCAAGAGAAAAAAATGATAAGGAGAAGGGTTGCCAGGTTTGCGGTTTTCCTGCCCAGTTGGGCTAATATAAAATGCAGTCGTGGGTGGAAATTATAAAGTTGTGCATTTTTGAGGTACTTTCAAAATTTACCACAGTTGCCAGAAAGATGCAGGAAATGAATCATTTTGTGAATGTGCATTGATTCTGGTGCTAAATAGCTGGCAACCTAATAACTTTTAGAGCAGTCTACAGTTGGCAGGAAAATGAGTGTGGCTTATTTGATGGCACAGCACTGAGACCAGGACAAGGTCACCTCCTGACCATTCTAAATTTGAAGGCGGACAAAAGGAGATCTCTGGAAGTAGACATTGGTAACTTTTAGTAAAAAGAATGTTTTTAAAAGGGCAGTAATAATTGTCAGGGATCAAACTCCTGAAAGGGCCAGGGGACATTATCCTGCCTATTACCCTGTGCCCCACAACGTTTCACATTTTGGCAACTAAAAAAGCAGGTCCCATTGCCTGAGTGGCCACCTGCTTTAGAGATTTTTTTTTAATTATTTTTGCCTTTTAATATACCTGCTTGGCTGGATGCAAAACTAACTATCAAATCAGATTTTGTCAGAATTTGCTAATCGTAATCACTGAAGACATGATTGTGATTGTGGTAACTGTGGTGGTCCCCCTCCCGAGCTGGTCCACCAGGTATTGTAGGCACTGTTCCATTGGCGAAAGTTTGCTGATATCACTCTATGAAATAAGGTTTTATATAAAATAAGGTGTTAAATTAGCTGGTGTTACATCGAGAGGCTATTACTGCAGTAGCTAAACTGTACCTAATGAAATAACTTAAATCAGATGATGTCATCATGATTGAGCTCGGCAGGGGGGCCACCACCACAGTCACCACAACAGCAATATTATTTTTAAATTCCTTTTCAAAGCATCACCTGAATGTTTTAGGGTACCAAAGCATGCTTGTAATTGTAAATACAATGTATATACAAAAAACATGTTTCTATTATTGTGATAACAGATTCTTCATTTTAGTTACAAGAATCATTGAATTAATGGCCCCTTTTCAGTTGTGCCCCTTAGGAGGGTTTTTGCACCCTGTTTCTTCAAATGTTTACATGAAGGCTAGGAATGTGAACCATTCGAAGTGCCAGTATTTGAATACTGAAATTACTATTTGGGTAACCGCTATGGAGAACATATAGTTGAGGGAAACGCCACCTGTAGGTTTTAATGGAACTGTAAAATGTGAAAGTTTTGCAGGTAAATAAATAATACTTTGCTACTGTTATACACAACCTTGAAAGTGGGTGCGTTGCCCGAGACAAGTTACCTGAGAAGGAAGAGACAGCACGGCCAGCTCTGGTGTAGCTTTTAAGCTAACTAGGCTAAAAATTCTAGCAGATGTTAGCTAGCTCCAGAAACAGCGGAAATACATTCTTCTGGCAGAATAACATGTTGACATATTGTTCACTCAGAAAACAAAACATTATGCAGATCATGAGTCGTCATCAGCATCCAGCATTGTACTGGTTAATGTCAGCTCATTAGCTCCTTCGAAGATGTAGCTTTTGTTATTCATCAAACCTACTAATGTCCCATGGCTATTTTCAATGAAATATCTTTTCAGATTTTAACCTCCAGTGGTACAATTCCAAAAGTATGCCTACAGCCCTATGCTAATTTTGGCCAAAGTCTTTTTCTGTTTGTGTTTTTTTGTGCCGCTAACCGGACATCCGGTCAATAATTTTTATGGGTACTCAAATATCAAGATTTTTTGGAATGCATATCTTTAGTTGGGACACCAATTTTGGGTTATTTTCAGCTTCTGGTGGGTGGGTTTTTAGCAAACTTTGGGCTGGAGATTTTTGCTGAACTTGGCCACAATGAGAGAGAGGGGAGAGAAAGACCAAGACAGAGATGGAGAGAGAAAGCGAGAGAGAATGGAAAGAGAGAGAGAGAGAGAGAGAGAGAGAGAGGGGGAGAGAGAGAGAGAGAGAGAGAGAGGGGGAGAGAGAGAGAGAGAGAGAGAGAAGGGAGACAAGAGGAGAGAGAAATAGAAAGAGACAGAAAGACAGAACAAGAGAGTAAGAACTGCTTTGCAGGCTGTTTGTGCCAGTGAATGGCCCCATGCTGCACATTCACTGAGTCACACATACGCACAATGCTTGAGCGATCTGTCCACAGAGGCCTTTATTCCAGACTTAAAGAGACAGTTCAGCACAAAAGAAATCATGTTTGCACAACCTTGGCCTTACCCAAAATATAGACGATCCTCCGAGACATGTTTGACGTCTGAAATTCTTTAGTTTTACACTGACGCTATGAGGTTAATGCGGCTAACAAGTAATGAAAGATTATAGCCCACCAATTACTATGATGCTAACTGTGTTGAGTTGTTAAGTAATCTTTAACAGATTTGCTTCTGGAGGCTCCGACCCTGTATGACACACTGTTATCTATAAACATAAAAGGCTAGAATACAACACAATATACAATACAATACAAAATGAGCCTCCAACCTGTCAGAGTTTTTTACTGTTTGCTGTGATCATCCTGACCAATCAAGTTCCAGATGAGTTTCTGTGGGTGTTTTGATGATTTGATTAATCGGGGTATTTATGTAATACAACACAAGGAAGTTATTTTAGTTAAAATACAGGAGGTCAGTCTTTAACTGTAACATTACTGATTCGCCAGTTTGTTTTAATGTACTGCAAAGCATATAGCAATGAAAGATGTAGCAGAGTTATAGCAGTGTTAGTATTCTGTGCATATCATGCAGCTCTGATTTTAACAGTATCACCATAGCACCAAAACCGTGATAATTTTGGTCACTTATGTTATGATGGCAATTCTCAGAGTGTCCCATTCCTAGCGTCCAGTGTAAATTTTCTCCGTTGTCCTTCATGAAAATGTAGAGTCACACAGTCTCCTGGGTCCAGCAGTGTTCAGCGTGTTTGGCCTATTTTACTCAGCGTGTGTGTATGTGTAATGTTTGTGTGTGTGTGTGTGTGTGTGTGTGTGTGTGTGTATTTTAATCAGGCTTCATGCATTAAACTCTCGGTGGGGCAGATGGCGGGGAGTTTGACCCACTTTGATGGATTCTACACCGATTAAAGGGATGTGAGAGATTTCCAAAGCAAGGGGAACCTCTGTGTGTGTGTGTGTGTGTGTGTGTGGCAAAAATCTAATTCTCACAGGTTACTCTAAATGTAGTTGATCAGCCAAGACATGTTTGGTGTCTGAAGTTTACCTCTTTGGTTTTACACTGGAGCGACAAGGCTAATGTAGCTAACAAGTAATGGAAGCTTATACCCAACTTTTAGCACATGGTGCTAGCTGCATGTTTGTTACATATTCTTGACTCAAACTGTGTGGAGTTGTTAAATAATCGCTAATACACTTGCTTATGTGGTTTCTGACATCGTATAACATACTATGATCTGTAAACATGGACAAAACTATGTCACATAGCAAAAAACACTAGTTCAGCTGTCTTAAAATCTGAATTTTGTCAGTACATTTGTCCGTTTTAATAGATAACAGTATGCTATACCGTGTCACAAACCAAGCAAGTCTATTGGAATTATATGAACAATGAATTTATGAAATTAAAGAATTTATAACAATTCATTGTGTTGCTCAAATGAAGTCATATTAAATGAAGACATATTACAGGAATTTGCTTCTCCAACACCCTGGTTACCAATAGTGAAGTCAAGAGAAAAGAGAGGTGAGACAACTGCACTGCTTGACCCTTGTTTGTGTGTTTATTGAGCAGCTATATTAAACTTCAGGAGCCAAAGAAACTCTGGCTGAAATGGAACTATGTAGTATGCATTCACATGAGTAAGTAAATGAATTCAGACACTGTCATCATCATCGTGCTTCAATATTCACCAGTCACATGAGCAAACAAACATCACTGGCTTGAGTGATGCTGAAATTGGCTTCTTATTTGCAGTCATAGACACAAGCATAACATTTTAAAAAGCGCAGGGGATGAGGACTGGGGGGAAACAAAGGCACAAAACTGGACTGGGCTACATGTTTAATACTTAATCTAATATGCAGTAACTTGCAACAGTTACTGTTCAGTGTTTTTGCTGTAAGATGAACAACAGGCAGTAAAAGCGTCTTTGATTTTAACTGTTCGGAACTGCTGTTTTTGTAGTGTTTCGCCGGAGTCGAGAGAGTCAACAAGTTTTGCTACCAGCCTCCTTTAGTGTTTGCTAACGCTACTCTGTCCGTTGCTTGGTAACAAGCGACTTTTCATGCACTCTGGTGTACATTGAACTGACGTAGCATTACAGCCATTGACTAGTAAATGAGCTTGTAAACCAGCTAATCTCTAAGCCAACCTAGTCTACACCATGCAAATATCTAGCTAGCTAGTGCCACTTACATGTAATCCTGAATGCTGTGAAATTAATAATAAGGTCTAGGTTGTTTACTAAGGTTTTACAAACATCCAGCTTGTAGCTGGAGTTTGACTGGTATCTTAATATTGCCATATTTTATTTATATTTGGGTGTTGTATGTGGATTTTTGCTGTGTGCTGTGAGCATTCGGACTAATCACGCTTCCAGGTAAGTCTTTCCAGATGTAGAGCTGGGCGATATGGCCAAAAACGTTATCACGATAAACAAAACTCATATCGTTCGATATCGATACATATCGCGATAAATGTCAAATCATGATTTCCTTCACGTTTGAAGGCTGATTTTACTCCTGGGTGGTTAACTGTGGTTTTAAACTATCACTTATGGTCCGATCATGACAAACACTCGGCAAACAGTGGAACATTTCACTAATCTGTCTTGGGACAGTGGGAGAAAGTTTCTGAGCTGTTTTTATCAGCTGGAAAAGCACAGCTGCAATTTTTGTAATAGTCATGATTTAAGAAAGAAAACAGATTATTTTTATCTGTCTGGTGACAGATAAAACAACAGTGCTAAACTCTTTAGTTTCTCAACAACGTCAACTCGGTTCGGTAGGTCACTGCGGTCACTCCTACCACATCCATGTCAGAGCATATCACAGTATTCAGACACCAGCTAGACGACTGGGTTTCTCTATGCTGTCGTAGTAGTTTAAGGGGTGAACCGCAGTGTATCTGACGTTCGCTGTGTAAAAGCATTATCTGCAGTGTGAATCTCTCACACCAGTCACAGAGTCCTCCTTTTAGGTATGTTTAAACTGAAAGCGGTGATTTTGTGTCTTGTTTGATCTACAGTATGATCAATTCGCTGTGTTGTGCCGGAGCGCTGCTTCAAGTTAGCCAGCAGCTAAAAACAGCTAGCCTGGAAAGACAGCGCTCTCCCGCTCTCCAACGCCTCACAGCTTCCTCAGTTTACTTTCGAACATGAACCACTTCTTTCTTTCACTTTCGTTGCTCGAGAATGCACTAATACTAACATATGACGGTTTGGCGCTGTAACACGGCGCTGCAGACGTGATTTAACACCAATAAAGCTGTTAGGATGCACGGAAAGAGGTGAGTTCACCGTAGGACAGTACAGTTACACCACTGACCTCGTCACTCACACTCGGTCACAGGAGAACAGATCGCCGGTCGCTCCGCTCAAATGGGGACTGTATAACTCCGCATTTCAGACGATGCTAAAGTATATTTGGCGACCCTTTTTTTTACTCGTGGCCCCCTCCCTCTCTAATCAAGTCGAACAACTCGGAAGTGCGCCCTCTCCTGGCGACAGCAGAGTAGTGTCGCTTTCCTTGCAGCAACTAAATATGTTATACTTCTCTGTTTAGAAGAGATGCGGTTGTCACTGAGAGTTACTGTTTGTTGAGTATTCGAGTGTGTCTATGTATGTGTGTATATAGGTACAATAACCCGGACAGTCTCCCTTCCAAAGCAGGACAATAGCAATGATGAACGACCCTCCTTATTAAACTACAGTCTGATATCTGGCTAGCTGTATTCATGAGAGGGTCAAGAGAGTGAGTGAGACAGAGCTTATAGCACAGATGCAGGGACTCGCTCTCTCTGCTCAAGGGTGTGGCCACATCTGCCTCCTTTTCCCCCAGGTTTCTGCAGCTGTAGAGGTTTATTAGCCAGAAGTGTTGCAGCAGGACAGACCGTGTCTAGGTTGTCCACTTATTTTTTCACCTTTCTCTCATAGAGGTGTCCTGCCCTGTGTTCACATTAGCAGGTGACATTTTCTTTAAATTTTAGCGTTTTGTCGATTTAGCAACAATCAGCAAGTGACTAGGCGATAGGGTGACAAGCAACATACTGAGTTGAGATTTTCTCAACTTCAGGGAAATCGGTAATGACACAGTGACAGTGATGTTATATCATCTAAATGATTGGCTCCAACAAATTCCTTGAACCAATCATAGACACAAGTATCAAAGGTCTAATCTCTGAAGTTTTTGTTTCTACCATTATTTATTGCTTTCAAAGTGGTATCGATCAAACAATTGGAAGGGAAACTATTGAACTCTTAAAGTTTGTGTTTTAAAAAAACACTGATACATATAAAGTCAACATTTTTTACATTTTCTTGTCCGAAGCTGGGCAGTGTACATGTCTGCACGTGTAAAACTGGGCAGCTTCAAACCGATTTGGGGAAACATTAGTTGCCTGTGTATGTGAATGTAAGTTTGAACTTCTGAGTGCCCCCTTTGAGTCTCGCTAGTTTGCTTGTGTTTAAATACAGGGTGATTCAGAAAGATTCATCCGAGTTCAAAGCGCCAGAGATGGCAACCCCTGAGCAAAAAAGCGTTTTGCATTCTCCACTTTAATAAGAGTGAATCCGTCATGTTCGTCGTTGCTCAGAGCGTTCGTCGTTGGTTCCACCAAACGGCATGATCTCCGAAATCGTGTTGAAAGAGCCGTGAGTACAGTGACACCCGACATGCTCAATCGAGTATGGGATGAATTAGATCTTATTGATGTTGTCTGGACAGCTGGAGGAGGTCATGTTGAGCACTTGTAAAATTACATAATAAACTTTATGCTCACTTAAACCATTTACAATTTTCTGCATTGTTCTGTTATGATTTACAAGTGAAATAAATAATTTTGAAATCAGATAAATCTTTTTGAATCACCCTGTATTACTGGAGGGTGCTTTACAAAGGCATTTAGCTAGATAACTCAGTTAGCTAGATAACTTAAGGCCAAAGCAAATATTGTCCAATAAAACATTCCTGTTTTCTCCTATTGACAAACTTGAGTGCCCTATAAAAATGTAAAATATTGAATTTAAAATATTTTAATGGAGTTTTGGCTTACGTAACATGGATAGCTGTGGATACCATCTTCTTACCATGGACATCATGCATTTTCTGCTTAGCTATTATGACGATAAGCATCAGAAATGTACGCTGTCTCTCTCTCCCTCTCTCTCTCTCCCTCCCTCCCCCTGTCTATATATATCTTTTTGTCCATTGCTTTCCCTCGTCTCTCTCACTGTCTCTTTTTCTGTCTCTCTCTCTCTCTCTCTCTTACTCAATGTCTCTGTCTATTTATATATTTTTGTCTATTGCTGTCCCTCCTCTTCCTCTCTCTCTCTTGCTCTCTCTCTCTCGGTCTATCTCTCTCTGCCTCTCTAGCTCAGTGTGTGTCACGTGTCATAACTCCTCCACGGCTCTTTGCTTTAATCCCTCCTGTCCTTGGTCGGACGGCATTTCAGTTACACACACAAAACAAACACGTCTGATGTGTTCTCGCCCCATTTCAGCCGCGTGGCACTAAACAGTGAAGGCGCACGAATGGCTTGAAGGCAAGCAGCATGAAATACGTTTCACTGTTCATCTGTAGTAACTCTGTAAGACCACGATACACTGGTCATTTATCTTAAAGTAAATGCTGGGTTGTTAAAGAATCTCAAATAGACTTACTTATGTGGTTTCTCTACTGCTTGCTCACTGTCTCACTGTCCCACAGTATGCAGTAGTATGTGTTACATTCTGTGAACTTCTTTTTTAAGGCAGAAAAAAAAACAAAAATGTTCCTTACTTTTTAAAGCTTTTTTCAGTGTATATGTTCTTTCCTGTCCCTCTTTTGCCTGGCTAGTGAAGCATTATACTGCATTTACATATGGCCCAACATGTTATTGTTGAAAAGTGGCATTGAAAAGAAATGTTCTGTGCCTTTTTGCAGAACTGTGTAAACAGCAGACAGTATGCAACCAATGCGGCGTGCAGCCATGTAAATGCTGTCATGATGATAATGAAGAGAGCTTTGGCAGTCCGGATTGTTTAATCAGGACAGCTAGTCAAATCAACTTAGTATTTGTATATGAGCCATTTAGCATCCATGTTAACCAAAAAAAATCAAGATCTGGTTTATTTACAGCATGACAACAGAAGTTAGGAAAGCTGTAAACACTTCACTAAAGGGCAGCACTCATAAGGCTGCGGGATACCTACAACAGCGTATAATGACTGACATAACTGACATAACCTATATAAGCAACACTTATTTCAAGCATGAGTTGTCGTAGAGGATTCTTATGTCAGGTTTTATGTCATTTCATCTCAGAAAGTGTAATGGAAGCCCTTATAAATATTTATGTAGGTTTATATCAGTTAACTCTGGCCAGAACATGCTGCTGAGCTTTGTGTTTGTTGCTGCCAATATCCCAATTTTCTGTTGCTGTTCTATTGAAAAACATTCAACCTTGCAGTTTTCTGTCCACCATCTTACTTGTATACACAGCTTTAGGAGATCCTCTAGTTCAGTGTTTCATACCCGCCTGCAACTGTTACATTTTTATCACAGATCTTTGTGCATTTGGCCATTTTTGCCACAGCACCCCATCTAAGGTATTCGTGCTGCATGTGAATTATGCAGACGCAGTAAACTCTGCTTTGCTCCATCTCCCTGGTTTACAGGATGTCCGCTGTCGAGTAGCAGGCTCATAAAGTGTTGCAAATCCGCCGCTTTTATCCCCCCGTTAAATCAGCGTTCTGTCAGAGCGCAACCTGTTAAAATGCGAAGAGAAAGAGGCCTGTTTATCAACACTCAGCAGCCTCGGTAGGGTTAATGTCAGGTCAGGAAAGGATTCTGTGCCCAGAATTCAGCTTTCTGTCGTCCAGGTTTTCATACAGGTGTATTGATATTTTTCTAAACCTACTGAAGCTCTAATTGAATCAAGTGAGATGATGATAACCTTGGCCAGTATGTTAGAGTTAACTGGGTTATGAAATGTGGTAAACTGTTACATACAGTTAAAGTTTGGATACTCTCATTTTTAATAGATGTTTTTTAACATCTATAGGACTGAAGAAAATAAACATATAATCACACAACAACAGCTGAAATGAGCTACTTCAGAATTTTTTTCAATTCAAAATTGAACTTCACTTTTTTGTGTTAGAAACAGGCTTTCAATCAAAATGTCTTTTAAATTATGAACTACGTTAAATTAGGTGGTGAGCATTTACTGTTGTAATGTTGTGATAAGGGTATTACTGTGGATACCTTGATAATTAAACAAATGGCCCCCTGGACACATTAAACATGAGCTGGAACAGTGAAAGTAAACTGACCAGAAAGTGCATCTTAGACCAGAAGCAGAAACTACACAGCTGTTCTGCTGCTCCTACGTTAATCAATGTTGCATACCTACCGTGCTTGCCAAGCAAGTCTATTTTTGCCTCTTGCCACAAGTCACCAAAATTATGAAGAAAGCCTATGCACAGATATGTTGGTGCACATTATGACTGGTTTCCTTTTTTGCGCTGTACTAGACAAAACACATAATGTTGACTGTTCAGCATGGCACGCTATGGGCGTTTTCATACTCAGTCTATTTCAGGGTCTGAAGTGGACTCAGACCCCTCTAAACGGCCCCATAAATGAACAGAACTGAGACCACCTCTTTGTTCGTTTTGTGGCTCAGTAGATTTATGCATTGTGAAAACAACGCGGCCCCAGTCCGCTTTTGCTTTGCTTTATGGTGAAGACCTCAGGGCTTACCGTACGCACACAGACACAGTCTTCCAGCACTTCGGCAGGTAAAAACAGACCACCAAGGATCATTTATAAGGTTCTACTCAGGATAAAGCCTGTCTGTGATCTGTGACAAGGCAGCAGCCCTTTAAAGCGATAAGACGTGAGAGCCTGTGTGATTTTACCATGTCAAAGGCTCATGTTGGACAAGCATGCAATGCAAAGTTTTAAGCTGCTTCCACACAGAATGTTGAACAAATGAAAATTCACTGCTGCTCTTTCCAATACACTATTTCATTGCAGACGCAAATTTTTGCCGGGTGGAGCTCAATGAGGAGCACCGCTGCAGACGCACAGGGTCATTTTTCCAATTTTGCGTGATGCACTTCGGCCAGTCGTTTCAGCGCGGCCAATAGGAGAGCAGCAGGCGTGTCTGGTAGCTCTTCTCGCCACCTGAAAGGTTAGATTTATCAGAAAAAACAGAGTTCTAATGGCGTTGTGGTCTGAACAAGAAGTGGTCTGAGATCTCAGAAAAAAAACTGAGGTTGTCGGATAGCACAACCAAAAAATGGTTATTATAGTTACTTTTTAATATCTGGAGATCCTTATCATCCGCATAGTTAAATATTGTGATATAAATCTGAGTTCATATTGCCCACCCTTACTGGTACCCCTCATGCAATAAAAAAGGTGCCAGAAGCATATGATTATATTAGATTCACCTTTGTGTGTAATGTGTTTGAGATGTAATTCTGGGGCAGTCTCACCCTTGACCTGTACACATGTTCTAGTTGATCCATTGACCTGAGCAAGATATGGCCCGAAGCTTGTTAAGTTGCAAAATGTTTAAGAATTAGGAGCTCCAGAACATATTGCAACATAAATTGAATTAGCACATATGTATAAGTTCAATTTATACCCTTCAGCTTTTATTGCGCGTAGGATCTGATCCGAGACGTGGTCGGGTGTGATGAGAATACAAATGGCAGGCTCTTCCCTCTCTGGCCAGAGTGTCTGGAAAGCCTCACAGTTAATAGAATCACTTCAGGATGGCCTGACATTCAGCCAAACGACTCTGTAAAAATCAATAAACATCTGGCTCGGAAGCTGCTTTAAATGCCGCTGGTGCCCTCAGCCCATTTCGGCCCAGCGACGTGGTGCTGATCCTGGTGTTGCATCAGCCATACACGAAGGAGCTCAGCTCGTATGCACTGAGCAGAGAGTGGCGCTAAGACACTTTGTGGAAGGGAGCTTTATGTAGAGTACATTATGACCACAAATGATTATATTATTCATTAACCTATTTATTATTATTCAATGCATCATTTAATTTGCCTTCTGCAGTTTCTGTACTTTTGCTTAAGTTACGTCTATATTTTGTGCAACAAGTAATTTTTTACCTTGTGGTGCAGTGAAACAATATAAGCTGTATCACCCCCTGCATTTCCTGTAGTGCATTACAGTCTGTCAGAATAACCGTGTACATCATGTGATCATTATAGAGCATTATAGAGTGCTTTTTTAAATAAAATAACAGAAGCCATATCACCCCCTACACTTCTTGTATTGTATTACAATCTGTCAGAATGACTGCATGGATCATGTGACCAGTACAGAGAGCTTTTTTAAGCAAACAATATGTCCACAACATTATTTGCTAGGTGCTAAAAATGCATCAGAACTAAACAATAGTAAATTTCAAAACAAGCTATGTCAGGTTTAAAATAAAAGCAGTGACACCATGATATATTTGGAAAATTTTATCAACACCACCAAGCACTAGTTGCTAGTTGGCTTTACTTCAGGGCACAGGGGATGCTAGGCATGGCCACACTGCATGCAAAAGCAATTAACATAGAGAGAGATTGGATTAACACTCTTTGGAGGGCTCCTTTCTTTGCTTGTGCTTCATGACATTCCTCTCTCGCCCCTTTATTTTCCACCAAAGCTGAAATTATCACCCAAGTGGAATTGGAAAGGATCTGTCATGCCTTTCTGTCTTTGGGGATAGCTGGCCTGTCTGTGCAACTTCTAGCCTGACAGCTTTCCGGATATTTTTGTGCTCAGTGGTTGCACAGAAGTAGTCAATTACCTGTGCTGTGTGGGTTTTTTGCATGGAAGAACAGTCATTATAGTTTGCCTTCGGGGCCTTATGCAGATCATACCTGCATTATAATTCTGAAAAAGAAAGGCACTCCTAGACATCCCCTCTGCCTCAGGGGAATCCCCACCGCCATCTTGAAGGGTTTTCTGATCAGAAATAGTTGAGAGAATTTTCTAATGGCAACCAAACCTTCAAACCCTCGATTTGACTTTAGAAAGTGGGAGTCTGTTCATTGCAACCCCATGACGAAGAGCTTCCACTATTGTGGAAGACAAGAACATGTGTAAGTTAAACTGACCACTACAAGCAAATGTAACATACACTCTTAAAAAGATGGTTCTTTGAGGGTTCTTTAGGAAAGACAATGGTTCTATATAGAACTATGAAGACTCATTTGCATGCTTAAATGGTTGTTTGCATGTTGAAATCGTTCTTCAGATTGATGGAGAATATGTTGGATGTCTTTCTGTATAGAATCTTTTTGAAAATGGTTCTATATAGCACCAAAATTGGTTCTTCTATTGTTACGAGCTTGACATCGTAACAATAAAAGATAGACTCAAGGTCTATACTTTCAAATTATGTGAGGTAGCCATATGTTTTATCGTTGTGCAGTGCAGTTTCCAGTTTCATATTATTTCAGTAAATTCTCATAACCAATGTTAGCTGACCTTACCTGGGTAGCAAACTGATTTGCTAGTCAGGTAAGTCTAACTTGACTGTCATCACTAGATGACGATCTGTCTCGATTCCATGTTCACACTTACTGCGCCCCACATTTTCTTTCAACAAGTGAACACTCGTAGCGTATGTGCGATGCAGATACAAAGTTCAAGAGGGTAGGGGGGTTAGACAACAAGAAGAAATTGAAATAAAGGACATGACAGAGATGGCAGATGAGGGTGCCTCTCTGTGAAATGTGTGAAATGGCCCCATCGTTGTTCCCTGATGAGGCTTTGGTATAGACCTGCCATTTCAACTGCAGTTCTGCCAGTGCCCTCTGCTCCCAGCTAGACCTGCCAGTAACTGACTGGAATTGGCAGTGCCTGTCCTGACTGGCAGTGGCCAAGAAATTCTACACCCTTCTGGATCCTAGCAGACAAGTAAGACGCACCAGAGCTTGAGGTCTGAAATTTTGAACAGTTCTTTGTAATCCCACTCGACCTCAACCACAGCACTATGTTCTTAATTTGAACCCGACTGTAGCCTAATAGAATTCTGTCCAGACTCAACCAGTGCCCAACAGATTTCTTTGAGAAACTGACTGAAACTCAACAAATTTCTATCCTGAGCCTGACTGTAAGTAAAATCAATGAAAAAAAACAAACAGTAGGTAGACAATATTCTGTCTGAGCCCAACTTTAGCCTGACAAAATTCTTCCTGTATCCTACTGTAGTCTGAGAAAATCCTGTCTGAGCAAGACAGTAGGCAGACAAAACTCTGTCTGAACTTGTAGGTCAACAAAATATGTCTGAGCCCGGCTTTGCCTGACAAAATTCTGTCAAACCCCAAATGCAGTCTGACGAAATTTTGTCTGAGCCCTGCTGTAGCCTGACCAAACTATGTATCAGTCATACTCAGTCCAACAGAATTCTACCTGCACCTGACTGTAGCCCCTCAAAATTCTATCTTTTCTGAGACCAGCACAATTCTATCTGATCCTGACTGTCTTACAAAATTGTCGTTGAACCCATCTGTAGCCTGACAAAATTCTGCCCCCACTGGACTGTGGCCTGACAAAATTCTGTCTGAATTCTTGAACTTGAACTTGAATGTAGCCTGACAAAATTAGCCTAAGGGTATACTGACAAAATCCTGTGTAGCCCAAAAGTTTTCTTCTGAGCCCAACTGTAGCCAAACAGAATTCTGTCTGTAGCCTGACAAAATTCTGTCTGAACTCAATTGTACCACAGACAGTACTCTATCAGAACCCCACCTGAACACATTAGTTTGCTTATATATGTTATCTGACTCACAAATGTGTTCACATTAACCCTGAGGACCTGTGCCAACGACACAAGTGACTACTTTCAAACCTGTTTAAGGTTAAAAAAAAGTTAAGAAAGAAGAATAAAGTAGGGAGAGAAACTAGACCTTAGCAGAAAAAAAATCAAACTTGACTTTTGCACCCAGCCCAAATTTCGGTAAATAACTAAGTGACGACAAAAGCCCAATATGCATAGCAAGGTTCTATTGAGTTCAGACAAATATTTTAAGCACTAAGATGTATGTAAAGAATAGAAAAATGTCCTCAAAGGGACGAGTGCACAGAACACTGGCCTGACTGGCATCTTTCTCTGGTTTGAACCGAACATGTAAGCCTACTGATCTGCACTGACCTTTGCCTTGAAAAGCTTAAAAGTGTCATGGAAGTGTAATGGAAGACTCACTTGATCTGCTTTTTTGAAACATCTAAATTTTTGTGATTTTTGTAAAGACATAGTTGTTTGAGCAAAATCAGTCGAACTGCATTCACATTAAGGAATTCAACGCTTACATTTTATACTCTTACTATCAGTGGACGCACTGCACATTGATGGTTGCTTGCAGATTAATCTCATCTTGACATCGGATGGTGAGCAGGTGTGAGTGTTTAGTGTCTTAAGTTACTGCTTAGGCTATCTGACATTAGGCCTGGTGTGTGACTCTTTGGGTCTTTGCTTTAATTTCCTTCATTATCCTTTATTTCCTCGGGGAAGCTAGTGTAATGGATCTTGATTGCTTTAGCCATAAAATTTTTACCTGAGCAAGATTTCTGTTACTCTGTGCAAGTAACAGTGCATTTGCAGTGATATAACACTAGCAGCTAAAGATATGGAAATAATCGCTGACACACGGTATGTAGTGTGTGACAGTTTTGTGTGGTGATTATTTGTTGTTTTCAAAGCTGATGTAGGGAGGCTTCATATGATTGACGAATGATGGTTGATGGGTGAGGTCTGTGCTTTAATTCAGTGGTTTTCAAGCTGTGGGTTGTGACCGGCTGGTGCATTGTGTATAGGAATGAGTGGATCACGAGGGAGCTGCCCTGATGCATATATTTTTTGTCTGCAAGAACAGTGTACATCTTGCTCAGTGCTTCATATCTACTCTTTGCCGTTTACCGCAAGCCACATGCCACTTGAAGCATAAACTGTCACTTGTGACTGGTAAAAACAAATGCATCGCAGAAACATTCTGCTTGGCTGCAGTACTGTGTCACTTATAAAACAAGCTTACTTTAGCCTAATTTGTGCTGTTGATATTTTAATTGAATAACACAACATGCTGTAGGCTAACAGTCTGCTAACCACAGTTAAACCGAAGCAGCCTAATGCGAAGATACACCGACTGGCCATTTCATTAAGTGCAACTCATTCTATCTACACTCATTGTCCATTTTATCAGCTCCACTTACCATATAGGTGCATTTTATAGTCCTACAATAACAGACTGTAGTCCATCTGTTTCTCTGCATACTTTATTAGCCCCCTTTCATCCTACTTTTCAATGGTCAGGAGCCCCACGGGACCACCACAAAGCAGGTATTAGTTGTGTGGTGGATTGTTCCCAGCATTGCAGCGACATTGACATGGTAGGGCGTGTCTTGTGCTGGTACGAGTGGATCAACTGAGAACAATCCACCACCCAAATAATACCTGCTCTGTGGTGGTTATATGGGTTGTTGATTTTCTAAGTGAAAGTAAGTGAACACATCCTCTACAGAGAACACACTTCTGCACATTTTAATCAACACTCTTACTCTTCATGGACTGAATTTAACATATTGGAGCAAGATAAACATAAAATGTTGCCTGCATAAAAGTTATGGCACATTGTTAATGTTATGTTTTATTTTTTCCAATATGTTAAACGCAGCAAATAAATGGAATTTATGCATTAAAATTATGATACATTTAAGTTTGTTACCTGTAGAGGATGTGTTGACTTATTTTCAATTCAGCAAAACATGTCATTTGACCCAGGCTGTTTACATTTTTCCATACGACTGCAAGCCTTTCTGAAACCCTGCTTTTCTAGCGGTGGTATTGCATTGTTGAAAAATAAATGCTGTCATTATTTTATTGTTTTTCTATACCACAAGCTTGTTTATTATTTACCAAAGTCTTACATTTTGTATTTTACTTCACAAAAAAATTGGTGGGTCTCGGAACAAACAGTTCTTCTACATGTAGGCATGAAAATGTTTGGGAAGTGCTTTTAATGACCATAAATTATGCAGGTTGTGTTGTGTTGTTGACATCCGTTGTGAGCATGTGAGTGATGGTTTGTGAGTAGTAGTGTAGGTTTTATACTGTAACTTATGAATTTGCCTGTCTTTAATTTAAGTCTTAACTCTTTAAACTGAACATATCTCTACAAAAAAACTGATCTCTACAGAAACAGATCTCTTACTAATGAGAAATATATCCAATGATGAGCATTTTTGACCTTGTAGTTTGGCTCATACATTCATGCTCTACTGTAACTTATTCACATGTTGGACCTGCCACACATAGACAGCAGAGCGCTTTAAGAACATAGCTGAGGCTGAAAGTAACTGAACTACACAAAAGGGCCTCAGTGGGTGGAACTGTATCCTCTACAGCAGCTGAGTAATCCGGCATAAATAATTGGCTCCGGTTCCCTTGCCCTCATCTATATCACTGTTCAACCGTGTTAACCAGTGAGAAGTGTAATTAGTACACAAGCTTTACCTGAGCTCAGTAGAGCAGTTAATGGATTTGTCCCATCAGTTCTGCAGTGTCATCTGCATTCATTACAATTTCACCTTCAAGATGAGGTGAGCTGAAGTGAGGTGGTCTTTCTGGTTGTGTGCACCATACACAAAAGGAAGCAGCGATTTAAGGAAAATCACATTTTCCCGCTCTTACTCCAAATGTAGTCAATCAGTCAAGACATGTATAGTGTCTGAAGTTTGCTTCTTTAGCTTTGCGCTGGAGCTACAATGCTAATGTAGCTAACGAGTAATAGAGGCTTTTAAGCGTACCTATTTGCATTATGCAAACTGCATGCCTAAGTCTTCACACATTCGCCTCAAGCTGTGCTGAGTTGTTCAATAATCTCAAATAGACTTCCTTATGTGGTTTCTGACTCTGTATAGGTAGACAGATGTACTTTATTCATCCCCAAGGGAAATTTGGCTGCAAGGGTTTGAGGCAATTGTGTGATAATTTAGGCATGCAGTTTGTACGATGCTAATTTGTAGGGAATCTTCCGTTACTTGTTAGCCACATGAGACTTGTAGCTCCAGCAGACAACTAAAGAACCAAATTTCTAACACCAAACTTGGCTGCTCGACCACTATTGATTTAAGAGGGGGAGCTGTGTAAATTACATTTGTTTTTGCTTTAAATCCCTTTTCAACATGCATTCATATGCTTATATTCAGTCTCTTTTAGAAAAATGACACAGTTGAGAGATTAGTGATTGGTATTCCCTCCTCTTCCCCAAATGTTAGGAATACAGTGCTGTGGTGCTGTTCAGTGTGATGATATATCTGTCTGAAAATGGAGGCTATTAATAGTCCATGGAGGCAGACTGATCAGTGTCTGGGTTCACTGGTGAAATTGAGGTGTTTATTGGCAGGAAGAATCATGTTGGACTTGCCTTGACACATGGCATCTATTTTCCCAGCCAAGGCGCTGCTCTGGTCTAATTTTATCAGTTATCTTTACATATGCTTATTAAATTTGACACATCTTGGCTTAATTGCTCAGCATAGAATTTTGTTTATTATCAATTAGCGTCACATTGAGATTAATGCATTTATTAAGTACATTATAGGATAGTATCTGTTAGGGGTGGGAATCTTTAGGCACCTCACGATTCGATTCGATTACGATTCAGAGGGCTGCAATGCGATTATAAAACGATTATCGATGCATCTCAATGCATCTTTTTTCTTTATACAGGATTTCTATCTTCCTTCTGTCTGAGGACTTGGTAGTTTTAAAGCAAAGTATTTGTAATGATCCATAATGTAAATGGATCTCGGCTCCAAAGGTTGCAGCATAGCGTGAAAGCCCTGGTTCTCAACGTTAAAAAAAGTTGCGAAAATGAACTCGCTTCTCTTTCTAATTTTCCCGTTCCACCTTAAATGGTGCAGCAGTTAAATTCGGCGCCGAAGGCAGAATTTAAGGTGAAACAGGAAACTTAGAACTTC
This sequence comes from Colossoma macropomum, assembly GCF_904425465.1. Taxonomy (NCBI): domain Eukaryota; kingdom Metazoa; phylum Chordata; class Actinopteri; order Characiformes; family Serrasalmidae; genus Colossoma; species Colossoma macropomum. The sequence continues at coordinate 40,998,820 of NW_023494792.1, read as the reverse complement.
AGCCTCGTAAAACAGCTGGATGCTGACACATTTTACAAGAAACTCTTCTAGTTTTGAGGAAAAGTTTTCTGGCGGAGATGGGAGGAAAGCGGCTGTAGCTGAAGCTTAAAGCAGAGCGAAGTAAATCTGCGCTCTCGTTTATATTGTTTAGTCTATACTAGGACATTAACACACACTGAGACATACTGGACATTAAATGTTGTGGCTCCCAAGGTGGTTTGACTTTGTTGAAAGGACAAAATGGCTCTTCTTATCATTTGTGTTGTGACTCCTGACCTAACCTGGCTTTTATGCAGAGGGAGCCGGTCTGATTTCTCACTCATCCATGTGTGTTTTTGTTATGTGCCGTCACAGACTGTCCGGGCGCTGCACTTACCCACTTCCAAGGTCCGCCTTTTGCGTTCCGTCAACATTACGTTATAAATTAAATATTTAGAAAATCGATTTTTTTGACATTTGTGAATCGATTCAGAATCGTTCGTGTCCGCATCGCGATGCATCTAAGAATCGAGTTTTTCCCGCACCCCTAGTATATATATATATATATATATATATATATATATATTCTAATTACTGCTTTATATTCAAAAACAGTATGTACATATCGAGCATGAGCATGTTGAGCATGAACAATACTATTCTGTGAGCTTGCTGAGTTAGCACAGTACAGTTGTCCGTTGTTCATCCAATTGTTGCCTGAATGCAGCAATGGGGGTGTAACACTTTGATTCAATGCATAATAATAATAATAATAATAATAATAATAATATTAATACTTTTCATACTGGCAGCTTTATAGACAGGTGATAAAGCTTACCAGGAATAAAAAACTGTGAGTATTCATTTAAAATCATTTAAAACAATGACAGATCAAATGAAAAAAAAATATATATATATATATATATATATATATATATATATATATATATGTATATATATATATATATATATCAAAGAGACGTGGGGTTTTAATTATAAATGCTAAGTTGAAGTGATATGTTTTCAAATGTTTTTTTTAAAAGTATGTGCTGAGCTTGCCTGGCTAATAAAAGAAGCATAATAATCAAAAGAGGCCTCTGCATTTTATAGAAGGTATTTGCTGAAGGCCAGTATGTGCAGATCTAAGATCACGTGTTGGGACATAAACAGATTCTGTGAGGTATGCAAGTGCTTTAAGGTCATATAGAGTCTTGAAAGCTAGTAGCAGAACTTCAAAATCTTTCCTAAAACATACACGTAGCCAGTGCAGTTCTTTCAAAGCGAGAGTGATGTGGGCTCTCTTTTTTGTTTTTATTAGGACCCATGCTGCTGCATTTACATGATACTAGGTTTATGATTCAGTATTGTCATGATATTTTGAACAAAATTCGAGTGAAGAAAAATGATGACTACATTCATGTCACACAACTTACTAATGACACTAGAGTTGGGAGGCATTAGGAGCGCTGGAGCAAGGTGTTGATTGGTGCTGATCATTTGCAAACTTCACTGTTCAAACAACTCAAATGCATTAAATGGTATAAGTAATAGAATGTCTCAACAACTCATCAGTGCACATTGCCACAGTTTTGCATTGTGACATTGCAGTGTAATGCACTGAGCGAAACTGTATTAGGGGTGTGTTCAGTAAACCAGACAATTGAAAGCTGCAGAGTTATTTTTTTTTTGTTAAAATTGAAAGAAGTATTATTACAGAGTCAAGAGAAAAAAGACACTAAGGTATGGTGTGTGTGTGCTGCTTCAAGTCGTCCTGTAAAGCCTGAAAATGTAGTTATGTCATAACTGAAGTTTGAGGGGAGGAGCATGGCTGAAACCCCTCCTTCTTTCAATCTATAAATTCACATCCTCACCTTCTGTTCCTGTGACGACGTGTTTGCAATCCCCACCGCCACCCTCCTCCCCATTCCTCAGTCCTGCATCAGGCCTACTACAGCTATGAGGAGGGATCTGGCCTTCTAGCTACAGACAGAAGCTGCCCAGAACTCCAGCCCAAGTTCTCAGAGTTTTCCCCCCTCCCTCAATCAATTCTTCCTCATACTACCACCACATGTTGAAGGCATGGTCTGAACTCACAAACAATCATTTAAAAGTCAGAGCTGTCCGGCTTGATGTTTAGGTGTCAAATGCAGACATTATACTAATAAAGATATGTTGAGAATTGTAGGTACATCATTGGAAGACACATTTTAGCTGATTATTCTTTGAGTACTCTTTTAACATGCTTGCAATCATCAGATTTGTCCACTCAGGAATGGGTTCTGAAGCATGCAATTATATATTTCCATCGAAGAGGTCTCCCAAATCCCCAACACTTGCATAGTGCAGCTTTAAAGCAATTATCTATATATTTTGGTCTGAGTGTTTTCTAGTTGCCTTGGTTGATGTGCCATACCCATGTTTGATTGTTGAAAGAGTCGTTCTCTTCCCATTCACTCTAGTTTATTTTACTTGCAAGTTCTTTTTCTGAACATTCTAAGGACGTATATAAACCTTAGAATGTTTGTGTTTGTTTTTGTCCCACCTGTGTACTCTGGCCTTTATAGTAATCCATATTACTTGTGTAATATCCTGTAGTAAACTGTAGTAACTGTCTGAATTTGCATCATTAGACCTCACTGTCTGTCTCCTGAAGCTCCAAATGAGCATGCTACATGCTATGCTAACCCTCCACAGTGCTAACTCTCTAGTGTCTTGTTTCCACGCTAGACCTGTCCTACATGTTTCAGCTTCAGAGAAGCTCTTTTGTTGGGCCTTTTGTGTGCTTCATTCCTCGAGACGGCTTCTTGCTGTCTGGAGATTTGAGTCTCTGACCTAGAAATAATCTTCATCAGTGTGGGATAGAGTTGTGCTGCTGGATTGTGTAACGTTGCACCGATTTCCCTTGGCCCCAAAATAAACCCACACTCGGATAAACAAACCATCAAATCCTGAGGCCAGAAATTATTACAAGAGGGATTTGTCTGCTGCATGCTTTATTATTTATGAAAACAGGAGTAGTGCCAGTTTGGCTGGTAATATCACTGCAAACAAAATGCTAACCGTTGCTGCCAAGGCAACCCCTGGATTACCTTTGGTTGCCTTGGAAAACAGATGCCTTCATGTTAATGCACAGCTTCTGTATGGATTCTTTGCAATACGGTGGTGCATGATGCTGTGGTGCTATACATAGAATTTAGAATGTTTCATGTAGCAGGAATGAGATGAATAAGATTACATTTGCAGCTAAAAAGGTCATTTGTTTTAAATAATTCAGTATTTTTGTCTTGTGCAGGGATGTAGTTTGATGTATGGAACATTGGGTGAACTATATAGGATGTTAGCACACTCTGGATGGAAACATCTTTAATTTGATGTAATATTACTATAAATATAAAGGTTATTTATTTACATAATGGACTCTTAAATAACAAAACATAAATTATGCTCTGAAATACGTTTTTGTTTTTTGCTTAGTGTGATGGTGGTTACCACTCAACTATGGTGTTAAGTCGCTGCTAAAAGCTACTTTTGACTGATGACATAGCTGTAGTGTTTGTCTAATTCAGTGGCAGAAAAAAATGCAGTCTGAGAATAAATCATGGCTGTCACCTCATATCTCTGAAATGGTAACTTCATAGAGAAAGCATAAACACATTCTAACATGTAATTTATGTTAATGCAACCAGATTTATGGGAAGTGGTTCCGGACTGCTTCTATTGGTCCATTTGTCATAAAATGTGTACACAGTGGGAAGAACTGCTGGTGTTCTCTAATGGTGTCAGAATAAACATGCAAGGTTTTAATATGACAGCAACATTATGTAATGTATAGAAGGCGGAGCTGAATGTGTTAAGTCCTGAATGATCTACTATGTGCAAAGGCGAGCTTATAAATCAGTAATTGAGCACTGAACATGCAGCAGTATTGACGTGGGTGGAGATTTCCCTTGTTCTACATTCTGTATTAGAGTGAGTAGATTTGATCCGCTTTCCAGCGTGCAGGCGTGTGTGTGTGTATGTGACCCAGCAGCTGAGGCACAGAGGGACTGAACGACGTCAATAAAGCAGTTCATGTGTTCTGGCCTTCACTGAGGAAATTCCCTCTGCTGTGACGATGTTCAATACTGACATCAGAGCGAAGTGATGGCAGAGAAGGAAAAAAGGCTTTGATAGACACATAAGGCCAAACGTTCAACTAGATACAGCCTGGGTGATGGATTAGCTGCTTGAGTTTTGAAAGACCGATGTCATGGGCTGATTTTACCTCACTTTTTTAAATGAAAGAGTACTGTGTAGTGTGCAAAATGTACCGTTAACTCCCCAGTCAATACAGTTCATCTATACAACTAAACTGCAAATACAGCCCATTTTGAATGTTTTTGTGTGGACATGAAAGCCGACACATTAGCATATATCTGTCCATTCATTCCATTCATGCTGAAGTTATTAGGACTGTTTCAGGCTGGACTGCATTTTTGATATTGCATTTGATATATATATATATATATATATATATATATATATATGTGTGTGTGTGTGTGTGTTTATGTGTGAGAGAAGGTGAGAGAGGCAGACATGAGCTAAGATAGAGAACGAACTGTGAGAGAAAAGCTTGCTTATGTATGGTGTAGCTGTGGCTAACAGCTGGATAATAAAGCACCATGACTTGTACAAAAGCTGTTTCTCTTTTAATAGCAATGAACGCTACAATATATATTACACTTAATATTACTTACCTATGGAGGATATCCAGTTTTCCTGTCATCATATCACGTGATGATTGTTTATTTTCTTATTGTAAATAATTATTCAATAAATTGTCTATCATTTATGATCAGTATATGACTTTATCCTCTGTAGGCATTCAGTCCATTGTGAATGCTAACGTAAGTTATGGTCATAGATAAGTGATAGAGATAATATATTGTTGTAATTTGCTGCTACATTTGGGCAAATTTCATTCATGTACTGTGTGTCTGCTCTATTACATGTATCCATTCCACTGGGTTAATTTGAGTCTCTGCTGCTTGTTCCTTTGAGCAGTCTGCATTATTCATCAGCATATTTTCTGTGTGCAGTAATGGGCTGAAAGCACGTTTCTGGAATGGATCGTAGCAGTGAATCCACTGTAGAAAAGCTGTCTCCATTTTTATTTATTTATTTTTTTTTCACTTTGTATCCAGAACTGTGTGCAGACAGAATAAGGGCAGGTTATCGCTGGTGTTTGGTGTAGTGTTGGCTTTGGTTCAGCTCAGTGCAGTTACAGTAAAAAAAAATCTAATGGAGTAAATTTGATGGGTGAATTTTTATTCTGAACACAACTAACAGCAAAAACTCCTGCATCCACACACACACACACACACACACAAAACATTTTCTAAGCCACTTATCCTTCTGGGTCGCAGTCATTGGGTGGAAGGCAGGATACTCCTGCTTCCCATGAACAGTATATAACAAAATAAGTATATGACGTACTCCCTCTTCTCCAGAACATTAGGCCAGATTATGTCATGAAGTCTAAAATTTCACTGCATTTCAGTTTGATTTGATTATGGAAGTGTGATCTGGATTTATGTTTAAAAGTACACTGAATACAAGTTTGGAACTATTTACACAGTAGTGCAATGTAGATGTAAACAATACACACAGCTTTTTGTGGATTTTTTCATTTGAAAGTTTTATTTTGGCCATAAATTAATTAATGCAGTTATTTCACCACCTTCAGATAATGATGTAAGTATATGTGTGTGTTTATATTTGTGCCAGAGTGTGTGTCAGGATGTGTGTGAATGTGATGTGGGTTGTAAACCTGCGTGGGCATGAGAGCTTCTCCAGTGAGCACTGCAGGGATTGATTTAATCGTAACTGTATTTGGTCTGCAGTTGCCCCCTTTACGGCTTTGCTTATGAAAGGCCATGGTGCATCACCTCTGCTATGCTAACACCACAAAAACCCAGTACCTTCTTGGTCCAAAAATCTGTGGACAGCTGCTCATCAAATGTTTATTCTAAATCAATGGTATTAAAGGGTATAAACAGTATTACCCCCTTTGCTGTAGTAACAGCTTGTACTCTTCTATACCAGATGTGGCAACATTGCCATGCATTCAGCCACAAGAGCATTAGTAACTCCACTCCAACTCATCCCAAAGGTTTTGGATGGAGCTCCATCACTCCAGAGAACGCAGTCCAATGCTGGGGGGAGCCTAGTGCTGGAGGGCATCTCTAGCTGACAAATGGCTTTAGACATGGTGACCTCAGGCTCATGTGTGGCAGCTCAAGAGCATCCCATTCCATTGGAAATGCTTTTCTATGGAGATTATACAAGCTATGTGTGTTCAACTGAATGCCTGCTTGCAGTCCTATGCAAAGGTTTGGCCAACCCTGGTAATATTACATCTTCTGTTGATTTTCTAGGTGAAAATAACACATCCTCTTCAGAGAACAAACTTTTGTTTTTACTGTTTATTTGCTGAATTTAACATATTTGAAGTTATAGCACATTTTATATTTTATGTTTTATTTTTCTTGATGTGTTAAACTCAGCAAATAAACAGAAATTGTGCACTAACATGAACAGAAATATGCCATGTTTAAGTTTATTCCCTGAAAACTGTGAAGCACCCTCTAGTGGTCCTTAGGCCTGTACTCAGGGGGAGGCAGTAATTCGTAGTGGGCTGGTAACGACACTTTAATCTATAAATACATAAGTGGAAAAAAGACTAACTTAGGTCTAATAATTAAAAATCGAAGAATCAAACATTTCCAAATTATGACTAATATAAATATCAACAGAGATGTATAAATAAAAACATGGCAGTCGCAGGCTAATTAAGCGTCATCAGTTTGAGACTGTGCAGCTGCTGGCACGCAGCGCAGACAGTTAGCCAGAAATGGAGAGCTTTCTCAGGGCGCTTTCTGCTACCTTGTTCGGTGCAAACCTATTAAACTATCATCTCTGCATCCAACAGTTCGCTGCTGGTGGGAACACATTTTATGATGAAATGAGGGAATTCATCAGCAAAGCCTACTTTCTTCTTCTAGCAGCATGTCAGTGCTGGACTGTCAGTATAATCTGCCTGTTTTAATGTCTGACTCTTTCCATTGTTCATATCATTCCTGTAGCTTGAGCTGCAGCTGAGAAATATGACAGATGAGCCATAAAACAATAGTGAAGAGATGGGTTTGATTTTTAGCCGTGCATCAGCAATCTGAACAGTTCAATTGATCAACTAAGACGTCAGATGTCAAGTAAAGTTTATTAATTATTGTTATTGACTGTAATGGTAAAATAATTCATAAATATAATGTTGAGCGGCTAGACAATTTCCCTGATTAATGTAAAAGTGATTTCCAAAATCCTTATTTTGTTGATTTTAAATTGGCTAACATTCATATTTTGTCAGTTCTCAAACAAGTTTTTTTGCACTGAACGTCTTGTAATGCCAGTTTATATTTGAATGAAAAATATTTCAGATGCACTTTTCTGTATGCTTATACAGCTTTGTACTAGTGAACCTTTTGGTCTCTTAGTGCAGGTGTTTGAGAAGCTCCCTGGTAGCCTGAACTGAAAAGTTTGACGGACATAGTAACAGTAACAGCGAAAGTCAGGACTTCTCAGAATTCTCACCAATTGCATCAAACTGTGTCAAAGTATTCTCTAGTGTAAAACTAAAGAAGCAAATATCCAACACAAAACATGTCTTGACTGATCAACTATACACATTTTTTTGATTTACTGTACTTATTTTTGACATACTAAGAGCAGTTGTATTTCAGGCCTGAGAAGTGCGATGGTAGTGCGAATATAGAGATGACTAGAGATGGAGAGAAAGGAAGGAAATCAGTGCATTTGGCTGGAAATGACAGACTAGGAGAGAGTGAGTGGGAGAGGATCTATATCTGACCATCTCAAAGGACTCTATAGCACAATGATGAGAGAGAGAGAGAGAGAGTTAGAACAAGGGAAGGGGGGAGGGATAAAGAAGGAAAGAGGGAGGAGAGGGAGAGAAACAGGAAGAGAGAAAAAGGAGAGGGAGAGAGCGAAAGGAAAGGGAGAGCGAGAAAAAGAGAGATGAAGGACAAGGAAAAAGGCGGGAGAGAAGGAAGATAGAAACAGAGAGCGAGAGAGGAGGGAGAGACTAGATACTTTGGGTATTACTGGGGGCTCGACAGCATTCAACTGAATACAAATATCATCTGTTCTCTTTAGAGAGAAAAACACAAACCTCCTCACTCTGTTCATCTCCTTCTCTCTAGCTCTCTTTATTATGGTGTTATCTGTGGTATTTGTTTTAATGGTAAACATGCTTCCTAATGAGGATCATTTCATCTAAAGATGAATAAAAGAAAATGATTGCCATTGATACCAAAAAGCATGTTGTTATTTCATATTAGTCACTTACAGCATGTGATGGAGACTGATGGTGTTTGGTAGAGAACAGTGGTGTTTGTTGGATGATGTGTTTTGTGGAGAATGGTGGTGTTTGGAGTGGAGAACCATAGCTAGTTTGATGGAGAATGTAGGTGTTTGGTGGAGAATGTGGTTTTTGTTGAAGAATGTGGGTGCTTGTTGGAGAATGTAGGTGTTTGGTGGAGAATGATGGTGTTTGATGGAGTGGAGAATGATGGTGTTTGTTGGAGTGGAGAACAGTGGCGCTTGATGGAGAATGTCTGTATTTAGTGGAAATTATGGTGTTTGTTGGAGTAGAAAATGGTGATGTTGGAGTGGAGAATGATAATATTTGATGGAAAATGATGGTGTTTGTAAAAGTGGAGAAAGATAGCATTTGGTGGAGAGTGATGGTATTTGAAGGAAAATGTTGGCTTTATGTGGAGAACTCCAGTGCTTTTGAACAGTGCTGGTATTTGATAGAGATATGTTTTTTGAAAAAATGTATGGGAAGAATCTGTTCAGTATCTATTGAGCTTTAAGAGATCAGCGAACAACTGAATGCACCCTAAGAGTTTGGCTGCTGCTGTGTTTTAATGTATTTTTCTGTTATAACTGTTAGTAGCTGTGCATTATCAAATGTTGTCTTACAGTATTGATGTTACTAAAATTGCTTTTTTGTGAAGCTGCTTGGTTGATTTGTGTTTTTCTGCTGGATGCACCACATCTCCCCAGAGAGCTTTTGTCTCTGCTTCATGCAGAAGTTTTTCGAACAAAAGCCTGTGCGGTTGTCATTTCTTTTTCACTTCTTTTTCATTGCAGTTTTTTTTACCCGGAAACATGGCAAAATGTTCCTTTCCTTGCATTAGAATTGAGATTCTGTAATATGTACTGTTGTCATATTCTCTTCGTTTTGTATTACGTTTACTCAGCCGGCTGCCAGGAGAATACAGCTGCAGACTTTTCAATATGCGAGTGAGTGCAATTAAAGTGACTGAGACTAATGTTTGTGCATGGAGTAGATTTAAGTGAACTTCAGTTGTTTATTGCACAGAACGTGCTCTTATATCGCCTAAATTCTCTTCCAAAAGACTTTTTTTCTCACAGTTTCCTTAAATACTTTCTGCAGGATTTTGCCCCAGCTTTAATCTAAGATAGATTAGAGCTCTCTGGTTAGCTCATTATCCAGTCAGCACATTGCAGAAATTATGACTTCTGGTGACTTATGACATCTCATTTTACTTATTATTTACCCTTCTGTTTCACCTTTTTAATGTCTTACTTTTCATCTTTTTTAATATTTTATTTTTTTAATCATAGTTTCATGATTTTCTCTCTTCATTTTGCATGCTTATAGTGATCTGTGCTTTCGATTCTTTTTTCTTGCTTCCTTTTGCATGCGATGCCTGCTTCAGATGGGATAGTTACTGCTCTGCTGTTCCAGGATGACGGCTTTAAGAAAGGTTTTTGTGCTCTGTCCTTATAAATACTCTCAAAGTAACTGGTGGGCTCAGTTTTGGTGTCAGGAAATGAATTATCTGACATTGTGTGAATATGGGAAGTTTACAGTTGATTCAAAGGGCTACAGTAGCTCACTTCTAAAAATAGATATGTACATCATGTGCTTCTTTAGCTCCAAAGCTTTGAAGTGATAGTTTCACTAGTTTGTTTAGATAGTTTAGTTTTGTGCTGGAGCTAAAGGCTAACGTAGCTAACAAGTAATGGGATCCACCAATTAGCAGTGTGCTAACTGCATGCCTAAATCATCACACATTTACTTCAAACTGTGTTTAGTTGTTATATAATATTAAATAGTCAAGTCAAGTTAAAGTTTATTTATATAGCGCTTTTTACACCAGGCGTTGTCGCAAAGCAGCTTTACAGAAAAAAAATGCCTCCATGGGCAAGCCATTGGTGACCGTGGCAAAGAAAAACACCCTAAGAGCAAAAGGAAGAAACCTTAAGAGGAACCAAGACTCAAAAGGGGAACCCATCCTCCTCTGGCCGACACCAGATAGCAAAACAATACCACATATCTATGAACATGGACAAAAGTATCAAGCACTGCAAAAATACCAGTAGCTCTAGAAAGCCTGCATTTTGTCCATATTTTTATGGATAAATGTATTTCGTACAATGCCAGAAACAACATAAACAAGTCTACTTGACATTACTGACAATTGACAGTTTAGTCTTGCACTTTGCATGATGCTAATTGTTGGTGCATGAATTTCCATTAGCCTGGAGGACTGCATAAATGTGTAAGTTTGATTTTTTTCCAAATGATCACTTTAAATTTAAATGAACATACAGTAAATAGTTTGTGTTGACCCATTCAGGGTTTTAGCCTTGGTTTGCCCCTGGCTAGCTTGTTATCCACTCAGCATCTGCTCTATATGTCTCTTCATCAATTATTCACTTGCTGACTTCCAGCAAGCCATATTCTAATGAGGAGTAGGAATGAAATGATAGGACTGTTTTTGTTCTACTCACGCTGATTATGCCAGCCTTCAAATTCTCCAAATTGAAAAAGTAGAATTAGTACTGAAATTAAAAGCTCTTTCAGCCCCATAAAAACCCTCAAAGCATGAAAAGAACATTTCAGAGATGAAGATGACAATTTAATTAGTTATCTCTAATAAAATTGGTTCTCCCTCAAAATGATGGCTCTCAGAACCTCTTCTCCAGCAGACTCACTGCCATTGTACTGCTGGCAGTAATGGACGTGCGTTTTGTAAAAGGTTAACAAATTGACTCTTGGGACACTTGAAACACAGCCTAATAATGGAACTCTTCAACAGAAAAGGCTAAAAGAGAGCGAATGCTCTATATAATGTTATGTTCCAACACTGATTACATAAAAATGGGATGTATAACCTTGTGACCTTCATCAGTCTTGTTCCTGTCATGAAGAAGAATATATATGTGTCTGTGTGTGCGCCACTTTAGTTGTTGACACAGCATGTATTTTCAGTTTGTACTATTATCATCTATACAACAGTATTGACTCTTTAACTGAACTGAGCCCACCAGTAATTTTCAATTCCCAAAAAAGTCTCAGGAATTCATGAGCAAATTTAGTTGATTTTTTTTCAAATGACACTGTAACAAAAGCTACAACAACTAAACTCAATCCCAAACTCTAACCTTATCTGTTCGCAGCATTGGCTCATGTGAATTCCTATGAATTTCGATCATAAGACTGTTGTGAATTTACCTCATTCATCTGACCTTCATGTTCTTGTTTTTTGGTGAATGTTTATATAAGCTTGCGTGTTCCTGTCATGATACCTTTCTGTGTAATATGCAATGTCTAGTGATAGAAAATAAATAACATGCGACTAACTGACTGTTATTCAACTGCTTCTGCTTAGTCTAAACTCTAGAGCAACCCAAAACTCTCCAACAAACATCAATAAACCCAAATGTTGGGTTGGTGGGCTGTACCTGCTGTGGGCTGTGAGTGTTTTTAGAAAGTAATTAGAATAGCCCCATTTACATTGGTTCATTTGGATTGTCAGTTCTTTTCCTAAATATTTTAAAGCCGTATGGCAGCTTTAGAAAGTTGTGTTTTGGTGGCGAATGATCATGTTTGGCTGAAAATGATGGTGTTTGTTGGAAACAGAAGGTGTTGGAGAAAGTTGATCTTTGTTGGAGAATGATGGTGTAGTAGATTGTGGGCTATTTGTTGAAGAATGATGTTTGTTGGAGAATGATAAATGTTAGTTAGGGAATGTTGGTGCTTATTGGAAAATTGTAGTGTTTGTTGGAGAATAATAGTGTTCATTGGACAATGGGGATGTTCTGTGGAGAATGATGGTGCGTGAGAATGATCAGTGTTTGGTGGAAAATGATTGTGTCTAGTGGAGAATAAAGAATGTTTGATTAGATGACCCTTATTAGTCCCACAGCAGGGAGATTTCACCTCTGCATTTTAACCCGTCCATGCAGTGAAACACCACACACACGCTAGTGAATGCACACACTAGAGGGCAGTGAGCAAACTTGCCCAGAGCAGTAGGCAGCCCTTTCCACAGCACCCAGGGAGCAGTTGGGGGTAGGTGCCTTGCTCAAGGGCACTTCAGTCATGTACTGTCAGCTCAGGGGATCAAACCAGCAACCTTCTGGTCCCAAGGCTGGTTCCCTAACTTCTAGCCCAAGACAGCCTCTTGGTGGGGGTTGTTGATGTTGGGTGGAGAATGAAGGGGTTTGGAAGTGAATCTTGGTGTTTGGTGGGAAATGATGAGTGTTTGGTGAAGAGTGATGGTGCTTGGTGGGGAGTGTTGGTGTTTGGTCAGGAATGTTGGTGTTTAGTAGAGATTGTTATTAGGTGGAGAATGATAGAATGGTAGAGTTGTGGGTTGATGTGGAAAAAAACCTTTAAAATATCACCAACTTAAGATCCACTAATTGTAGAATTCTACCACTAGAGAGAGAGACTGTCCTGCTGTTTGTGTATGCTTTGTCAAAGACAGCCTGAAGACATGACTGACAGTGTGTGTAAATAAAGCATGAAAGGTCGTTTCAAAGGCACACTGACACTACTTACTGCCATACGCACTAAAACACCATCACTCCTCCAATTTTCTGCAACACGGAGGCTGCGTCATTTATGCTACATGATTTGATCTTGTTAAAAACACCTATTTCATGTGTTGTACTGATAATCCAATATAGTTTACTAATGTCACCACCATGTTGTAACAAAACAAAACAATAAATAGCAGAGACATAGTGGATGTTGTTTAGTGGCTGATGAGTGTTATCTGTAGACTCTCTCCACGTGTTTTAATGCATGTCAGCTTAGTGCCGTTTGCTTGAGTAGTTGCTTCTGGTTCAGTTTTGATGATATTAGCCTGGCACTATTTTTGTTACACAGCTAAACTTGCATGCTACATGAGTGGTGTTAAGAAGGCTGTCAAAACAAAAGTAAACATTATGAAACTATCTCAGTATATTTGTGACTTGACAATCTTTAACCAATGTCAAATTTGAATTTGACTGTGTGAAATAGTGGAACTGGTCTTTTGTATAATTGGCACTGCAGAAAAGATTTTTTTTAATATTAAAGCTGTGTGTTATAGTCATTTTACCAAAATTGAGTGGTGTTTTTAAAAGCTAACTAGCTCGCTCACTAATAGTTGTTCAGGTGTTACTAAAGAGACTTGGGTTTGTGTGGGGTGGGGTGGTGACAAAAAATCTGCCATAATTCTTATTGGTTCAAGGGATCATTTGACCATTGGTCATTTTCTACAAATATAGTCCTGTCCAACACAAATCCAACAAGAGGAAACACGAAAGGGCAAAAATCGCTCAATCGGCCAACATTGTTCTTCATTTGGCACTCAATAGTACTCTCATGCTGGAATCTATGGCTAAAAGCATAAACAGATAAACAAAATAAGTTGACAGCCCCTTTAAAAAATTTGTATTGCAAATCATCACCTCCATCAGTTAACATGAACACACTCAGGGGTCATAGCCTCGGAGAATGAGAGTTTACCCCGGGGAGCGGCAATCAGTGTCTGCTTCCCCTCCAATTGTGATACATTGCCATACACTCCTACACACACATACACACAAACACACACTCCAGGAGTGGTAGTTTGAAAAATGAGTCTAAATTAGATTGGAATAAATGAATATGATTTCCATAATTGGGTAATGTGACGTTTGCTGGAGGTTCGCTTCGATGAGCAGAAGCTTCATGAATTCACTGTCAGTTGTACGGGTTATTGCTGTCGTATAACTCTTTTCAAACTATTTTTACCCCACTCTTTAAAAATTGAAAAGCTTCCCTTTACACTATGTAAACAGGTTGTAATGAATGCTTCTGCTGAATACTGCTGCATTTTGTTGTGTGATATACTTTTATCCATATTTATAGACAACAGTATGTCATACAGTGTCAGAAACCACATAAGCAAGACTTTTACAGATTAAGTAAATGGCCTGTCATCTTACTTTGCTGATCTGTTGATGCTTTTAGCTATAGGCTGCCTAACTGTGCTGTTGATTGCCAAATAAAGAACAGTGTTGGTCATTTCAAATGAGGCATTTTTGCTCTTTTGTGTTTTCTTGGGTTAGATTTGAGTTGGATGGGACTATACTGGAAGGCACTGACATCAACTGCTCCCTTCAACCAATCAGAATTAGGGCTTATTAGTCTCTTTAGACTCTTTAGTCTCTTTAGTTGTATATGATTGACAACTAGTGACCGAGCAAGTTCTTTCTGCATAGTTGGTTGGCTAGTCTACGTTAGCCGTCAAATTTGAATGATTTATTTCCTGCCATAGCAGCCTAGCCACATTACTATACTTTAGCAAATACTAACTTTGTTTAGATGACTGGCCAAATGAATACTTGAATTAACCTTTAACTCTCACCATTGCAGTTAGAGTAGACACTTCCTGACTGATGGTAACTTTACCTCCAGAATCTAATATCTCACACAGATTCAAAGTCTGAACTGATGCTAGAAAATCAAACCTCAAAAATGGGAAAAGCATGCTTGTGTGGAGTTGTTTATGTTGCCACAGCTACACCACCTATTTGCCAGCCCCTTTAACAACTTGACCTGGTTTTAGGTGTGTGTGCATGCTTTATTCATGCTTTTAGCACCACGCTAATTGGTGGGTTAATCAGTTACATTTGGGGTGAGGAGGAAAACTGGAATTTGAATTTTCACTTCCTTTAAAGGGGAATTCCATTTTTTTTTTTAATAAAAATACGTAACATAATTGTATCATTGAGGTGTAAACAGTGTCATTCAGAGTGTTGTGATATAAAAGGATGCATTATAGAGAAACTTACCAGTTTAACTAAACAGGGGTCACAATATCTACAAATATATCAAATCTCTGCCGAAAATACATTTTAAGCCAAAGCGTTATCTCATCCCTGCTGAAAAAGGACCATTAAAAAGCATTAGGATTAAAACCTGCATTGTACTGGGTCCACAGTACAGGGGGATTGAAAATAAATGTTACTTTTTGAGATGTCACAAAAATGAGGGATGTGTAGAGGCCTGAAGCTGAAGGTCAAAGACTGTTCCTCAATAATGCAGCTCTGTATCACTGTCTGGTCGTCTTGGGCTTCAGTCATTTCTCTGATGTGCAGCTGGTGCCCATTGGTCAAAATTAATCACATCATCATCACTTCACACAGTAAGCTGCTGATTCAGTGTTTGTTCAGTGTTGCTGTGTGTCTTTGTTTTTGCACATTTTCAGGACAAAATGTCCTGCCTTTACTTTTAATGTAAAAAGTCAATGTAAAGAGATTTTATTTCAAGATATGTAGTTACATATATGTAACACATACTGAGTCATATATATATATATATATATACATACACCTTGAACCTGATCACATTGATATGTATGTATGTATGTATGTATGTATGTATGTAATACATCTGGGACATATTCACATATTATTTTTATTATTATTGCATATAACTACTGACATGCAGATATTACCCTTCTGAGATATATGCATGACCTGTTCTGACACTGTATAAAAACAGCCCTCAGTATGTGTGTGTGTGCGTGTGTGTGTGTGCGTGTGTGTGTGTGTGTGTGTTTGTGCGCCATCGACTGAGCCTTGTGTGTTTTCCAAACTCGATCAATCCCACCCTGCGGAATAAACAAGGCGGTAGCTTCCGCATCTGTTCAGTTGCTCGGAGGCTACAGTGGGAGATAAATTTCACACACTCTTTCACCACACACCTCTTATCCTCTGTTTTTCCTTCCAAACACTTCAGCACTCAATCTGTGTCTTTTACACAGACTATAAACTGTTACAATGTGCAGGCCACTCTTTTGGTTCATTTTTCTTTGGAATACATTAAACTGGAGGATTATTATTCAGTTATTGATCTTAAGACTGATTAGTCACTAACTACTATACATTATTCAGTGTATACTATAAGTTATTTAGTAACTAAAATAAATTGTTCAGTATCTATTTTGAATTATGCAGTCAGTAAAATAAATTATTTGGTATATACTGAATTTTTCATATGCTAAAATGAATTATACAGTAACTATTATGAATTATTCATTAAATGCCTCATGTTATTTAGTATCTACTATGAGTTATTCCGTAAGTATTATTGGCTAATATGTAAGCTTTGTAGTTATGAGAATGAGAAACTCAAGTGTGGACCCACATACAGACCCTTAGAATTTAAGGGGTATAAACAATGACTAATATTGACTTGTCATTTGATTTTATAATAATTGCAGAAGATGCAGCGTGGCATTTTAAACTTCAGTGCTGTGGATGTGTCCATGCTTCTTGTCTAAAATTTGCTTTAAATTTTTGCGTTGGAGGTGCAAGTCTAATGTGTCATACTTTTGTTATACTACCTTAAAGAAATTGTCATCATTCATGCTGAAATTCAAAACATGAATATCTAGCAAGCTAGCTAACTCTGTTTTGTTGCAGCCATCTTGAAGCCTGATTTTTGTCAAGTGGTCTTCCTCAATATAATTTGTATACATTAGAATGAAATGTTGTTCTTAAGGCCCTATAGTGCAGCACACAACAGCAGCACATGTATGTAACAAGACTACACAGAGTGCAGATACACAACAGTGTGAAACAAGTGCACAATATATATAATAAATACACCAGACAATGAATATATAGAACAGTAAATACACATGACAATAAATGAATAGAACAATAAATATATTTTGTCCATTCTAATAGATTACAGTATGTCACAGTGTCAAAATGCTGTTTCTTAGAAGTGGCTTTGCCTACAGTTTAGTCTTGACATTCTAGGTTTCTGTTTGTTAGAGTGCTTTACTGTTTGTCAAATGCTGTTCCTTAAGGTAAAATGACTTAGAGTACATCGTGCTATGAGCTTCTTTACCTTTGCTAGCTCAGGCTTTTTTGTCATTGTCGTGATTTTTTCTTTTTTTTTGCAAGACGTCTTCTCCATGTGGAGCTCAAACAGCCAATAAGCTTCATTAGCCTCCGAATGTCAAGAGTGCTTTCATCTCTCCGCATAATTAATATGTCTTCCTTAATCCCGACGTGAGCGCCATGCTTCTGTTCACTTTGAAGTTGTTTTTTTCTGATTTGTTTTGTTTTGAGCAGGAGAAAAGAAAGTGAAGGGGAAAAAGACTAGAATATGACACCATATGTGGGTGGCTAATAAAAAGCAGTCTCCATGGAAACAAACAAATCTGATGCTTGAAGTAATGAGTTGGGAGGTGTATATTGGATGTTTCAGTCAGGATTATCATACAGTGGATGTTTTGAGGTGTGTGTTGCTTGCAGACTTGGATGGACATCCATGAAAGTCACACGCGCAGTAAATTCTGTTTAAAAACTTTACTGTGATAAAGAGAAGGTTGAAGAAGTTACTGCTTGGTGATGTTATACTCATCTGGAAGAGTGACACTGCATTTACATTTCAGCAGAGTGCAGCGATATTTGTTATGCCTCCCTTCATTTGGGAGCAACAACAGTGATTAGAAGTTGAGCTTTTCTAAACTTTATGCAAATGAGAAGCTGTTTTCAGAAGCAGGGTGGCAGCCAATCAGGTTGTTAAAGTGTTCTGCAGTGCATTCCATCACGCATCATGCCCATATTCAAATTACGCACTGAAATCATAATTGAGAAGAGGAGAGAATTTAGCAGAATATTTTAAGATTGGTTCACAATTTTAAAAACAATATTAGACTTTTTCTCCTCTGTGTTTTATAGGAGCACAGAACATAAGCAGTTTGCTTCACTGTATTGTAAATGCAGCATAAAGAATAGGCTGAAGCTCTAAAGCTGTCATTAACAAACATTTGATAAACAAACGTTACTCACTGCTGCCCTCTAAAGGTGTTGTTAAAAAATATCAAATAAACAATCATTACTCACTGCCACCCCCTAAAAGTGTTATTAACAAACATCAAATAAACAAACATTACTCACAACTGCCCTGTGAAGGTGTTATTGAAGGGTACACCTTTCATTATTTTTGTAATGACCTATAGACCCATAACGTGCCTCAGTGAACGTGTTTTCTGCTTTCTATTCATTTATTTTTTTGGAGGGTGCAACATCGTCTCTTTTCAGCCCTGATGTCGGTGTGTGCTTGAGTGCTCATGTGTGTGTTTGTGAAGGGTATATTTATACATGATGATGTGTAATACACAGGGGAACAGGTCACATGGGTCACTATGGCAACAGATCATTTAGAATGCAGGATGTATGGAATTCTCAGGTTTTCTTGGTGACACTGTTGCTCCGGTATCAATGAAGGCCAAAGAAGGGCAGAAGGAGAATCGCCTCAAGAGCAGGATGAACCTGTTACACAACATGAAGGACCAGAAAAGTCAAACATTCAGAAAAGGTGCTCTTTTCATCTCCAGATGATGCTTAGACACGTCAGTTTGGTTTTATATGCCATTCAAATTTACTAGTTTGTGTATCTACTACAAATTTTGTTGTATATTAGTAAAAAAACAATATTCCATCGGAATAGTAGTGTAAAGATAACCTTTTAGTGCCGCTATATATGTGTGCAGTTACACTCTGTAGCCCAACTGTTGCTGAATATTATTGGTAGTGGTATGGTAGTGTGTTTAGTGCTGGTATGAGAGTATCAGACACAGCGGTGTTGTTGTTAGGTTGAAAGTGGACCACCACTCAAAAACATCCTGACAAGAGCAGCTCTGTGTTCAGAAACTGACCATTAACGGAGGGCTAGAGAATGGCAAACACAAACTGTGCATCAGCAGATAAGCTACAGTCTCTAACTGTACACCAGAAAGATAGAGCATTCTCAGTTTCTTTATTGTAAGATCCACTCTAATAAAAAAAAATGAATGTTCTTGATTAAAATGTTTATGTAATTTTGATATTTTACATTTTATTGAAATATATTACATCAACAAACATTGTATTTCAAATGAATGTCTTTTGGTAATAACTGCAGAATTCAGAGGAAGTCCTGCCTCCCTCAGTTATCATTGCTACGTCCATCAACCTCTCAACTTAGGTTACCTTGTAGCTTCCGTAACTAGTGCTAACAGACTGAAAATTTCAGTAGAAATGTTTAGAAGTTCAATAAAATGAACAGTAAACTGGTGCAGTAAACATTTTTTATTGAAAATAAACTGGCTTTACATGATGTTTACTGCTGACTTACATGTTTGAGAATTGATAAAATAGGCATGTAGGCTAATTTCAACTAATCGTGTATGTTTACATTATTCACACCAAGGAAACCATTTAGTCACTCGATGTTAAAGCGGCAGGTTTATGTCTAAGGAGGAGGTTTTAACAACAGACGCTACCATTTCAGGTGAGCTAATGTTGAAGCTAACGTGGAGCCAGTCAGGGCAATGTTGAATGTTGACACAACACAACACAACATCTTTTGGCAAACTTTAATGAACTTTAATCACAAATGTGAGCAATGCGCACAATGTCTTGTTTAATCTGACTGATTAATCAAAGTAACTGTCAGCAGCTAAGCGAAGAAAAGCTAACCTGTTATGTAACTGATTTTGTCTTACCTAAGAGGCAGCATAATGCTTTGTTCACATGTTTATGTTGAAAAAAACATCACTCTGTGCTTCATAGCGGTACAATACCAATGGCAGCATGTAGGTGGACACGGTGACAGCATTACTGGAGAAAATGGATGATTATGAAAGGAGAGCTTTCTGTATATATTGTGTATACTTTCTGTGTATATTGTTTATTTAGGGTGGAAAAAAAAACAGGAGGACACTCTGTACTCTTATTTTTTGTTGTAAAATACTGGATTCATCTTATATTCAACAATGAGACGTTTGGCATCCATGGCTCCCAAAATAATCAACATCCAATTTATTAAAAGTTGGAAAAACTTAACTCTTGACAAAACATTCCACTGACTGCTGTGGCCCACAGAATGGTGCCACTGGCCTTGCACAGCTTACTCTTGTGGCTTCATTGAAAACAATGGAATATCCTATATCTATCACCTACATGTGAATGCATCATTAGTCTGTCTGTTAACAGTTTTGCCACTGTTGTGAGTTTGGTCTTCCACAGAGATTCATTCAAAACTTTTTCAGCTTCAGGAATGAAACGAACACCTTCTCACCATTTCTGGCTAATTTACTGTCACCGCATTGTTGGAGGTTTGTTTTAAAGAGTTCTGTCCTTTCCCTTGAGGGAGGAAGGAGTGTTTAGAATGATTGTGATTGGCTGAGAGAAGCGTCATACGTAATTTTGTAAATGATCACTTGTGTTCATGTCATATATTTTGTATTTTATTCATATAGAAATGACATGCACATTTGAATCAAGACAATTCAGTGAAGTTTTCTGCCAGTCTGATTTTGGGTTTTGTCACTTCTGAAAGCACTAAGAGGATCTTGAGATGAAAATTAAATTCTGCTTAAGAATTTGTACTTATCTCAGTGAAATAAGACGGTCTTTGCTGACTCAAACTGAAATCCAATTAGCTGTTCAGATTTTGAGGTGACACAATTAAAAATGCACTCGCAGTCATATCTTGAGGTGATTAATTTTAAAGCCATGAAATATGTGTTCTCTAGGTCAAAGTCATTTGAGCTGTCCCTAAGCCAGACTGCCTCCAGCTCCACTTTTAGATAGAGGAATCCATTGAGGAACTGCTGTTAATATTCTGGGACACTCACATAGATTTTGGTATTAATTAAAGATTGAGCCAGGAGAAAAACATTATTGATATGAAGATGAACCCAGTGCATACTTAGTCAACCTTCTGCTCTTTATTTTCAGTTGAAGAAAATGCCAGGAGCTCAGTAAAGTTGAGTGTATCCTTTGGGATTCTGGTGGTATATGATGAAGCTATTATTTTTGATTGCTCTGTATTCAATTTGTACAGTTTGTTTTAAACTATGCCTACGGAGCAAACTTGCATATGTTCAAAACATCCGCCTGCTGAGTTTCAAAAAAACGTATCACTCAGGCTTGATTTCATTAGCATAGAATTACCTTTTCATTTGCTAGTCTTTTACATGTGACATAGGCTGTGGTGGATAATTCACTGGTTAAGACCAGGCTGAGGAGATTAAGAGCAAAAGCAATGGTGCTATTAGAGATATTCCATTAGACTTTCCTAATGGGTTTTCAGTAGCTGGCTAACATGTTTATCTGGACTCAGACCCTTTTATCATTACTGATGAGGCTACGATGCTAACAAAGCTTTTCAGAGATCATAGGGCTTCATTAATTGACATCACGCTGTTCAGTGTCTTGTATCTATGAGGTATCAAAGAGAAGGTGTCACCAAGTGAAAACAAATGTAGTTAAAAAGAAACCAACCAAAATTAAAAAATACATTTAAAAAAAAGTTCTGCTGAACTAGCATAAGAAGGGGTTGGGGGCATAGACAGTGGGGTTTGGGACTAAGTAAAGGTCTGTGTGGGTGACCTAATAGACAATAATATGAAAAAAATACTGCTTTTGGTGTGTATTTGTCGTGTTTGTAATCTATACAACCAAATCCTCTGCTATTATGGTGCACTGTTTGGCTAATTTGGTAAACAAGGCATTCAGAAGTTGTTATTTTTTAGAATCCTTGTTATAAACAAATGCTTGCCTTCTTTAATGGCTTTATGTTTTTCTAAAACAAGATAACAAGCACACAAGTGCTCTTTATGGCTTTGAAAGAAGCACTGGAGGATATAACCCAGTGATTTTCATAGACTACAGTGCCCTCCACAAATATTTTCACTCCTGGTAAACATGAACAAAACAGGCTGAAAAAAACATTCTTTTTTGCTTATCCTTTTGAACTTTCATTCAAAATATTGAAAACCTATTTGAAACCTTTTGAAATCTAACCTTTATTTAAAATAGAGTGATTAAAAAAAACTACATCTTATCAGAAAACAAATATCATTGTTGGCTCTCCTTCATTTAATACTTCGTGCAGCTATTTCCAAAGATAACAGCACTGATTCTTGAGACTGGAGAACACATGGCAAAGGCTCTGGGACCATTTCTCCATACAGAACCTCTCCAGATCCTTCAGATTCAGATTTTCAGCTCATCCCACAGGTTTTCTATCGGGTTTAGGTCAGGGGACTGGCATGACCATAGCAAAACCTTAATTCTGTGTCAGTGAACCATTAGTATATTGATTTTAAAGTGTGCTTTGGATCATTATCCTGCTCGAAGATCCAAACTGTGGCCCAGTTAAAGCTTCCTGGCTAAGGCAGTCAGGTTTTTATTCTATTTCTGCTGGTACTTGATGAAATCCATGATACCGTGTATCTGAATAAATTGTCCAGGGCCTTTGGAAGAAACACAACATCACACATCCACCACCATATAGTTCACAGTGGGGATGAGGTTCTTTTCTGCATGGCTGTCTTTGTGTCCACACCAAACTCACCTCTGGTGTTTGTGGCCAAAAACCTCTATTTTGGTCTCATCTAACCGTAGAACTGGGTCACACTAAGTTCAAGCAGTGTCTGGCAAACAGTAGGAGCTTGAGTTTGTTGGTCCTTGATCCCCCCGCCCAAACACCTTGTGGTTATATAGGTTGTGTTTGATTGTGGTTTGGGAGACATCCTAATTTTTGCACACATAAATTTAAGAAAAATATTTATTTCATGTAAATATTTATTTTTTTCTTTCATTCATTATACCTTAAATAAAGGTTCGATTTTTGCTAGTATTTTGAATGAAAAAAATAAAGATTGAAAATTCACAGGATAAGTGATGAGAATATTTTTTGCAGCTCATTTTGCTCCTGCTGCATTTTAGAGCAGGAAGTGAGACTGTATCCCTGTCCGTCATGGCCACATGGTGAGCAGTTAGGTACCATTGTTTTGATGTAAATGTGTCCCAAAGTCTGACAGTCAGCGTGTAACATTAAGAATTGTTATCACTGAAACATATATTTTCTTTTTTGTTTTAATGAAAATAGTATAATTTTCTGGGCTCACAACTGTTCAAAGCTATGTTCACTAGTCATGTACTGGCTAGTGTTTTTGATTTATGCTCAGAGTTAGCTAAAATTTTCACTCCTGAAACAGTTTGGTAAATTTTTGTTGGTGTTATGATTGTATGGGTAGTGACAAAATGTAATGTTGAGTCAGTTGTTTTAATAAAATAAACATAATTAAGGTATAGGGTCATTTAAAGTGAAAGGATTTTAGTCTAAAGTCCTAGTTAGTTAAAAGTCCAAAATGTGTTTTGCACTCTGACACCCAGTTTGATAAAATTGTCCATATTCTGTATATTTTAGTCAACTTCAGTTCAATTCTGTTTTATTTACTTTCAGCTGCCTGTTATAAACTCTACCTATCTTGTGTATTGATTACTTGAATTTTAATTAAGTTTAACTCATTAATTAACTAACTCAAATCTAGTTTTATGCCCTGTCAACTTATTAGTTGATGTTCAAATAACTCAAAATTTTAAGGCACCTTGGACACTAACTTTTTTAGGTTCAAACTCCAAAATGTTTTTAACATAGATGCACTTTGTAGGTTTATAGTTACAAACTGCAGACCATCTGGCATTTTTACACACTGCGTACACTTGCTGGTCACCTCTGTCTTATTGGTACAATTAGACACAGTGAAAAATCAAACATTAGTTAAAGATTTTGTAAACAGGGCCAAGTGTCCCCAAACATTTGACAGACAGTGTGTGTATATGTGTACATGTGTTTTGCCGCTCTTTCAAAGGTTGGTGTGTTTGTGCTGATGGCAGGAGTGTGTGGGCGAGAGGAACCGTCATGGCCAATTTGGAGAGAAGAGAGACGAGTCTTCTTAATGGGACGTGGGGTGTTCGTGACCATGCAACATGTTCAAACATGATGACGGCCATTTTAGTTTTAATTTTTGCCTCAGGCCTTGAGTACGCTGAGTCAGAGCTTATTAATGCTTCTCAACTGTAGCAGCAGAGAGAAAACTACAATAGGCTTTGAAATTGCAGCTTTTTTGGCAGTCTTGGTTATCACCAGGAAGGGCTTATATTATGGAAAGTAAAATTTTGCTTGCTTTTCTTTTTAAAATAAACATTTACTGCAGCATGTGAACACTGTTAAAGTTTCAAAACAGACAGTTTGGTCCCCATTCCATATATGTAAACTAAGCTGCAAACAAAGTCAGTGTAGAATTCATCATTATGGGTTGTTATGTACATGACTGCTCATTCAGCCTATAGCAGTTTAGCCCCGCCCATTCAGGCCTGCGGCGGTTTGGTCCCACCTATTCACCGGACAGCAGTTTAGCCCCACTATTGAGCCTGTAGCAGTTTAGCCTGCCCGTTCAGACTACAGAAGTTTAGTCCAGCCACTCAGACTACAGGAGCACCGCCTGTTCAACCTACAGCAGTTTGGCTCCGCCTATTCAAGCAGTGTCACTTTAGCACCGCCCATGATTGAAGTTATGTGGAGTGTTGTTTCTGCAGATAGTCTGTAGCAGAGTTATTGGAGTGGAATGTGTGGAAAAACAGTTAAACGTTATACTGTGTCAGGAAGCAGATAGGTAATTGCAACCTTCCAAAGGATCCACACATCAAAAAGGAGTGGCTGAAGTTAATTTTTGTCCCACATAAAACGGGGCAGCCAATCAGAACAGAGCTCATTTACATATATTATAAAGAGAGGGTGGTAAGTGGACTTTACAGAGAAAAGTGTGAATAATGTAGGGCCTTACATTTTCATATCAAAAGCGTGCAAAGCTAAATAGATTTCCAAAAACTGTATGAAACTAGAATGATTGGAATCTAGATCTATCTGGAAGCTGTTGGTCCGTCTGCACTATTCTTGTTCATGTTCATAGCCCTGTGGTCTATTAGCAGACACGAGTTTAGGCTCCTCGTCGATATCCCATATTTAGAACACATTTGCAATGGAAAATAATTGGCAAAAACAAGAGTAAAAGAGTTATGAAAACAGACTCCTCTAGAAAGTTTAAACATTATGTTTATATCTCACATCACCGCTGTGAACTGTCATATCTGTTTGTGTGTATCACATTAGTCATGCGTATTGCATAATGTGGTGTAAATATAAGTAACAAGATCATTCTCACCTTAGTTCTGTGCTGTAGTTGATTTGTAGCTGACCTGTTTGAGACCACTTAACAGCCTTATGTAAGTGTGCTGGACAGGCACTGTGGCATTTATTTGGCACTGAGTATCCCTGGGAAACAGCCAGCAGACACTGGCAGTTCTAACCGCTTCAGATTAGGGAAAATGACAAATAAGACTATTCAAAAATATAATTTGAAAGAGACATTCTTGTTAAAAAGATTATGATGTACAGTTTTGTATCTAATCTATTCAGATTATTAATATTTGTTTCAAAGCTTTTATAATGGTATAATTTACATTTTTTAACAGGATCATTAATTTTACCACCTAGACAGGTGCACAACCACATATCAGTAAAATATATTGAAAATTTAAATTTAAAGTTATTTACCACTGAAAACATGTATAAACTAGTCTTTGAATCAGCTTAACCATGGCTCAAAAGTGACGTTTTTCTCAAAATTTGCAAAAGGACTCTTGACCTTGGCATTGCACCATAAAGGTCACATGGGGTCTTCTTTATGATGCAGTGCTCTACTCACTCTTTCTTAAAAGCGTATCAGAATAAAAGTCCTTTGTTGGCGGTTGTGCAATGTGACATTTGAGGAAATTAGACTTTACAAACAACGTATTTTAGGGAGTTGAACACTTTTAAAGGTGTCCTATTTTGTAGCATGCTGTGATATTAAAGGTTTCAAACATAAAAACTATTTGATTTACAACTGTATATGACTGCATGTCCCTTTTTAAATAATTGACCTAATCTGCATGTGTATATAGACGATGCCATTTTTAAACTTTGGGATGCATAAATGCCTATCATGAACTTTATTTTCTTGCACAGATTATGTATTCACATTGAGTAGGAATAATGTGATATATGACAATTTAGTAGAATATTTAATTGGAAAATAATGGACTTGGACACAAAAAAATACGTTATTTCATTGACCTATTAACAAAAATGACCAACCAGCATCTGCGCCAACCAGTTCAGTTTGACCAGACACCTTCATTACTCAAATCAGGAACGGTTGGTTAAAATCATGAGATAATATCATATCTGCTGGTTTGTTTTCACTGTAAAAGGATAAGTTATTTAACCTTTAGAAGTGCGTAATTATTGACTGTTGTTGTTTTGCTATTGCTACTGCAGCTAGTACTGTTTTAGCTATGTGATGTACTTCATGTTTATGTTTCACAGTATGCCATACAGTGTCAGAAGCCACATAAGCAAGCCTATTAGAGATTACGTAACAATTTGACACAGTTTGAGGCAAGTGATGATTTAGGTATGATGCTAATTGGTCTACATAAACTTCCATTATTGGTTAGCTACATTAGTAGATCCTGTGTGAAATAAAGCAAACTTGGACACAAAACCTTAGTTGATGAGCTAAATTTGGGGTCAGTGAGGAAAATTGTATACATTTTCCTCACTGACCCCAAATTTAGCTCATCATAGGAATGAAGGACAGACAGAGGTTAAAAATTGAACCAAAGTACCTGTGGAGTGCCTTTATCGACTGAGACTAAAGGAACAGTTTATTTTTCACTAAACCTTTAGTCTCAGTCGATAAAGGCACTCCACAGGTACTTTGGTTCAATTTTTAACCTCTGTCTGTCCTTCATTCCTGACTAAGCCATCTCTCTAGCCTCTGTACCATATTATCTATGAATGATTCATGTGGGTTCTCTGAGAGAAACAGCTGAAAAGGGGGAAAGATGACCCACTTCTGTTTTTTTTTTCCCTTTGGTTTTTCAGTATAGTACTGCAGTGAGTGATGGGCGGAATGATTTCTCATATGGCTCTATACATGACCCTATACTGTACGGTGTTTGTGTTACAGTATATGCTGTTTTAAGAGCTTCTGTACACAGCACAGCACTCTGATCTCTGCTTTAGAGGTAATAAAAATCTCTGCCTCAGCTCAGTTGTGAGTGTGTTGTGCAGGTGACTACAACTCATAGTAGTGAACGTTATGGGCACGATCATTCAAATATATATAAAAACACTTATTGCATTTTCATGGAAGTTTAGTAGAGCACATTTTGTTGTCATTTCCACGGCCAAGTATAATGTACTATACCCGAGTAGCCATGCTGAATTTGCTTAGTCTTCTTGGTGGGGCTAGAAATACTGCAGACCACTGACAGTCAGATAATCGCCATGCATCGTCATTTGAGTCAGACAAGCAACAAAAACACTAGCTATCCAGAATCACTGTCTATGACTCTTCACATAAAACCAATTGCAGTAAAAGATCTCTTAAAGCTTCAGAAACTGAAGCACCTCTGTTGTTGCAAGGGATGCACTTGTGCCATTATTGCTGGGATATGGAAATTGTAGGCCAATGCCAAAATCATATATTTTTTATGTATATATTATCCACTGCCCATACATAAACATTTATAAAATGTAGAAGTTGGGACTAAACTGTATTACTGTATTAGTAACTGTACCGTGCCATACCGCAAAGCCTGATGGAAAACCACATACACCATATGACAAAAATATGTGGACACTTGACCATCACATCTATATAAATTTTTTGGACATCCCATTCCAAAACCCTGGGCATTACTGCCCCTTCCTTATAACAGCTTCCACCCTTTTAGGAAGGCTTTCCACAAGATTTTGACATGTATCTGTGTGAATTTGTGCCCATTCTGTAAAAAAGAGCATTTGTGAGGTCAGGCACCAATGTTGGACGAGAAGGCCTTGCTCACAGTTGATGTTCCAGTTCATCCCAAAGGTGTTTGGTGGGGTTGAGGTCAGGGCTCTGCGCAGACCACTGTAGTTCTTTCACATCAAACTCGTCAAACCATGTCTTTAAGGACCTCACTATGTGCACAGGGGCACAGTCATGCTGGAACAAGAAACGGCCTTTCTCAGACTGTTGCCACAATGTTGGAAGCATATAATTGCGTAAAATGTGTTTGTATGCTGCAGCATTAACATTATTCTTCACTGGAACCAAGAGGCCGAGTCCAAAAACCTTAAAAAACAGCCCCAGATTGTTATCCCTCCTCCACCAAACTTTACTCTTGGCGCTATACATTCCGATAGGCAGCGCTCCTGGCATCCGCCAAACCCAGATTCATCCATCAGACTGCCAGATAGTGAAGCTTGATTTATCACTCCAGAGTCCAATGGCAACATGCTTTATACCACTCTAGCCAACGCTTAGCATTGCGCATAGTGATCTTAGGGTTGTGGCTGTCTTCTGCTGTTAAAGTGAAAAACGTAGCTGCTACTACTGTTTGCTATGCAACCTTCTTTTGTTGAATGTTTGTAGATAACAGTACAAACAGTGTCAGAATACACATAGGATTACTCAAGATTGCTCAAAAACTAGACACAGTTTGAAGCAAGTGATGGTTTAGGCATTTAGTCAGTGAAAGCTTCCATCACTTTTTAGCTATGTTACCATTTGAGGTAAGGTGGGGTGGGGGGCTAAGTGAGTTTTTGCCAAACTGTCTGACCAAGCCATTCGCACACAGGTCAGTGGTCTGTGCAGGTTTAATGTAATTTCTGTGTGAGGCTAGGTAAGGCTCATGTTTGGTCATGTTTTGCTACACAAGGTCCTTTGCATCCATGAAATCCAACAGAGGGATTTTCTTCACAGTCCATATCCAAAAGTGCAAAAACCATAATGAATTAGTTTTGGTTTGATGAAAGTCCTGAATAGAGCAGTGCACAGAGAAACTTCCTATAGGCAAAGCATGTTAGCTTTCCAGTCCTGCTCTATGTGTGTGTGTGTGTGTGTGTGTGTGTGTGTGTGTGTCTGAGTTGGTGTTTTAATGAACATCTGTTCCTCAGAGTAAAGCATTACTATGCAGTTTTTAGTAACATGCGCAGTTTAAGAGCGCCCACTCATAAAATATTAGAGCTAACAAAGTTATTATGTAAATGTTATATGTAACATTTAGCATCAATACTAATGGGTTATTTCTGCCATGAATTGCAATCAACTATAGGTTTGAAATTGAAAATCTGTTCATTAATAGGTTATAAGATGTGTATATTAACAGTAGATCAGTACCCTTCAAATCAGTGCTATTACAATTTTTGTCTTTTGAATATTTGTAGTGTATTATAGATTATAAGCGGGGTGGGAGAAGCAGGTGTCTTGAGGGGGCTGCAGCAGATTTCAGGATTGTTTAGCTGCTAAAAACAATAACTGAAAAACATGACCCATATCATAAGGACCCATGTGTGCTTTATGATAGGGTTGAGATTGGGTTTTCATTTTGTTTTATTTACATATGTTCAAAATCAGCAGTAGCTCTGCAGTATTTAAGTTAACACTGCATTTTAGAGCAGAGTGAATCACTTCCCTCCCTTGCTGAAACACAGGCAGATGTTATAGGCTAGTTCTGTGCATTTAAGTGGCCTAATGTTGTTTTAAAAATGTAAAAACCTCAGCCAGTATAATGATCTTCAACGCCCATCCATATGTTTTTAACCATATTAATGATCTCCTGCTAGATGTGTGTGGTAGCTTGACAATAGATGTGGCAGAAGTATTTTTTCGCCTCGTATTACAGTCATATACAGTCAGATTGGCTGATGCTCAATTAATTTGCATAAAGTTCATCCAGCAAAAGAGAGCAGAGACAGCACAACAGAGGTGTATCTGAGCAAAGGAGAGCAGAGACAGCAGGGTGTGTCTCAGCTGTGGTAGCTGTGTCGGTTATATATGTAAAGCTGTATCTTGTTCACAGTGTTTTTTGTCACATGTAACATTTCAGCACCCCCAACTTAAAACACCTTCCCGTGTGCCTGATTATAAGCATAGTTCTTGCTAAATTAAGCTAGAAAGGCTGGAGTTAGAATAGACAGGAACAGCAGTGTGTCTAATGTGTCTCTGTGTGTGTGTGTGTGTGTGTGTGTGTGTGTGTGTGTGTGTGTGTTTGTGACTTAATGTTCTGATACGAAGACCTTTAGTAAAATGCCAAAGATTCAGACTCCTTACACTAATGCAATCTGAACAGAGCTGCCGGGCACACTGCTACTGATGTCTTCACGTGTGTGTGTGTGTGTGTGTGTGTGTGTGTGTGTGTGATGCGTGTCTGCATGTGTGTGCCTTGTACTTTTGTGTGTTTAATAGGAGCACACAGTACCCTGTCTGTCAAAAGTCTGGGGACATCTCACCTTCTTTTGAAATCAGGGTAGATGAATGAGGTAAAATGTTCTTGATATAATTAGAAAACTCAGTGGAGTAAAATACGTGCTAATAAGTAGTAAAATGGAAAGTAAAGACAACAATAGATTAGTTTTAAGGACTTTAATAAATAAACCTTGTTATTTGACTATTGCATGGTGCATTTCAGTTACAGTTCTTTAAATTACATTACTTCCCAGTTGCAGGCATCCAATTTGGCATGTTCATGAAAGTCAATGAACTGTTTTCGATTAAATACCTGTGAAAGTCAATTTACAAATCACTACTTTCTCTTTTTATTTACATTTTACCTACTTTTACCAACTTTTTTTGGTTTTGTATATTATATGATTGTGACTGTGCTGTGTGGTTTGATGTTGACTTCAGAAACTAATGTAGCTATTACTTCTCAGCCAAACTGGTGTGCACACAACAGGTAACGCAAACATACCTTGTTTTTCTGTCGTGGCTCACCCAGTCAAATCATCCCTCTAAATGAGTAAATAAGTCATTGTTACCTCTTACACCCTATTCAAGCTGGATTAGTTTTATCAGAGTATCAGTAATGTAATATGTACATGATGTAATCTGGCTGATTTGTATGGGTTGAAGGATCTGTGTAAGATCCCCAAATTACCCCAAATAGCCCAGATCAAAACATCATATGGACGTTTGCGTTAGCATTATGTGACTGGTGCCACACTTAGATAGACTAGCAAGATAGACTAGCATTAGGCTAGTATAGTGGGTTCACTGAACTTAGCAAATGTTCCCAAAAAAACGCGTTGCTGTGCGAGAGGTGCTTTTGAGATATTTCATTTTCCTTCACATAATTTGGCCATCACCAAAAATATTGTAGATTTCAGTAGTCTTGTCATGAACTTGAGGATTAAGGAATTAAGTCAAATCAAGCTCCATTTTAGCTGTTAGCCTTGTCTTAAAAAAAAAAACGGAAGCACTGTTTTCTCTTACCCCGTTTTATTATTAAATTACTGTGATGTCGAGTCAAACAGGACTACTATTACTGAGGGAGGGAATAATTTGTTATAATTTGTCATTTTTTGATCAGACAAGTAAATTTATCATTCACCTGTCTGACACAAACTTTTACTTGTTCCGGACAAGTAAAATAAACCCGATTAGGCTGTAATATGGTCAGTTAGTGTAAATGGACAAAAAAAGATGATGTATATTAAAAAAAAATTTAAAGCTGGGTGTTAAAAAAGTGGTGATTAAATCTTGAGGCAATTATAACAAAAATATTATTAACAGACAATTATACTACACTATTATTTAATTTATAATAAGTTCTTGTGGTTCCAAAAATATTTGAAGTATTAAAAATACCTCCTTAGTTTATAATATTTATGTTTACACTGTTTGTTATTAATGTGAATAAAATGTAATGTGAAAAGTCCAAACTTTGAATGATAGTGCGTGTGTGTGTGTGTGTTGCTGTTTCTTGTGTATCCCCTCTCTCTTGTGTGATTTAACATTGCAGCACTTACCTAAATAACAGCAGTAACTCTAGGTGGCAGTTCCCTGTCCACACTGACCTTTACAGCGCGACTGACCGTGTCTGTGGTTTATTTGGCTGTTGGAACAAATGCGACACCTTTATTTACAGACAGAGCCGCTTCACATCCAGCTAAAATCCACAGGGAGCCAAAATCATGTTAACTCTTACATTACTTGAGACATTGTTTCACTCCATTAACAATGCATTTACTTGAGTATAAGAAGTACTAAGAGTACTTGTGATAACCTGGTGGGAGGTGGAAGGAGGCAGTATCAGAGGGCAGCGGTACTTTATTATATCACTCACAAAGAAACAAACAAACAAACAAAAACGCTAGGGTTGGAGCATATAGCTCTTTGTTAATAAGAAATTAAGAGCCTGTCATCAATCTTGTTGTTGGCTAAGCTCGTCATTCAGACTTTCGGTTTTCTCTGCTGCCGCTGTTCCTCCCTCCCTCTCTACTTAGGAAAGAAGAGCATATTAGAAGTAAGACAATTATCCACAGGTGCATGCGCTTACTAATCAGCCCGCACCCTCACTCAAACTGGCCCTCCGCCTCACAAACAGCGCTTGACCACGCCCCCAGTGCCACAGTACTATACCCACTTCTGATGATTATTTGAGCCAATCTACCAAATAAGGTCAAACTGTGGTTCCACAGTACAAAAACAAGTAAAAACATTCAGACCTTAGATATTTACACTGATTTGTTTCTTTTAAAGTGAAGTTTAAAGATTTGTATTTATCAGGGGTTCAAATCCAAAAAAACTCAAAAAATGACATTTTCATGTCACTACCGAAACACAAAGAGTTTTAGTTCATAGGCGGGGCCTTATTTTTGCATTTTAGAGCAGGAAGTAAGACTGTATCCCTGCCCTCATGGCCACGTGGTGAGCAGTTATATCCAAGTGTCCCATAATCAATGTCAGTGTGTGTAACATTAAGAATTATCACTACTAAACACACATTTTCTGCATTTAAGTAAACCGTCAGTTGTCTTTACCGAAACAATCACTACTCAAACATTTGATAACATTTCGGTAGTTTTATGATTGTTTTGTGACAAAATGGAATAGTAAATTATTTATTTTAATAAAATTAACATTATTAAAGTATTAGGTCACCTAAAACAAAAGGATTTTTAGTCCAATAAGTTAAACATCTGAAATGTGTTTTCAACTTCGGCTTTGAACCAGTTCTGTAGAACATACATGTTTTGTAGAGTTGATATTGATGCTTGCTTTTTACCTTAGGAAACCTTCACTGTGAAAAACTGTAAACTTCTTTTTTCTTTTTTTCTTTTCTACAAAAACACCAGTTGCCCTTTAAAAATGTCATGATGAGTGAACAAAAAATGTTGTTCAATTAATGTGCATTAAGAGTTAAA
This sequence comes from Colossoma macropomum, assembly GCF_904425465.1. Taxonomy (NCBI): domain Eukaryota; kingdom Metazoa; phylum Chordata; class Actinopteri; order Characiformes; family Serrasalmidae; genus Colossoma; species Colossoma macropomum. Next base: position 40,965,333 of record NW_023494792.1, on the reverse strand, counting down.
ATGATTTTTCTTCTCCTGAAAAGTTACCATTTCAGAGAAATGAGGTTTTTTCAGACAGCGCTGAAATCTAGTTTTGCGTCTGGCGTGTTTGTTGTTTGATATCTCTGATAAGCCCATCTGAACCGAGTTAATGCAGATATTAGACCCAGATGCGCACTGGGACAGTTGTGCTCTGATATCTGTGTTTTTCTCTCTCTTTCCGTCTTTATTCATGACTACAAACAGCCCCCCCGTTCCTCAAGGGTCTTATCAGAGTCCCCAGCCTGTCCTCCTGCAGCCTTTACTGGCCAGCAACACAAGATTTCTACATAAATTAAAAACATTAACTTTACTAGGTTCCCCATGGTAAACACTTACTTTACACTTCACTAAATTATGTCTGAAGAGTTTGTAGCTCATTGAAACAAGTGGAGAAACTGTGTGAAAGTGCAGAATCTTTTGATCTCATCCACATTAGTGTTTGTAAGCAGAAGAAATAATTTTTATGATTTGAATTTGATTTGATATTTTCATGTGTCTTATTTTGCTGTTTGATGCAGTGCAGACTCGAACCTGTTAATCATACAAACCTAGCGATATAGAAATCTCATCTTATTGTACTACTTTAAATGAAATCCGACTCCAGTTCTGCACAGTTTAGTGTTTTCTCTGCTCCAGTACACCTCATCGGTTAAATATCAAGCTGAGGTAGACTGTTTTGGGCAGGAATAGTAGTGTGTAGTTTTGTATCCATCCAAGGCTTGAATTTGACAGCGCTACTTCAGGTAGACTTTCAGAAAACAGGGTACTAGCGTAACACCTTGTCCAGCAATAGCAAGCGGCATTCAGATGTATTTGTAAAGCCTTCAGGATGGTTTCACTAGAAATATCAAGTCAAAACATAAACAAACTATGGACCAATCAGCTAATAGCTTGAGACTTCACCTGCCAAATATGTGGCTAAATTGCTTGTCCTCAATGTATTTTAGATGAGGATATTTTTGCTGTGTGTGAGGTTTTCCTGCGATTTGAGCAGGGGTGGGAGAGGAGGCCACCCCCCTGATCAGAATAAGCCAAAAATCTTCCCTTGTGTAAAAATGTCATTATCCCTTTTCATCCCATTTGTAAATGTGTTTCTATACGGCCACTAAAAGCAGAATTCCACTGATTTTTCAAAGTTTCTGCATAATTAAATATGTAAGATGTAAACAAAGTCATCCAGAATTGTTCAATTCAAAGTGATGCTGATAGGAACCAGACATCTAAAGAGTTTAATGCCTCTAAAAGATAATTGTTACATGAAGTGGTTATGAATTTATGGCCTGATGCCTGAGACATTCCTTTACGATGGTTTTGAAAGAAGAATTTGACCAAAAATGTATTTTTACATGTATTTTATTTATTTTTCCCAAATAAAACATTTTTTCAGGTCTACCACTATTTTATCATCATCAGCATCACATATAAAAACTCAGACGATGTGTGTAGGTTCATTGGTGGTTTGGAAAGTAAACCAATTGACTATATTGCGACCCTTAGTTCCTATCAGAACCATTGTAAAGACATCTGAGTCAGTAAGTTTCTCTATACCATTCCACATCAAACTCTGAATGACTGTACTTAGACATTTTGAAAAATCATTGGAATTCATCCTTTAAGATATGTAATCAATGTTTACATCGAAATGTACACACAACGTTCTCTAAGATGTATCTGGAATACTTCATACCAGCAGTGTCAGCAAAGTTACAATCGGGGCAAGACACGTATGCACCTGCAGAGGAGGTCATTATGTAGAAATGCAGCTTTTGGTCAAGTGAATCCACTGATATTGTTCAACCACTGGAAATAGCTGATATAAATGTACCCTTGAGAGCTCAATATCTGACCCCAAAGTACTAAAATGTCTTTTTTTAGCTGAAAAGGTCTCTCTGATAGCCATTCCTAAGAGAAGGACATTTGAAAAGAACAATTTTGTGTGTGCATATACATGTGTGTATATATATATATATATATGCGTGTGTGTGTGTATGTGGGTTCACGGAGGCTGCTTACCGACTAATATCTCCTACTGTATAGGAGTGTTATGGACTACTGTCTCCTTTTGTTTATGCCCTAAATGAATAGCACAACCAAGAATATTAATGTTGCTAATAATTAATGAAATCAAACAGGTACCAGCTAACATTTGCCAAATGATATCATTCTTTTTGGTGGCTACTAGTTTACGTTTAATTCTTAGCCGCCTTAGCATGTTTGGTCAAACTACTTCTTTAACTACTGTGCACTGTACTGTATTTAAAAAAAAAAAATCTTTATACAAACTTATATTTAATTATATCACACATTTCCATTAAATTGAATTGAGTCAGAGTACACAGACTTTGTTACTACAAGGTAAAATGCAGTTTGAATTAATGTTGATCAGTTTGTACATCAAACAATCCCTTTGTTCATTCCTTTTTTGGCTGTAAGTGATGCAGAATGTCAGTTTGTGGAAGTAGATTATTGATGATTTGTTATCAGCAGCACTAAAGCCAACTGCTGATTTCTGAACATTTCTTTAGTGGTGTTTTATTTCTTTGAACCATTTTTCTGAGCTGGCTATATCACCAACTTTCCTTCTTTAGGAATTTTCACTCAAATAGATCCGTTTTGCTGTTCAGAGGTTCCACAGTATTTACCCTACACTTTTAAAAATAAAGCTTCCTAATTGGCTCTTGGCTTGGGTGTTTTTCCCTGCTTCAAAAACACATCTACCTATCTCTTTTTCAATTCATCATTTGGCTCGAAATTGCAGTGCAAAAAGTCTTTGACCGGTCATCCAAAACTAGAATTCAATAACGCAAGTGACTGCTGGAGAGGCCCTCTGAGAGATGGAATATAGAGAATGGTCAAAGGTCAACTTGCCTGTCCATTCAGTGAAGGGGAATTGGTGTGCGTGTGTATGTATGTGTGTATGTGAATATATATATATATATATATATATATATTATATTTATACACACACATTGTATGTTTCATGTTGGGTTTTTTGCACACTTTTTGTGAAGCACTTTAAGCTGAATTTCTATGTTTAAAAGGTGTAATAATAATAATAATAATAATAGTAATTTTACATGTATAAGATCTCATAACTTGTTTGCAGAATTACTCTCATAGCTCCAGTGTAAAACCTAAGATGGACACACTAGACATGTCTTGGCTGATCGACTGCATTTGTAAATTGTGTAGCTGTGCTGTGTGAGATGGTTTGGTAAGTAATCAGTTTGTTTTGCTGCAGTTGGTAGTTAACAGAGGAGGCTCAGGCTGTTTTTATCAGTCAGGCTAAATTGCGCTGGCTATCAGACGCCCCTCTCTGATTGGTTCCTGTCTGAAGGAGCTCTTGAACGCTGTGTATCGAGCTGTGGAGCTCAGTGGGACAGATGATGCCTTTGCCTGGTGTGTATGTGTTTCTTTGTTGATGAGGTTTGTCGATAATCACACCTGATTTGACCCGTTTGTTTTTTATCAAAGAGCTAGACAAACCCGTGGCCATCTCAAATCATCTCAGCTCACAGATACTGCTGTCCATTTCTTCTGCTCCCTCAAAGCTAGAGCCATATCTCTTAATGAAATCATTTAAGATTTGAAGAGAATATCCAGCATCATTAATCCATAGAAGTTTAGAATTGTTATTGGTGTTTAGCTATACCAGTAACATAGTTACATAATTACATAATGAATTGCATTTACATTCAGTTTGCATTCTGTATGGACATTCAAGTATAGTTCAAGTCAAATGACAAAATCAGAAAAAAAATATTTTTCATCAAATTCAGATTATAATCATCTATCTTCTCTTTACAAACACTAATGTGGTGTGGATTGAAAGTTTAGAATGTGCACTTTACACGTATATCTGCACTTTAGTGAACTATGAGTCAGAAGTAATTCATATAAAATTACAGCACGCTTTTGTCATTGCCAGCAATAACTGGCATTAAAAAAACTAGCATTAAGTCAACATTTGCATCTACATAATTTTCCACTGATCATCTCTAAACCTTTTTAAGAGTTTAGAAGCACCACTGTCCTAATATCCAGAACTAAGTTCTAATAAGATTAACATCCAGAATAAAGTTCTTATGAAAGTAATGTCCAGAATGAAATAATAAAATTAATATCCAAAAGAAAAATTTAATAAAAACAATATCTTAAGTACATTTCTAATAAAATTATCCAGAATGAAATTCTAATAAAATTAATACCCAGAATGAAGCTCTGAAAAATGAATATACAGACTGAAATACTAATAAAAATATTATCTTGAGTGAATATCTAATAAAACTTATAGAGAATGAGGTTTTAATAAAATGAATATCCATAGTGAAGTTTAATAAAATGAATATCCAAAATGAAGTTCTAATAAAATGAATATCCAGAGTGAAGGTATAATAAAAAGATTGTCTAAATGTTCTGATTAAATGAACTTCATTATAGAATGATGGACAGAGCTGTAGATGACTCTAAAATGAAAAGCTATAGAAAATCAAGAACAAAGTTCTAACAATTTATCTCCAGAATGAAGACATATTATGTGATCAGTTTATTGTATTGAATGAGGTTTTTATAACATTAATATCCAGAATGCAGTTCTAATTAAATTCATTTCCAGAATGAAGTTCTAATAGAATTAATATCCAGAGTACGTAAAATTAGCAAAGTATCCATAGTAGAAATGTATAGTAACCTGTTGTCGAAGTATCTACTTACACAGATCTCGAGGCTGATACTTTGATGATACATTTTATATTATTTCCCCATATAATAATCATTGTTGTGAATTCTAAGTGAAATATCTAAGTAACTAAATATCTAATATGTATTTTTTGGTTCCTAGCATATTTTATTTAATCTTTATTGTATAATCTGAGTAAAATAAAGCCTATTAATGTCACAGATGATTTGAAATAATGTAAATAGTAGTGTATTTACAGTAAAAGCCTCCAGACTGTCTAGATTGATGGTGGGAAGGTTTCTGTTGAAAGTGAGCTAACTAAAGATGAACCTGCAGCCGGACCGTATATCCTGTATATGATGGAGAAAGATGATGGTGTTGTCTGTGTGGAAGATGATTGCTTTGGTGTCAGGAGGCACTGCAGAGAATTCAGTTAAGCTGTGTAAAATCTGCGCTATGTTTCTCTTTTATATCAGAGATTTTCACTCCAGGTTTAGTGGACCATACCAAGTCCAGAGTTGACCTCTAGTCCTTCAGTGATAAGAGATTCAAGTGAGACACATTCACACAGTGGAGATTCAGATGATATGTGTGTGTGTGTATAAGTGCAAGTATAAGGTCAGATTGGGCTGTAAAAGCAGCAGTAGGGCAGTAAATCTCTGAGTGTGTAATTCCTTCTGTCTACACATTTCCACACACTCCCTCGGGGAGGAAGGGCAGCCGAAGATCAAAGGTCAAATCAAATCACTTTCCTTCTGCACATACACTGAGCCAGGAATAGAGCCCTAAAGTGTGGAAGAAAGCGACGCTCTGATGAATTTATCAGCATGCAGTTAATCTGTTCATGCTCCACCCACAACTGCACTGTTTTGTTGCTACTATTGTGATGTTGGACAAGCTTTACAGAACGCTGGTAAAAATGACCATTCAACCTAATGAGAAACTGTAGCACACAATTCAGTTTATATCACAATACCTACATTTAGATTTAGGAGTTATTCATTCAACCTGACAGCTGGGATAGGCTCCAGTACTCACGCGACCCTGAAGGATAAGCGCTTTTGTGTATGTGTGTGTGTGTGTGTATTCGTCCAACCTAATGAGAAACTGTAGCACACAACTCAGTTTATATCAGAATACCCACATTCCCAATACATATTCATTTAACTTAATGAACTGTAGTTTAGTTTCATACCACAATACCAACATTTAGAGAGAGATATTCATTCTACTCTATTGTATTTCTCTATTCTATCTCATCTATTGATGAGAAACTGTAACTCAGATTATATTACAATAACTACTGCAGGGTTATACAATTATTAACGTTAAGACTTGTTATTCAATGATTGTTATGAGTTATTGAGTCTCTGCTATGAATTATTCTGTATCCACATTGAATCATTCTGTGAGTACTATACTTTATTCAGTATATTACTATGAATCATTCTCTATCAACTATAAATTATTCAGTATTTAATTATGAATTATTCATTATTTACTGTAAATTGCTTAGAAACATCATTGCAATCATTAGTGTCTACTATGAATCATTTATTATTTCCTGTGACTTATTCAGTATATCTCATGAATTATTTAGTAACTACTATGAATTATTCTGTATCTCATATTAATTACAACGATTATTAAGAATTATTCAGTATCTACTCTAAATTAATCAACATCTACTATAAATTATTTGGTAACTACTATGATTTTTTCAGTGACCACAATAAAACTGTTGTGCAAGTAGTTACAACAGAGTAACTGAAGCTTAGACTCACATCCAGACCCTTTTTAGGGGTTAAAATAACCAAATATGTAATATGTAATTTTTTTTTTTTGCCTGCTCCTCTGAAAGTGTTTCCTGTCTGCAGTGTGCAAAGTAGAGTCAGGCTGTTGAGGAGATGCTCTTACACTCATAGATGACCTTCTTGAATATTTAAAGCTGAGGAAATGAGATGTGCTGAATCTCCATCCTCCTTCACGCATCACACTCCTTCACTCTTCGAAATGTGTGTGTCAATGCTGCAGTGACATGTGAGTGGTCATACACTGCATGTCAAAAGTCTGGGGACACCTGTCTTTTTAGAGTGTTTTTAACAAAAGCCATATATTTTCTCCCCTCGTTGTGATGTCAGCACTCATCAGCACTCAAACCTTTCAATCTTTGAAGCACCTTTGGACCAAAATAGTTTCAATATGGGCTTTTAACAGTAGTTTGGAAAAGAAAACGGTCAAATCATTACTAAGGCAAAACCTGCTCTTCATACCAAGGAAGACACTTTGATGAATGTGAAGCTGAGTGTGGAAGATAAAGATGAAATACATATATGAAGCATCATCACAGAGCTGCTTTATGATCATCAAACCACTGCAGGGGAATTTTTTCTTACTGTATTCAAAATGCAAATGTAGTCAAGACAAGGTGTCCCTAAACTTTTGCCAAGCATTGCAAATGTGGGCGAGTAATGTTGTAATTGGAGTGTGTGGATTCTCTAGCTGGGATAACAAGGCTTTTGTGTACCAGAGTATTGACAGCTGATTTGAGTTTTTGTGTATTCTCTCGTCTCCTCTTTCTGTTGTTTTTCAACAGAGAGCTTTTATGTTGGAGGTTTTGTTTGCATGTGTTCTGAAGTGCTTGAGCTGCACCTGTTTGATGATGATGGGGATGACTTTTGAACAAACTAGTCTCTATTTCAAGACGACAGTGTCTGGAGAAACACATGAACAGCTATAGAAACTACTGGAGCCAAAATCTTCAGCACCTTTCATGAGCGCAAAAAATGGTTGCAAGAAGAAGTTGCTGCTACTGTTTTTAGCTTTGTGGTGTACTTTTGCCCATGTTTATAGATAACAGTATGTTATACAGAATCAGAAAACACATAAGCAGATCTGTTTGAGATTACTTAACAACCTGACGCGGTTTGAGGCAAGTGTGTGATGATTTAGACATGACATTGGTGGGGTGTAGGTTTTCCATTCTTGTAAGCTATATTAGCCTTGTAGCTCCAGTGCTAAAACTAAAGAAGCAAATTTCAGTCTTAGCTGACTGACTACATTAGAAGTGAAAGGGAAAAAGTAGTTATGAGCTGTCGATGTAAAAAAAAGTCTTTTGTACTTTGTAGGATTTGTTATTATATACGATATGATATCTTTAAGGTTGATCCAGTCCCATGAGAGAAGCTGCAAATAACCTTCAGTAGCAATGATTAAAGATTTAACAGATGCTATATGAGAGAGTTTGATGGCAGTCAGGCTCAGATGTGCATATAACTTTTTTTTGTTCACTCTGCTTCATTCTCATGATGGAAATGTTCATTTATTATAAATAAATTAATATATAAATTAATACTTGGTTTTCACTTCTAAGTCGCTCTGGATAAGAGTGTCTGCCAAATGCCGTAAATGTAAATGAAATGTAAATGTAATTTTTAGATCTGTTCTTTAACTGGTACTGGAATACGGAAATTTGTCAGAATGCATATCCTTGGTTTTTTTTTACCCAGAATGTACACTTTTTTATAAACCTTTCATTAGAAGTCACCTTGCTGGTGAAAAAGTTTGTACTTTCAGATCAGAGTGTATTCAAAATTTAAACGGATGAATCATTTTTGAATGATTGCTGCTCTCTGTAAATGACTCTTTGTGGGTCTTTAGCAAACTCCATCGCACATTCTGCTAGAAAGATCTCTGCAGAACAGTCTGAATCCCATGCCGCTCTGCTTATGATGCAAGCTCTTCTGGGAAATATTTTTGGAGTTCAGCCCATTGTATTTCTTCTGTACTCAAGTTTGTGATTCACAGGAAGCGGAGTTTGTCATTGAGCGCCTGTCAGTTTGAACCTCCAGTGGTGTTTCATGATGAAATTTAGTTTAGTGACAGGTGCTAGCCAGAATTTTAGTATTTCTGTCTGATATATCTGTGAGGTTTGGACTTAGATGACCCATTAGAGTGCTTTTGACTTGCTGTTGAAATGCGGGGAAGGTGTTAGAGAAGGGATCGGTTAATATTTGCTTTGTCTCTTTAATAACAAAGAGTTAGTAAAACCATACGCTCCTGATTTGAAGCCGTGTTTGCAACAGCAAAAAGGTGTAAGGGCCAAAAACGTACTGGACCATTCGACCAACTTCAAGTTCAAGCTGTGTTCCTATAAAAAAAAGTTTTACTTTGTAATCTATGTAAACCCAGGGCATTAGTAGAGATGAGAAAGTAATAAGCTGAACATATACAAAACCATAATTTATAAGGTACTTTCCGTTGGGACGTGGCTGTCCGAAACCCTAAGCCCTCAATTTCAACTTCTGAAAGCAATACTGTGTTTTTCTAAAGATCTTTTTATTACTTTCGAAGTAAAGTTGAACGATTTAGATTTACCACGAGTTTAATTTTCAAATACAAAAAAATGTGTTCACAAAATGCTGTCCTATGGTTTCATGTCACTGCAGAAACACAGTTGTAGACTTGTTTTAGCCACACCCCTGCATCATAGAGCAGGAAGTGAGATTGCATCCCTGTCCTTCATGGCCACATAGTGAGCATTTATATTCCATAGTTTTGAGGTAAATGTGTTACAAATTCATATATCATTAAGAACTGTCACTACCAAAACACATTTTCTGCAATTAAGTAAATGTTTGTGTTTTAATGAAAAATATTATGATTAATGGATGTACAACTGTTCAAAGCTTGAGTACCGAAACGGTCACTACTAAAACCTTTGGTAACGTTTCAGTAGTGTTCTGACTGTTTTGTTAGTGACAGAATGGAATGTTCGATCATTTGTTTCAATAAAATGAACATAATTAAGGTATAGCGTCACTCAAAGCAAAAAGATTTAGTCTGAAGTCCAAATCACCAAGTAATTGGTGGGGTATAAACTTCCATTACTTGTTAGCTATGTTAGACTTGTAGCTTCAGTGCAAAAATAAAGAAGCAAACTTCAGACATCGAACATGTCTTGGCTGATTGACCTGTGTGAACTTTTAAGAATTGGAAGGATTGCACTGTACTACTTTTGCCTGCTCTGGCCTTTCCCTTTCCATGACAAATCTGAGACTGATCAACAGTCCCTATGATCTGCCGAAAATCACACCAGACTGTTGCTCTTCCTCTCAAACAGAAGTTTAAGGGTTGTATTCTCTGCTCCTCCTCCGTCCTGCAGTTTGAAGAACATACTGTAATTACACTTCGCCTCTCTCTCACACCTCCGCCATGCTCACCTCCCTCCTAATCAACACTTTTCAATTAGTGTTCTGACTGGCGCCTGCAGAGTAACGTGTAAATCCGGAGTTTGCTAGCAGTGCACCAGTTCTCATGGCTCAAAGATTCTAGAATCACAGTGATGATTGTAGAATTGTAGTAGGAATTACAGAACAACTGTAAGATTTCTAGAACCATGATATGAATTCTACAATCACAGATTGTATTCTAAAGCCTGAGTAAGAAGACCCTCAAAAAGAAATCACAGTAGAACATCTAGAAATAAATAACCACAGTAAGTAGAATTCCAGCACCACAGGAAGAATTCTAGAACCATAGTAAGAATTCCAGCACCACAGGAAGAATTTCAGAAACATGGTAAGAATTCAAAGACCACAGTGAGAATTCTAGGACCACTATAAGAATTCTATGGCCTGAGCAATAATTCTGAGATGTTGGTAAGAATTGTAGAATGACCGTATGAATTATAGAGCCACATATAATTCATATAATTCAATTATGTACCAGGCCTCTTGAAGCATTAAAGAATTGCTTTAGAGCAGAAGTGCTGACAGGAATTTCTGGACAAATGCCATAATACATTTTTACTTGCATGTCTACAGTATGTCTTTGGAGAGCAAAGCTGGTACTGATACAGATACAGAACTCAAATAAAGTTTGTGGATGCAAGCACATCGTTCCACTGGCTTAGAATTATTATATCTTACTTCATTCTGTAGCTAACGAAGGGCCTCTGAACTGATAACTGATATCTGGTCTTAGAACTAGTAATACAGTCCCCAAATCTTTCCTCTTGTTTGCTTTAGCACACATAAAGATATGAACTGTGTTCTTCTTTTACATGCCCTAGCGCAGTGCGGTTGTATGAAGTGTGTGAAGGGACCGGTGAGAGTTTGTGTTGCGTCAGGTTGAGGATGCTGGCTGATTCTCAGACAGCCTCGGGCCTCAGGCGGTACAGGCAGCACGGCGATGGAGCTGGGTAATAAGCTCCGGACTGCAGGAGGGAAAAGTCAATACATGTAGCGAGGCCCTCCTACACGCTAATGAAACACCCTGACTGCTCTGGCTTCCCGGGTCCTCTACATTACTCCTGGGGAGAATAGAGCCACAGCACTGAGCTAGCATGTTGCGATCTTTGACTTTTGACCTGTGGCAACCTGCAGTGAGGTTTCAGTGTGAAAGCTTTGATACTGGAGCATTTCAGAATCCTGTGCTGCGCTGCTGGAGGTTACTGTTAATGTGTGGTCTTGGTGCTACAGGGAATCTATGGTATGATTTTGCTGCTTGCTTTCTCATGACCAGCCACAATTGATAGTTTCCATATCCATGAACAGTATGAAGGCCTGGGCTTTGGTTTACTGCTGTAAATGCAGAAGGACTGAGTAATCCTACATTTCATGCTTTCTATGTACACATGTAAGTTTGTAATGTTTTTTAAGAATATAAAACCAATTGTGTAAAAAGTGATATGCTCATCCTGTGCAGAATAGAATAATAGAATGATATGTAGGATGCTGGGAAAATTGTGAGAAATTGTGAGGGATACTGGGAGAATTGTGTTGTTCAGTAGAGAATGATAGTGTTTCGAAGAAAATTATGTTGTTTGGTGGAGAATGATGGTATTGGTTGTAGAATGGTGGTGTTTGTTTGAGAATAATGGCGTTTGGTGGATAATGATGTTGTTTGTTGGAGAATGATGGTGTTTGGTAGCCAGTAATGGTATTTGTTGGAGAATGATGATGTTTGGTTTAGAATGATGGTGTTTGTTGAAGAATGATGGCATTTGGTGGAGAATGGTGGTGTTTGTTGGAGAATAGTGGTGTTTGGTGGAGAATAATGGCGTTTGGTGGAGAATAGTGGTGTTTGGTGGAGAATAATGGTGTGTGTTGGAGAATGATGGTGTTTGGTGGAGAATGATGGTGTCTGGTGGAGACTGATGACATTTGGTGGAGAATAATGGTGTTTGTTGGAGAATAGTGGTGTTTGGTGGAGAATAATGGTGTGTGTTAGAGAATGATGGTTTGTGAATGTTGTATGGAGAATATGTTGTGATGTGTGTGTGATGTTTGGGAGAATAATGGTGTGTGTTAGAGAATGATGGTGTTTGGTGGAGAATGATGGTGTGTGTTAGAGAATGATGGTGTTTGGTGGGCAATGATGGTGTTTGGTGAAGAACAGTGATGTTTGTTGGAGAATAATCTGATGGCCAAAGCTCTCAGCATCTGATTATGAAGCCCTGCGTGAGATTGGCTTGGGTGTGTTAGAGCCGTGGAAATAACACCCCTGCCATGTAACACCAATGCCTCATGATCTCTTCTCCAGACCCATTATGGACTTGGGCTTCAGGGTACTCAGGTGTAGTGATCCCTGTCCAATTACTCGACAATAATTAGGCTAGCCCAGCAAAGCTCAGATCAATAGTAGTGTTATTGCAGGGTTCTATCTGTCGCCATAAGCTTTACCTGATCCCAGTTCTTCCTCTCAAGAGAGGCTGTCCTGCCTGCAGCCAAGAGTAAGTTTGCCCACGGAGTGCCCAAGAGCTTCCTTATTGAGTTCTCGGTTCCTGCTGTATTAAATCCCAGCACCGACCCTGCCTGTCACTCAAAAGTCTTGGGACACACTCTTGTCTGAGTGTGTGTGTATGTGTGTGGTTTGGGTTTGGCTGACCCTGCATTCACTAGCTGCACCCTGCTCTCCCCAAGAGATATTTCATTTATTATCGCCTGACAAAACTGAAGATTTAATTTTAAATGCCATCAGTCCCACCCCAGCATCCTCTGAAGGCACCTTGCTTGAAGGAATCATTCAGCGAAAAATTAAATTCACACAATTTTCTCCCTTTTTCCAAATACATGTCAAAGCCAAGGCTTCTTTGTTAATTAAAGTTAGCTTCTTTACTTTTGCACTGGAGCACTATGAGGCTAATGTAGCTAACTAGTAATGGAAGCTTCTACTCTACCAGTTATTATGGTCTCAAATAGACTTGTGTGTTTGATTTCTGATACTGTATGACATAAGCCTGCTGCTATAAACATGGAGTAAAATTAGAGCTGGGCGATATGGCCAAAAATGTTATCACGATAAACAAATTCATATCATTCGATATCGCGATAAATGTCAAATCATGATTTCTTTCACGTTTGAAGGCTGATTTTGCTCCTGGGTGGTTAACTGTGGTTTTAAACTATCACTTATGGTCCGATCATGACAAACACTCACCAAACAGTGGAACATTTCACTAATCTGTCTTGGGACAGTGGGAGAAAGTTTCTGAGCTGTTTTTATCAGCTTGAAAAGCACAGCTGCAATTTTTGTAATAGTCATGATTTAAGAAAGAAAACAGATTATTTTTAGCTGTCTGGTGACGAGCGCTCGGCTACCCCGTTACAAATGCTGAACAAGCAGCCAACAACAGTGCTAAACTCTTTAGTTTCTCAACAACGTCGACTCGGTTCGGTAGGTCACTGCGGTCACTCCTACCACATCCATGTCAGAGCATATCACAGTATTCAGACACCAGCTAGACGGCTGGGTTTCTCTATGCTATCGCAGTAGTTTGAGGGGTGAACCGCAGTATATCTGACGCTCGCTGTGTAAAAGCATTATCTGCAGTGTGAATCTCTCACACCAGTCACAGAGTCCTCCTTTTAGGTATGTTTAAACTGAAAGCGGTGATTTTGTGTCTTGTTTGATCTACAGTATCATCAATTCACTGTGTTGTGCCGGAGCGCTGCTTCAAGTTAGCCAGCAGCTAAAAACAGCTAGCCTGGGAAGATAGCGCTCTCCCGCTCTCCAACGCCTCACAGCTTCCTCAGTTTACTTTCGAACATGAACCACTTCTTTCTTTCACTTTCGTTGCTCGAGAATGCACTAATACTAAAATATGACGGTTTGGCTGTAACACGGCGCTGCAGACGTGATTTAACACTGCTAAAGCTGTTAGGATGCACGGAAAGAGGTGAGTTCACCGTAGGACAGTACAGCTACACCACTGATCTCGTTACTCGGTCACAGGAGAACAGATCGCCGATAACATCCACTCAGACAGGGAATGTATAACTCCGCGTTTCAGCTGTTGCTAAAGTATATTTGGCGACCCTTTTTTTACTCATGGTCCCCTCCCTCTCTAATCAAGTCGAAAAATACGGAAGTGCGCCCTCTCCTGGCGACAGCAGAGTAGTGTCGCTTTCCTTGCAGTAGAAAACGCCACCGGGGCTTTCGCTGAACGTGGGAGTGTGAGAGTGGTGTATTATATCGAAAATTTATCTAACCTGTCTTATTGCTCTATTGAGGAAAAGTTATATCGCGATACTTATTGTTATCGTTTTATCGCCCAGCCCTAATTAAAATACAGACAAAATTTAGACCTCAAGGCTGTTTTTACTGGTGCTGTATACTTTTGTTCATGGATAGATAACAATATGTCAGAAACCACATTAGCCGGTCTGTTTAAGTTACACCAATATGGGAATGCCGATATCTTGTATTTTTCAAGTACATATCTGCCAATACATAAAAGTGTATGACGTGTAGAAATTGGTACACTTATTTGTAGAGGATTACATATGCAATAAAAGGAATATTTTGATATTGAATGATATTTTAGTGCAGTAGCCCAGGGTTGCGTGAACATTCTGCTTTTCCAGAGTTCAGTAAATACATCATTATATATCAGTTTGAAGTACTGGCTATAAAATATAAATATTTGATTAAAATATAAATATATGATATTTTTATTAAAGTGAATATCTGTCAATACCAATATGATTCAGATATGATTCTGCATCCCTGCTAATTTAAATTGCTTAACAACTAGACATGACTTGAAGCAACTGTGTGATTTAGGCATGCAGACGCAGCTTAAAGGGGAAGTCTACCGATTTTTCCAAATTTCCAAAGTCATTCAGAGTTGTTTGATGTGAAATGGTTCATTGTAGAGAAGTTTACAGACTCAGATTTCTTTACAGTGGTGGTGATAGGAACCAGAGGACAACATAAATATAGTCATTTTATTTACCATCCAAAACCACCAGTGCACCCACAATATATGCAATGCTGATGATGGTAAAATAGTGGTAAAACTTCGATAAAACAGTGTTTGATGCATCAGGCAGTGTATTTACAACAATTCCATGTAGAAACTTTCTGTAAGGGAGCTTTTAGAGGCATTAATGATGTCTGGTTCCTATCACCACTAATGTGAGCAATCCTCACTCTGTAAGTATCTCCAGAATGGAGCGTTTCACATCAAACCACTCAGAATGACTTTGCTTAATTCTTAATTATGTAATTATGCAGAAATTTTGAAAAATCAGAGGAATTCCACTTCAAAGCTAATCTTTACTCTCAGATGAGATGACCTTTCTGTTGAAGTACCTTCTCCATGAAGAAGCTTGAGCGTCCTTTTTTGGTATGAATTTTGTGTTCTTCTGTATTTTTGTGTTGTTTGGCTTTGTAGCGTGTAGCATTTTTGACCTTTTCAAGCCAGCACCCTACACAAGTTAATAAAGGCAAATGCTATGGATATAAACTGTAAAGTATGTTTGAAGCTAATGGAGCACTGCTGGAGTTTGTTTGCTGGAGTTTGCTTGTGTGGATTGATAAGGGTGTAAAATGCAGAGGTAAGGCCAATCTGCCTGCCCCGGGGGCTCAGAGAGGAACACACTGGATCATTTGGATCACCCAGGCCAGACCTGCTGCTGTAATTGGCCTGGCTGTGACTCCATGGCATTTAGATCAGCCTCTATCAATTATCCATCTGCTGAGAGAGGGAGCAGGCCATTTGTGTGTGTGTGTGTGTGTGTGTGTGTGTGTGTATGTGTGTGTGTGTGTGTGTGTGTGTGTGTGTGTGTTGCAGACAGCAGAGAACAGGCCATTTGTTTGTGTTTATTTGTGTGCACAGGGCCATAGTTGTCTGTGTAGGGGAAGCTGAACATTTCTGTGTGTGTGTGTGTTGGGCTGGTTAGTGTTTTTGTTTTTTGGCAGGTGGCACTGAATTGAAAAATGACTCCACAGTTTATTCCAACTGTGTAACTCTCACAGTGAATAAACTTTTTTCTCTGCTCTGCTGGTTTGGCCACAGTAGACGTTAACAAGCAGTACACACACAGGAACTGGCTGGAGAACATTTGGCTCTCGCACTGTGAAGCCTCAAAACATTCAGTGTCAAACCTTTACCACATCCCTGTAGCCTGTTCAGGCAGGCCCCCTAGTGATGAAAACACCAGAGTCTACACTTTAATCCATTTTAAAAAATAAAGTATGTATTAAGGGAATAGCAACAAAGCTGAATGTTAACATGTCTCCTTAATGGCTGTGTACAACCTGAAACCAGCCTCCTGAAAATCAAAAATTATATTTAGAAAATGATATTTAATCAAACAGTGATAAGTAGGAAGAGCTGCCTTTCTCACTTCTTTGGCTACTGGATAAGAGACATGATGCAGTTTCTCACTGTAGAGAGAATCAAACACACAATGCAAGAATCACATGGCAAGTCTTATTTCCACTGGAAACCATTTCTGTCCTTTGTGGATGGTCTTTCCCTTATTCCCATTTCATAACAGTGTATTTTAACAGATCAACTTCTTTAAGGTATGCAGGCCTTTTTTTCTTTTCCGTTTTTTGCTTTTCCTTTGTGTTATTGAAGGGTCTTTGTTTCTTTGTTGCCTTACACCCTATGTCAGTAATTTAAGCTACTGTAATTTAAGCAGCCTGCAGACTGCAACAAACAAGCTGGCCATTTTAGCTTGTTTCAGTGAGTCCATTAATTGGCTCAGCTCACCAGTAAGAACCGACTCTTTTGGCTCTTTCAGCTCCAAAACGGCTCTTCATTCAGTAGCATTGACGTCTTTCAAAATTAGCCAGGTTAGTTTAATAAATATAAAACTATCAAGATGTTGCAGCAATACAGCTTCTGCACTCTCACTCAGTGCTCTCACAGCTGAAATGTAAATGTTGAGCTGGCGTGTCATACCTGTGTGAGGTTGTCTCGTGAGTCTTTTGAGTGGTCTCCCACATTCATGCTCTTTCATTTGGCCTGTCACTTATTTTTGCTAGATTATTCAAGCTGAACGTCAGGATAACAATGATGGTGTTTTTTTAAAACTGTAATAGTATTTGGTGGAGAATGATGATGTATGGTGGAGAATGATTATGCTTGTTGGAGAATATGGGTGTTTGAAAATGGTGGTGTTTAATTGAGAATGATGATGTTGGAGGATGATATTGGAGAATGATGTTTAGTGGCGAGTGATGATATTTGGAAGAGAATGATGGATGCCTGATGGCATTGAGAATGACGGTTTTGGATTTATGTGTTTGACGTGTTGACAATATTCGTGTTAGATGGAGAATGATGGTATTTGGTGGAGAATATTGGTGTTGGGTGGAAACTAATGGAATTTGTTGCAAAATGCTGGTATCTGTTGCAAAATAATGGCATTTTTGAAGAACGCTGGAATTTGTTGATAAACGCTGTGTTTGTTAGTCAACTTTAAGCTGTTATGCATAGGCAAAGAGTTTCCTGTGTTCAGCACAAACCATGTCCTGTCAGAACAATCAGTAAATAGAGAATACAATGCAGTGTTGTGCTAGCTAAAGGGCTTAGCTTTTATGCACATTAGAAAGAACAGTGTATGAAGTGTGTGCCACAGAATTGTGGGTGGTGACAGTCTTAGTGCTATGTCAAATATTGCACCCTTGCTAAAATAAGCACCCCATTTCAGTGTTAGCTTGATGCTAAAATACTTATTTTTGGGTTCTGTAGGAGTTTGCGGCCCTGACAAAGGAGCTGAACGCCTGCCGAGAGCAGCTTCTGGAAAAAGAGGAGGAGATATCGGAGCTGAAGGCCGAGAGGAATAACACCAGGGTGAGTGGAGACGCCTGTCGTAACAGTACGCTCTATACACATTGCTAATTTTTATTGTGGTGTATTGTTTATTGGAGGTGTAAATCTCTGACTTCACAATAATTTGATCACTGTGATTCTTTAGAAAATGATTCAACACTGCAAATCTCAGATCTTTCCATGATTCACTTCAGTTTGATTATTTTGGTATAAATCAGAATTATTGAAAATATAGTTAAAGGGACCTCACTAATAAAAGTCCCGCATAATTCTATGGTTGAGATGTAAACAAAGTCATTCAGAGTGTTTTGATGTGAAAGAGGGCCTTGCAGAGAAACTCTGATTTCGTTGCAGTGGTGGTGATAGGAATCACGTATTATGATGTCTACAGCATAAAGATGACCATTATCTTTACTATCCAATGAACCGACATGTGTCTTCTGAGTTTTATATGTAGTGTTTATATAGTGTTTTTTGGGGGGTACTATGCTTTTGTGTCTGCCATGAAAAGATTTTACACATACAAAGGCCAAAGCCATGGTAAAACAATGTATATGGCACCTGGCTGCATGTTCACTGCCGTTTTATGATGCATTAAGATTTTTACATTTTCTCAGCAGCTCTCTTAAAACTCTGATAACCAATTAATACGGTTTATTTTTTAATATCGAACATGAACTTTGCTCAGTTAAACCTCCTACACCAAGGAGACTGTTCTGGGCTGAGGTTTTACCTGCTCTGCGTATCACTTAGACTGAAGTGTGTGGAGTCCAATCTGCATTTTTTCCATTTAGCACAGTCTGAGTCCGGCATGGCTAGCCCTGTCCCAGCACTCTCACTCAGTGCTCTTACAGCAGAATGTATGTGCAGAGGCAACCACATCAGCAAACCTAAATATTGAACTGGCGTGTCATATCTGTGTGAGGTTGTTAGGAGTCATCTTGCTCTACATAGTGGCTTCCAACAGATGTATATTAAAAAAAAATAAATGTTATGTTTTGCTGGCAGCCTAATGTTGGATGAACAAAGAAATCTAAGTTGATTAAACAAATTGACCTTAATTGCTTTTAGAAAAACTCAAAAGTCTTTTGAAAAAAAAAGTGTATGTTACCTTGAAATGTTGAGTTTTCTCTATAGTTATCTCTGTATAGTTTCTCTGTAGTTTCTCTATACTCTTTTTTACAGAGCAGTGCAAACATTTCCACCACAGTTGTTATCAAGAATTGACATATTTCAGTAAGATCAAATCAAGATTTCAGTATAGAAACAAAAAATAAATGCACACTTTATTGAATATTATTATGATCATTTCTAGCACTCCAGAATAAATGCAGTCGGATTTCCACCTTCAGGTCAACACATAATAATATACTAATGCATTTTACACGGCTAATATCGTACTTATATATTCTCAGCTGCCCAAAGGACGTTGCTGAAATGGAAGCTTTTCAAGTGTTCCTGACTTGCGTTGCTAAGCACTAACCTGCATGATCTGGTCAGATCGTGACTGTATAACTTAGAAAAGCTTTGCAGTCTTATAGAGTGACATTACAGTGTGTGTGGATATACTGGTGGATGAGTGAAGGGAATTCATCCTGTAATAATGACTTGCTAAAATGCAAACGTATAATATGCTACATTTTCCACAAAATCAGAGATGCCTGAACTCATGTCAAACTTTCGTCTGTCAAGACGGATCCAGAGCTGCTGACAAGTTTCTCACATCCAATCTCAGGAGGGAGAGAAAGAAAACGAGAGAGAGAGACAAGGACAGGCAGAAAGAGAGAGAGAGAGATGATTCTCACGTCATTTTCACCTCTAGGCCTTCAGTGTTCCCTTCAGGGCTTTGCTGAGCCAGGCGGCTAATAGAATCCGCCGCCCAAACCTTTCAGCCACAATTCAATTAACCACCGATTCCCACAGCCGAGCTCTCACAGAGGCCATGATGAAATGGAGGATATTAAAGCTAGATATTTGAAGATGCCCGACAATATCAAAGCTGCAGAGCGAAGAGAGGAAACTCTAATGAGACAAGAGGGAAAGCAAGCAGAGGATGAGAGCGAAGCGGTGGTTTAACAAGCTGAAAGTGTTTAACAGTGAGCAGCACAGGGAGGAGAAGAGAGAGGACCTGAGCTGTGTAAAGTGGGGCCTACCTTACATGAGTCCTTTAGCCCGAATTGAACCCCAGATGTTTGCAGCTTGCCTACCAGAATGGCAGTGAGGTGTTCTTCATGATGTAATCAAATACTATGAATAGTTTGTCAAAAGTCACATTACCTCAGATATCATTAATCAGCCAAGAGATTTGGTGTCTGAAGATGCTTCTTTAGTTTTAGCTCTGGGGCTACGAGGCTAATATACATAACAAGAAATGGAAGCGTATACTCTACCAGTTAGCATCATGCTAAATGCATGCCTAAACCGTAAAAGACTGAGTGAGGGGAAAATTGCGTACATTTGATTTTTTACTGAATTACCACTTTAACCTTGCTCTTCTTAAATAAATAACACATAATAAAGCATATTATCTACAACTTTAACACTTTCCTAGGTTGCTAACAAGAATGTTATTGACTGGAGCACAATGACAGGAATGTTCCTATAATGACAGCATGAGCATCAAGTGTTTATCCATAATACTACAAAGTACTACACTAATCATCGTTAAACATGCTAGCTTATATTCTCTGATTATATATAAATCATTAGTAAATGAATATTGGGCTTGTCCAGAGAATTTCCTTCCTTCCACCCAATGAGTGCTGGGATAAATTCCCCTGTGACTCAGGAGGATAAGCCGCTTAGAAAATGTGTGTGCGTGTGTAAATGAATATTGTCCCATCACAGCTTCATATGTCTTACTACTATTATCTTGGACTCACCAATACTCTTTTATTCACCCATATGACCTTCAGCAACATTTAATGTGTTTTCTTACTATACATTTATGTTAAGTATATATCTTTTGCCGAGGAACAGTGTTCTTGTATAGTTGCTGTTAGTATTATAGAGTCAGCAACGCCAAAGATAGAAATGCAATGTGCCTCTAAAAGTTAAAAATAAAATAGTTAAAAGGAAAGAAAATGTTTGTATTAGGACATTATTGCATACATAGCAAACTAGACCCATGTGAAAAAGGAAACTCTGGGTACCCTGCATGATCTAGTGGATCATCTAGGTGGATCTGTACACACAAAAAATGCCTTTATACATATGCATGAAGCTTTTTTGTCCACATGTGGGCTGTTGATCTGTTTTTCACAGATAAGGCATGTATGCAAGAGTGATTAATACAGTGTGTGTTAAATTCATTACAGTGATGGCGTCTAATAAAATGTAACCTTCTATTTAATCCCCCCCCCCAAAGTTCCCCAGGCCACTTTAACAGTAAGCTGAATCTGATAACCTGGCCAGCCGCCAATTAAAACTGAAGCAGCACTCAGAACCTTAGGCAACAGACCCATATCAGCCACCGCATCTACTTTCTCCGCCCAGTTTTATAGACAAACTGCAACCTCCGGACCTGGTCTTCATGGAATTAGTATTCTTCCAGCGTGTTCAGTAATGGCTTTGTAACAGGTCAGATAGAACTGCTGTGACATTTACAAGGTCTTTGACTTTCTCTCCACTAGCCACTGATATCTCTCCAGAGAGGTAGTCAGGATATTGCTCGTAGAGTCCCAAAAACCCCTCTCCCACTCATACTAAGGAGAATCTTCTAAGCATTTCTTTCTGTCTGATTTTCATGACAGTAACCAATTGTTTTTGGCCCTAAGCAGACAAATCTGGCTCTTTACCACGTTTCTTTACGGACTAAACAAAGTTTAGAATCACGTTAAGCTGGACAGTACATTGAAAAGATATACAGGCACATGTGGGTATTAGACCTGGAGCGAGCACTAGTGTTACGGGTGGACTGGTGGTGAGAATCCTCTATCAAACACCCAGATTCTCCAACAAACACCACCGTCCTCCAACAAACAGCATCATTCTCTACCAAAGACCACCATTCTTTACCAAACATTCTCTGTTTGGTATTCTCTGCAAAATAATGTCATTTTCTACACTGGGTTATAGACTCCCAACAACCACACACAGGTTTGTGCATCATCCCAACAATTGGTGTCTCCTAGCTAATGTTTGCTAGGCAGCCATAACCCAGTGTTCCATGATGATTATGGCTTATGGCTTCAGTTACAGCGGCTGGTTGGGGAGTCCAAAAAAAGTAGTACAAAAAATTTGCTAGTTGGGGAGTGGACCTAAGCATTGGCTCAATTACTGGAAGATTGCAGGTTCAAGCTCTGGCAGTACCATAGCTATCCATGGCAGCATGTGGCCTTGCTCTCTCTGGGCTCTCCCCCATCACTTAGGTGTCCATCACTCAGGCATCTGTTAGCTGACGTATAAGAAATAGTAGTTATTGGCGGCACTGTGTTAAAAATAGACATGATTCTGTAGTGGAAAACACTGCATGGGCTCAGGAACACTTTCACTTGCAAGTTAAAATTCTACCATGCAAAGAACAAATTATGTATAAACAGGATCCAGACACTCCACCACTTTCTCTGGGTCCAGGCTCATTCAAGGTGGACTGAGGCAAAGAGGAAAAGTGTCCTGTGGTCCAAGTACTCAAAATTTGAAATTTTTTTTGGAAATCATGGATGCCGTGTCCTCTGGGCTAAAGAGGAGAGGGACCATCCAGCTTCATTTATTTCAGCAAGACAATGTCAAACCACATTCTGAATGTATTACTACAACGTGGCTCTGTAGTAACAGCGTCTGAGTTAGCGTTGTAGTGGAGACATACGGCAAAAACAACACCTATTTGATTCCAACTTTAACTCTGCACTACCTCTACCTCTTCCTTGCTTATGGTCTCTACTAGGAGTCTGACTTTGAGGTTGAGCTTTTTTAGGATTGCATTACTGCCTTTGTTTTTATAATGTTGTATCATGATTCCCTCCAATATGGCTTTGCTTCATGCTGGCTCCACTCATGATGCAGATTAAAAGGGGGTTTGGGAGGGACGGACCCCCTGATTAAGACTTCAAGCTTCATCTGGTTGGATAGGTTTTATATATATTTAGTTAGCTGGATACTGATGTAGTCCTTGTGTTTGTTTTACTCTTTGAAAAGTCTCTTTTCTTGTTTTTCTTACCCTTTGTTTTATGTTTCTTTTCCAGAGTGCTTATTTTTTCTGTTTTGTTCTATTTTGTTTTGTGTTTCTTAGTAACAGTGAATAAGCCAATTACTTGCTTTGCTTCACAACCTCTACTGAAGAACTACATTAATTGAGAATTAATAGCCTGGATGTTTGTAAAGATGCCTTCCACAAACTGACAAAAATATAAATAAAGTTTGAATATTATAAATAGATAGAAATAGAGTTTGAAAAGAACAAAACTTTTTTTTTCTTGCAGCGTTACAGTCTTCTCTGTATTGACTGTTTCTTCTCTGAATTCTCCTCACCTTCTGCTAGATGTTCCTGTAGTTTCCCATCCCTGTCCTGGGGACTGTGGAGTGTAACTGATTTGGTATGCTATGTCCCATTCCCAGCAGTAACCATATTACCATAATCTCCTTTGTGCCAGATCCAAGGGGTTTCAATTTGTTGTGAGTGCTTTATTGTTTAGAGTTTCGTAATAGATTTGGTCATGGCTAATGTAGTTATATTGAACATATTTTCCTCCCAGAATGAGGCGCACGTTAAAAGACTGGATAAAGTACCTCATTCATTTTCATTTGTCTCTATTTAATCTGGTTTAATATAAGGCCTGTCCTTGAGGAAGCTGACACATGACACCTAACTGACCTTCTGATGCATTACTGCAGTTAACAATTTGCATGGTTTCAAAATGGCGTTTGAATGAAGTGTTGTAGGGAATCGCTGCTGTTATAAGAAAATCTCTTCTTTGTTTTGTTTAAATTTTTTTACACCATTTGAAAACACCTACTGCCCTTAACATTTTTGGAACATTCCATGATAATTGGATCAAAAGAAAGAATCTGAAATTACTTTAACTTATTTTACTTTTTAAGAACAGATTCATGGTGGTTACACTGACTGTATTTCTGCTACTGACGGTGATAAGCATGAAGATAATGATTAAGACGATAATGAAAAAGGTAACATATCTTCGTTTGTGTGTTCCTCAGCTGCTTCTGGAGCATTTGGAGTGTTTAGTGTCGAGGCATGAGCGGTCACTCCGTATGACAGTGGTGAAGCGTCAGGCCCAGTCTCCCTCAGGAGTGTCCAGTGAGGTGGAGGTCCTCAAAGCCCTAAAGTCCCTGTTTGAGCACCACAAGGCCCTGGATGAAAAAGTGAGTTTTAAACATGTTACAGATTTCCATATTTTAAAATTGATTGTTATATGTAGAGGAATTATTTACAGGTACAGAATCCTGTTACAGAACTTAGTGTTATGATATTATATGTTATGGAATTATGTTACAGAGCTGCATGTTATTGTATCACATACAGAATTATATTATGGAACTAGATGTTTTGATACTGGATGTTATAGAATTACATCTTACAGAATTACACATTACAGAATCACATAACGGGACTTAATGCATTTCATATTAGTTACATAACAGGACTATAAATATATATTAACAAAATATTATAATATTACATTTTACATGTAATGCTATTACTTATACTAAAAATAACATTTTACGGAACAGAATATTACAGCATTACATGTTAATGAAAGAAATGTTTCAATATTACATGTTACAAATGTGGACAGAATTACATGTGACAGATACATGTGTTTATGCACTGAATGTGACACAAGTACATTACATAAAAATGGAAAATATTAAGAAGCCTTTTTTCTTACAGCAAAATCTTTTAGAATATCACAGTTGTTTGACATGACAGAAATGAACAGATGAGCAGAATGCCTTCAAGTGACAAAGATATCTTTTGTCCATTTAGGAAAGGTGAAAGGAGAACGGACAGTGTCATCACCTTATTCAGGGGCTAAAACTTTATGAGCTCTTTTTTTACTGACATCTGAGTAAACTGCACAAATAATTCATGCTTGGAAATTGTCTTTCTTAAACTGAATCAATAGAGCAAATATCTTCTCCATATATGCTCCACTTTTAGTGACATATATGCTCAGTGACAGACTTCTGATTACCGTCTTTAAAGACAGTAAAGTTGAACTTGTTTTTTCATGTATAAATATGTCGAATCCTGTAGATTTTTATCAATGTGCCTAATACGGTCGCACCAGCGTAGGAACTGTGGGCTGATGCTGACATCCAATATTTTACATGTACATATCTGCCTTTGCATAAAATGTAGAAATTAAGACTAAATGTACCTGGATTACTGCGATAGACTGGCGACCTGTCCAGGGTGTGTCCTGCCTTCCGCCAATGACAGCTGGGATAGGCTTCAGCACCCCACCGCAACCCAGAAGGATAAGCGGTTTAGATGATGTGTGTGTGTGTGTGTGTGTGTGTGGGTGCCTGGATTAGCATTACAGAAAAATATATAGGTATAGGGTTATAAATGCAGTGAAATGAATGAAGTGCAGATATTTTAGTATTAGTATTTAGTATCTGTTCAATGGCAATTTTGTTTAGAATAGAAAAAGTTTGGATGGCGCTCTTATAATTCACAGAATAGTTGTTAAACTCACACATTAAGCACAGACTTGTTTTGGCACATGGCCTTCCTGGGCACGCTGATAGCGTTCTAGCCACCAACTCACTAAATAGTGCTAACAGTCACATGAACCACACGCTTATGATGTCATTGAGGTGAGTCGCAAATACCAACAATACCCATCATTGGCCATCTCCAATATATATCAAAGCAAACCAAAAAGACTAAAGAATTCAGTGAAACAAAAATACATTAAATTAAACTGAATGAGGAGGGTAGCTATTTGATTTTTTTATTACGCGTTTATCTGCTGATACTGATATGATTCTGACATCATCATGCATCTTCAGTATCTGAGATGACCAAAATACTGATCAGCCCGTTACTTTTTGTGAATAAATGTTGTCTCTGTTTCTTGAGCAGTGGTATTGTTTCAGCGTTGTAGCTGGTAAGTGTTGAAGCTGTCTCAGAGTGAAACTGTTCGTTCCTGTTGTCTGTCATTCTTGCTGTGGCCTGTAGATTGGTAGCTGCATCCCCTCGGTGGCTATTACTCCAGCAGTAATCCATTCTATAGCGTCCTGCAGACAGGGCCATTTACGAGGCGTCTGTGTTGGGAGCGGAGGTGCAAATAAAAGTCCAGTGATTCATAGTGGCAGGGCTTCAGTGGCTATCCGCTGCCCAGCAGCGAATGACTGTCAAGACAGGAAGTCCAATTCTCTGGATCCGATGGCTTCACACCTAGAGAGAGAGAGAGAGTGAGAGAGAGAGTGCATTTAATACTGCTACATTGTCATTGATATTCACTGTTCAAATTCTCTTGTTAAAAGATTTGTGAGAAAGAAAATAGTGTGTCAAGGGATAAAAAGGGTCAGTGAGGATGAAAAACGAAAGGAAGAATCAAAACGGAGAACAAGAAAAGAGGGAGGGGATATGGGAGAAACAGAAAGAAACAAATAAGAGAGAAAGTCAAAGGAGAAATAAAAAGGGAAAAGAGAGAGGGCAGAGAAAGAAAAGGAGAGAGAAGAGAGAGAAAAAAAAGTATGGAAAGAAGGAGGGAAATGGGGATAGAGAGAGAGGGAGAGATGGAAAGAGGAAGAGAAATGATTCTTTTAGCCGTGTGATTTTATCAGTACAGGTTCTGTCCTGTTTTCTCTGTCTCAGTGGTGACAAATGTGAGAGCGTCTCATAAATCCCCTCATCCTCAGAGGAACGGTCCTCTTTACACGCACTGAACCCTTAACAGAGACCGACCGTTACTGCAGGAAAACAGACTTTACAGCAGATTGTACAACTGCTGTTTAGCTAAGGGTGCCTTCAGCTGAAGGCAGATGCACTGTAAGGCCAAAAGTATTGGGACACCTACAAATTGCACCTACAGGAGATTTTATGACATCCCATTCTAAATCCATAGGCATTAAGATGGAGTTTGCCCCCCCTTTACAGCTATTCCAGCTTCTACTTCCTCTGGGAAGGCTTTCTACAAGATTTTGAAGTGTTCCTATGGGAATTTTTGCCCATTCAACTAGAATAGCATTTCTGAGGTCAGACGAGAGGGCCTGGCTCACAAGGTGTTCAGTGGGGTTGAGGTTAGGGCTCTGTATGGGCCAGTCAAGTTCTTCCACATCCAACCATGCCTTTATGGGCCTTGCTTTGTGCACTGGGGCTCAGTCATGCTGGAACAGAAAAGGGCCTTCCCCAAACTGTTCCCACAAAGTTGGAAGCGTACAGTTGTCCAAAATGTCTTGGTATTTTGAAGCATTCAGATTTCCCTTCACTGGAACTAAGGGGCCTCGGCCAACCCCTGATAAACAGCCCCATAGTGTTATTCCTCCTCCATCAAACTTTACAGTTGGCACAGTGCAGTCAGGCAGGTAACGTTCTACTAGCATTCTGCAAACCCAGACTCGTCCATCAGACTGCCAGATGGAGAAGTGTGAGTCTTCACCCCACAGAGTCCTGCTCCAGAGTCCAGTGGCAGCATGTTTTATGCCACTCTGTCCAACGCTTGGCATTGTGCTTGGTGATGCAAGGCTTGCATGCAGCTGCTCGGCCATGGAAACCAATGCCATGAAGCTCCTGGTACACAGTTTTTGTGCTGATGTTAAAGCCAGAGGAGGTTTGGAACTCTGCAGTTACTGAGTCAGCAGAGCGTTGACGACCTTATTAGAAGAACAACTTATTCTTTCACAAATGTTAGTAAAAGCAGACTTTTTGGCTATGTGCTTCATTTTATACGTCTGTGACAATGAGACTGAATAAAAGACCCGATTTCAATTATTAAGAAGCGTGTCCCAATGCTTTTATCCATACAGTGTATAAGGCCACAGCATCACCAGACATGCAGCATCGCATAGCAAATACAATACAAAGTGCAGCTATACTTTGTTTAAGTTTATTTTTATATTCTATTCATATAAATCTAGTGGAGGAAAATTATCAACATCATTCCTGGATTTACCTAGTGTGGTATCAATTTCTACCTCTTCATAAACTCGCTATCTTCAGGCTGAAAGATACGAAGTGAAAAAAAAGTAGGCTGGTAACATTAGCTGAGGTAACAAACAATTAGCATTTGTTTGTTAGTGGTTTCTTCCACTAGGCTTGGGTGATTTGACAATACTATGACAATACAATATAAACAGTCCTGACCAATAGACATTTCAACATATATGTTAACATACTCATATAAAGTTATAGTCTCACAGTGTAATGGAATAAGGCAACCATTTAAAAACACAAGTTGTTGAAAATTAAAAGAAAAAAGATATTAATATCACTATTCACGCATGTATTTAACGTAACATACTACATTGACATTATCATTGAGCATTAGTATTAAATGTTTTCTTTATCCTTTGAACATAATGTTTCACCATTTTCTTAGTTTATTGTGGGGGTAAGTTTACATCCTTATGTGTGACCACATTTAAATTGTTTCTATAAATTCTAGCTTCCATTATTTCATGTTTCTTTCTGAGGTATTTACAGCTGCCTGTTTACAGCAGCTGTCTTCACCCTTCAGTTTTCAGGGTGGTGAGATGGCAGAGAAAATTAACATACTCCTTTTTTTATTTTTTCTGATTTTTACCAAGTTTTCTCAATAATTTAGTCCTGTCCAGTTCCACCCGCTAGTTAGTTCTTCCCGTGTCACAAAACTACCAAGCTGGTAGGGGAAGGGCTAGCATCTATTAATGCAACATGATTGCACAGCTCCACATGCTTGGTGGGGAACAGTAACTGCTGATTCTGTTATGTTAGCTAACCTTAGCTGCAGCTGCTTTATGTGTGGTTATGTTGATTATAATGATTATTAGCTAACTACACTATAAAGCATAAAAAATTAAAAAATGGACGTCTTGAAAATTATTTAGTTGCAAAAGAGCTGTAGGATGTTTGCAAAGTTGTTTGATGGTCAGGAGTGTCATGTTGTGCCATGCATTTGGTATTTACAGTATGTGATAATAATATCCAGGCAGAGGTATGTGAAGAATTTACATACAGTGTGAAAGTTTTTCTGCATCAGTAAATTGATTTTCGTGTCCCCTCAGGTCAGAGAGAGGCTCCGTGTTTCACTGGAACGAGTCTCTGCCTTGGAGGAGGAGCTAACTGCTGCCAATCAGGAGGTAAGAACCAATGAGATGTTGAGCTGTATGTTAAAGTCACTCATTCTATCTCTCTGTGTGTATATATATATATATATATATATATATACATATATATATATATATACATATATACATTAAATATATGATAGAGTAATATAAGAAAAAGAAGAGAGAGAGATACAGAGAGAGAGAGAGAGAGAGAGAGAGACAGACAGATAGAGAAAAGAAATGAGAGAAACCTCAGTCAAGGTCACTGTCACTGGTGTGTAAGTTGGTGGGTGTGATGGTGTGTTAACACTGCAGCCAGCTGAGCTGTCAGTCATAGCCTGCTGAACTCCAGCCAACCTCACACACGCGCACACGTTCACACACACACTCGCATGCACACAAAGAGACATGCACACAGAGCCACACAAACATACACAGTCAAAGTCAGTATTTGTGTTTGTGTGTGTGTCTGTGCGTCTGTGGTTCTTTTAAATGTGTGTGTTTGTATGTGTATGTGTGCGTGTGGCTCTGTTTGTGAATGTGTTTGGTACTTGAGTGAGAGAGGATTATTCATTTGCAGGTTAAATGATTCTGAATATGGGAGAAACAGAAAGAGAGACAAAAGAAAGAAAGAGAAAGAAAGAGGAGAAATAGAGAGAGGGAAAAGAGAGAGGGTGGAGAAAAAGAAGGAAAGAGAGAAGACAGAGAAAAGAAAGGAGAGAAGGAGGGAAAGGGGTGTGTGTGCGTGTTTGTGTGTGTGTGCGATGTGTGATCCTTCAGGGCTGATTTTTCACTCACTGGAGAAAAGCAGGAAGACATTACTGCTTCTTCCTGTGTAATTCTACAGGACCGAGTTGCCCGAAACCTTTTGTCCCTTTGTGTCAGGGGGGGTAACACACAAGTGCAGTGTTCGTGGTGGGGCTGAGGATCAAAAAAAAACAAAACAAAAGAGTATACAAAAGATGGCATGTAGGTTTCAAATCAAATCACATTTTTAAAAGTGTATTTTATAATGTTACACTGTATTTTGTTATCAAATAATTTTATAGCAAATATTTTGTCAAATTATATAAGCTTTAAAGGAAAATAAGAATTAATATTTATAAGAAGTGATATAGTATTATAGTATGTTTGTTTTGTCAGTGGGTGCAGTGGTGGTGGGCCAGATCAAACATTATCACAGACCGAAGAACATACTATTATCCATGAAGTTATTCAAAAGTATGATGCATTGCTAAAACAGTAAGCACTAATGAAGCAAACTTGATTTTTTAGCCAAATATCACTTTAAAGTATAAAGTCTCTTGTCTTAATGCAGCCATGGTCAGTTTTATTGGTAAATAATAGGGCTGGCACAAGTAATTTGAATACTTGAGTATTTGTATGTTATGTAGGTTTTTATCTCTCTACTTCAGTTTTCATCTCTCTAGTCTCTACTAAGCTTTGTCATTAATTAAGAAACAAATATTCATTTCATCACCAAAGGCTTTAAAATAGAACAAGTGTTATCAGTGCATAGAAAATGTAAATTGTAATTTGTTTAGTTGCACACATTATAAATTTGTGCCACGCTTCCTCATCACCTCACCTCAGGACGCTACAGATTCCCACATGGCCAAATGCTGAAGCTAAAAGAGCAGAGATGTCTCAGAATGAAAAAAGATGTATAGAAGCACTTTAAATTATTGGATGGTAAGAGATAAGTGCAAAATTTGTAATAAGAGGCTGGTACACCATGGAGGCACGATAGCTTTGGTGAATCATCTCAAATATATAGGTATAGTGATCCTTATCCGAGTACTGCCGTGCGTCCGCTCCGCACTGCCTCCGATTCAGCTCTGTCACATTACTGCTTGAGGCAGGTATAGTAAGTCTTTTTCTCTGTTACTGTTTTCTTTAAACAGTAGGTTTAAAACTTGAAAACATGAACAGCAGATCTGTTCATTTATAGGACATCACAGTCTTGAGTTTCAGTATATGTTTCAGTATCTTCTCTGTATAAGAGAAGAGTTTCGTCCACACAGTTAGTACAGTGATGGAGCTGCTCTGCTTACGCCACACCAACAAGATCATCACAATTTAGTAAATTATTATTTTAAATATAGCTATAGAAAGTCTAAGTGGTTGATTTGACTGAATCTCTGTGGAGTGTATGCTTCATTCATGCCCAAATGAAAAAAAAAGGCTGGTGTATTGATGGACATAAGATGCTCATGTAGCACAGTCATTGTAAACTGAAACACTAATTAAAATGGAAGCGTATCTGTTGTCAGACTGCCAACTGAAAAAAACATGAAATATTGTTTAAAGCGTGATTTTGAGAATGAGTAATCAAGTGCTTGTTTGGAATTATCAACGAGTATTTGAAGCCTGTAAAATGCTGGTCCAACCAGCTCTAGTAAATAATTATAATCTGAAAAAAAACAAAAAACTTTCTTGTGAGTATTTGATTCTGTTTTCTTTCTCTGAGCCACTCACTTCCGTTGGAGAGCAGCATCATACACTCCACACACACACACACACACACACACACACACACACACACACACACACACACACTCCAGCCTGCAGCTGCTTTGAAGAGGCAAAATGAATGACATCAAAGCAAGACACGCTTTACCTTCATTTGGGCTTCTAGAAACTTCTGATTTGAGAGCAGGCTGGGTGTCCCGTCTCTTTGTGGAGTCAGGAGGTGTGCAGCCGTTTGATCTTTGATCCAGAAAAAAATTGCCCACAATCCCCTTTCTGAGCCTTCAGAAGCAGAAAGCCTCTTAATTGCAGCCTCATTAAAGGAATGCATCGAAATAACACACAAATATCGTTTCCCTCCACACTCTCTTTCTCTCCCTCTTTTATCTGTCTCTTTGTCTCTCTCTCATTCTCTCTCTCCATCCCTCGCTCAGTGTAGCTTAATTGGCACGACTGTATCAAGCACAATATTGTCAAATTAAAGAAAGTGTCATTTCAACTTTTTGAACCAAACTGAAACATACTTACCCCACCGTTTGTACCCTCTCCATTCTTACCCCTTTACTTTGTTCTTTCTGTCCTATTCTTATCCTCTTTTCTTACACTGTTTTTGCACACAGATTATACCCACCATTCATAGCTCTGCATTCTGACCCCCTCATTTTTGCCCCCAAGTCTCCCCCATTTTTCTTGCCCCACTGATCTTACCCTATTGTCCTGGTCTTCGATTTTTATTGCTCCTGTTCTTATTCCACTGTCCTGGTCCCCCATTCAAGCCCCTCTTTCTTACCGTGTTCTTGCCCCCATCCTGACTCCTTCATTATGCTGCTTTTGTCCTACCATTCTTACCCTACTGTTATTACCTCAACATTCGCACTCCGCTGTTCCTACCCTCTCTACTTGCCCAGCGTTCTTGCTCCACTGTTCTTGCTCCACTGTTCTTACTCCGTTCACCCAATATTCACACTCTACTGTTCTTACTCCATTTTTCTCGCTGCCTGTTTCTGCTCCTAAATCATGCCCCATTCTTTGCTGCTTTTTTGACCACACTGTTCTTGTCCTGTCATTCTTACCCTTTGGCTTTTTCTTACCCCCTTTCTTTCCCCTCTGTTTATTCCCACCACCCCCTTAACCCTTCTGTTCATTTATACCATCTCTTTTGCTTCTGTGTTCTATCTTACCACCTCTCTTACCCCTCTGTTCTTTCTTACCACCTTTCTTACCCCTTTCTTCTTTCTCACCACCTCTCTTACCCCTCTGTTCTTTTATTACCACCTCTCTTACCCCTCTGTTCTTTCTTACCACCTCTCTTAACCCTCTTTTCTTTCTTACAACCTCCCTTACCCCTCTATTCTTTTTTTACCACCTCTCTTACCCCTCTGTTCTTTTTTTACCACCTCTCTTACCCCTCTGTTCTTTCTAACCATGTTTCTTACCCCTCTGTTCTTTCTTACCACCTCTCTTACCCCTCTGTTCTTTCTTACCACCTTTCGTACCCCTCTGTTCTTTCTTACCACCTCTCTTACCCCTCTGTTCTTTCTTACCACCTTTCGTACCCCTCTGTTCTTTCTTACCACCTCTCTTACCCCTCTGTTCTTTCTTACCACCTTTTGTACCCCTCTGTTCTTTCTTACCACCTCTCTTACCCCTCTGTTCTTTCTTACCACCTTTCGTACCCCTCTGTTCTTTCTTACCACCTCTCTTACCCCTCTGTTCTTTCTTACCACCTCTCTTACCCCTCTGTTCTTTCTTACCACCTTTCTTACTCCTCTCTTCTTTTATTACCACCCTTTTTACCCTGTGTTCTTTCTTACCACCTTTCTTACCCCTCTGTTCTTTCTTACCACCTCTCTTACCCCTCTGTTCTTTCTTACCACCTTTCCTACCTCTCTGTTCTTTCTTACCACCTCTCTTACCCCTCTGTTCTTTCTTACCACCTTTTGTACCCCTCTGTTCTTTCTTACCACCTCTCTTACCCCTCTGTTCTTTCTTACCACCTTTCGTACCCCTCTGTTCTTTCTTACCACCTCTCTTACCCCTCTGTTCTTTTATTACCACCTCTCTTACCCCTCTGTTCTTTCTTACCACCTTTCTTACTCCTCTCTTCTTTTATTACCACCCTTTTTACCCTCTGTTCTTTCTTACCACCTTTCTTACCCCTCTGTTCTTTCTTACCACCTCTCTTACCCCTCTGTTCTTTCTTACCACCTCTCTTACCCCTCTGTTCTTTCTTACCACCTTTCTTACTCCTCTCTTCTTTTATTACCACCCTTTTTACCCTGTGTTCTTTCTTACCACCTTTCTTACCCCTCTGTTCTTTCTTACCACCTCTCTTACCCCTCTGTTCTTTCTTACCACCTTTCCTACCTCTCTGTTCTTTCTTACCACCTCTCTTACCCCTCTGTTCTTTCTTACCACCTTTCTTACTCCTCTCTTCTTTTATTACCACCCTTTTTACCCTGTGTTCTTTCTTACCACCTTTCTTACCCCTCTGTTCTTTCTTACCACCTTTCTTACCCCTCTGTTCTTTCTTACCACCTTTCTTACCCCTCTGTTCTTTCTTACCACCTTTCTTACCTGTCTTCTTCTTGTCAACCCCCTTTTTTCACCCATTGTCTTGACCCTCTGTTCTTGTCCTGTAATTTTCCTCCAGCTCCTCCTTCCCCTCCTACTCCTGTTTTCTACCTGAGCTCAGTGGATGAAGGAACTCGACATGGGAGCTAAATAATCCCTCCATGCCCTTTAGCCTGGGGAGAGGATACAGCACTAGTGTGTGTGTGTGTGTGCTGTAGAGAGTCCTACCTGGTGGACCATTTACGACAATACTGTGTTTATAGATATAGATATGAGCGGCTCAAAGTGAATACATTGTCTCAATTTTTGTTTTTAGGATGTGTTTATGTTCTAAAATTTTCTGTTGCCCTGTATTGTGCCTCCTTTATTGTCCACCTCCCATTTCTTTTTTTCACTCCTACCCTGTTGTTTTTGGGTGTCACCTTGCCCCCTGTAACTGAGTTGCAAGGGGCAGTGGTTGATATCTCCCCCTACAAATTGGGACAACCCTTCAAGAACCTGGTTCTTCATGAGTAGGTGTTGATGGCTTTTATGTAAACAGATGTGATGAGTTTTACCAGGCATTTTCAATATGCCTGTAGGCATCGTTTTGCGGGAAATGTTAGAAAAGACGTCTTCAGTGTCTGGGAATGCTGGTGGATTGGTTTGTGGTGTGTTGGATAGACTGCACACAAGTTTTGATGTAGTTAGCCTAGCCACACAACATGCTCGCTATCGTGTATATAGACTTTGAATTCTGTCAACGTTTGTTGAACCCAGTACACACGTAACTTGTTTACTTGAATAATTTGTGTGATGATTTCTCATAACAACTTAACAACAAGAACCAGGGCACCCTACCCCTAGGCGTAACCACGCAAAACAGAGGGGTAGGGCTAAGTGGTAGGGGCAAAGGGTAAAATGGGATTAGGCCTTTAATTCTGCTAAAGACTGTATGCTATAACAACACTCTGCATCACTTCAACAAGAATAGGTGGCTAAACTACTGAAGGCTGGTGTGAGACTGAGTGTGCTCATAGTTGTGACATAATAACCACGATAGGAGATGTGTCACACAGTTCACACAATAGATCGGGTGGAGCTTTTTGGTCAAATAATGAACCTAGGAAATCTAGAAAAATGTACTTACAAGCTTAGATTAATTCATTATCTGAATAAATCACATGAATATATTGCATGAATATAATGGACTAAAAGAAATGACCTAAAATGACTTGGAAAAAAGTCTGGTTCCCTTGACTTACATTAAAAGAAGTCTTGAATCTCTGTAAGGATTCTACACTCACAGAGCACTTTATTAGGAACACTATACTAATGCTGGATATGCTTTTTTGCACACCACAGTTGTACAAAGTGGTTATTTGAGTTACTTTAGCCTTTCTGCCAGCTCGAACCAGTCTGGCCATTCTCAGTTGACCTCTCTCATCAACAAGGTGTTTCCATCTGCAGAACTACCACTCACTTAATGTTTTTTTTTTTGATTGCACTATTCTGAGTGAGCTCTAGAGACTGTTGTGCGCAAAATCCCAGGAGATCAGCAGTTAGAGAAATACTCAACAATCATGGCACGGGCAAAATCACTGCGATCACACTTTTTCTCCATTCTGATTGTTGCTGTGAACATTACCTGAAGCTGCCGGCCCGTATTTGCATTGGCTGATTAGGTTAGGACTTGGTTAGGTTAATTCTGTGGATATTTTTATTGATTCTTTTGATTTTTTTTTTATTAATTTAAATTGAGCATTTAGTGGGGAGTCTAATCTGAGACTTAAAAACATACTTATTTTCCCTAATTGACTAATCTGAGCACCATTGCTACTTGTTCATGCAATAAAGCTGAAAGTGGTGACTCACATTTTCCTACCTGTTCGTCTCAGATGTCAGGGCGGTTGGTATCTGTAGACGGATGATGAGAGTCGTGTGTTGTCTGCAGTCGTGAGGAATTCTTGCAGAAACACATACTGAGAACTTTTAATGCCTGCAACGCTGACTGATTTCATCACCATATTCCACCTCCTGCTGAATGTCAATCCTGCCATTACTGAAATATCTGAGCCTACTTAAAACACTCTGTGTTGACATTCTTGTGTGTGTGTGTGTGTGTGTGAGAGAGAGAGAGACAGAGAGAGAGATAGAGAGAGAGAGAGAGAGAGAGAGATTATGGGTGCTTTCTCAGTTTGTGTGTGCTGTGCAGTGCCTGGGGGGATGCAAACCAGACCACCGCTGTCCATCTGTGCTGTCTCAGACTGAACTGTATTTAGGTTGGCTTTGGCGCAGAAAACATAACTGGTATTTTTAGCAACCAGTAAAGTGGCCAGTGGGAGGACTGATATGCCAGTGTGTTTACAATGTAACATTACGTGTTGTCATTCCTGCAAAGAATGACAATAATAATGTCAAGAATATTAAAGCCAGAGTGGTAAGAATTTCAAAACCACAATTAGAACTCTACAGCTATGGTAAGAAGTCCAGAACCACAGCAAGAACTCTAGAGCCATGGTAGGAATTCCAGAACCAGAATAAGAATTCTAGAGCCATGGTAAGAATTCCAGAACCACAGTAAGAATGCTAGAACCATAGTAAGAAATCCAGAACCTCAGTAAGAATTTCGGAACCACGTTAAGAATCCAAAAGCCATGGTAAGAATACCAGAATGATGTTAAGAATTCAGGAGGCATGTTACGAATTGTTGCACCAGTAAGAATTGTAGATTCTAAGGATTCCAGAACCACAGTAATTGTTTTAGAACTACATGTCCGTCATTGAGGCATCTGAAAGGATTCTTTTCTGCAGTAACATGTAAATGTGTTATTTTGTTGATCTAGAGAGTTTGATGGTTTTAAAGTTTAATTCTGTGGTTTTGGCTTCTGTACTTTGTAAAGGGAAAGTTTGAGTAGAGTGGACCGACTCTGTTGTACTCAGCACTGGGAAGACACTCAGTGGGAAACTCATTTTCCAATTTGAAAGCAAATATTCATCATTGTTTTTTTCATCTGTGACTGTTTCTCATTTCAGAGTGTTCTCAGCACATTTGATGAATTTATGCAGGAAAACTGACAGAAAACTGCGCTAGCCACTAATGCGCCTTTTGTGTTCCTCTATTTCTTCCTCTCTCTATCTCTCTCTGTTTCTTAATGTTGATTTATGGAGTTGCTCTTTCTTCCTCCCTGCTGTTCTTTCTGAAGAACCTGCTGAATTATTAGTCTGGTGCCACTCAGTCTGTATAACCTCTGCAGTCAGGTTTAATAGGTAGCTCGGAGGAAAATGCAATTCATTTTTAGTGTAAACTCGTGTGAAACTCATTTAAAATGTAATGATTGTGTCCCGTGCTGATTGCAGAGTCAACAGTGTTCAGGACTGAATGTCCTTCAAGGAAAACAGCGCAACCAGCATGAACCTACAAAACACACCCACTCTCCCGCAACTGGGGAAATCCATTGTTTTTTGTGATTATAGCGATCTGCTTGTTTTTTTGTTTTTTTTTGGTCTCCGGTTGAAAAGGATAATAACGTGTCACCGTCAATGACAAACTCTAATTACAGTCAGTTTGTGTAGCTGGTGGCCACAGGGCTGTTCCTGCTGAGCTGCAGGTGAGAGAGGCTTCACCACGCGGCATAATTACTGTAATCACTCAAACGGCTGCATGCATTCAGTCAGCAATAGAAACAGCAGTGCGTGTGGCTGACATGCAGCATAAGCTGTTCTCCTCAGTGAGTGTAAAGGGAAAACCCCAGCGGTCTGTCTGAAACGGAAGGCAGGTATTATGTTTCTGTGGAAAGCAAGAGTAGGTGCACAAACAGTCTGGTCCTTAGATCACTGGAATT
This sequence comes from Colossoma macropomum, assembly GCF_904425465.1. Classification (NCBI taxonomy): domain Eukaryota; kingdom Metazoa; phylum Chordata; class Actinopteri; order Characiformes; family Serrasalmidae; genus Colossoma; species Colossoma macropomum. The sequence goes on along the minus strand of NW_023494792.1, from coordinate 40,927,475 downwards.
ATTTGAGTTTATTTGTTTATTTGCTATAAAGTCGATTTACATTTCCTCATTATTGGGCAGGTCAAGATTTGTCAGGTGATGACAATTAAAGTGCGTAATAACTTCTCTGACTCAATATTAATACGTGCTAACATTCAACAACCATGGGCTCCTCCGTCTCCAGCAGTGGGCTGAGCATCAGAAAATGAAGCTAATTGATGCCTGCAAAGCAGAGGAAGTCCACAAAAACATATCAGAGTGCTTCCAGCTCGCAATTTCCACTGTCTGAAATGTCATTAAGGAATGACAAATAAGAGGAACTGTGGACGTCTGGAAGACCAAGAAAACTAGATAGGTGTAGGAATCGTGGGGCGATGCTAATCTCTGATATTTTTCATGTTCGTATCTGTTCATGCCGCAGCTGACACTGACATGCACATTTATAGAACGAATAAATTGGGACTGTACCTGGATTAGCATTACAGACAAATATAACATTTGTTTCTATAGGGTTCCAAAAGCATTAATAAAATGCAGACATTCGAGCGCAGTAGCTCAGTGTCATTTCACTCTTCTGGAGCACAAATAAATACAAATAATAAGTTTGAAATATCAGTCACTTTTACTTATGCTCTCTTGCTCTCCCTCTTCTCTGTCTTTCCATCTGTTTCTTCTTCTCATTTTGTCTATCTGTCCTTCTCTCTTTCTCTCTCCATGCAGATTGTTGCCTTACGGGAACAGAATGCTCACATTCAGAGGAAGGTGGCATCAGGAGATGGAGCTGAAGACCTGCTGGAGGGCACTGATCAGAAAGTCCATGGCAAGGTGGGCACCTACTGCAGCATAAAATTCTCCACCAAACACTATCATTCTCCACTAAACATGAGCATTCTCCACCAAACACCAGCATTCGCATTGTAGCTTGAGGGTCCCAAGCAACAGTTTATGTGGCTTATAGCAGGAAACAGCCCTATGTGCAGTTGTTAACAGACCCACACACTCACACACTCTTGCTCATTTTACACACGACAGTACATTTTTCATAAAATTCGAACCATAATGAAATAAAGTACCACGCAAACATCAGAGACTACACTTTCCTTTATTTAATGTCTTGTCAAAAGAGCCATTAAGTACAAGTTATTAATTTTTCAGCATGAAAAAACACAAGAAAACTATGTAACAGAAAATTACACTTTAGCTCTTCTCTCTTAAAACCAATCAGTTACAGCTGTGTCCTCCCAAAAAAAGCTGTTCTCAAATGAGTCTATGATATTATGCTCCCCTTCAAAGAGACACTAAGATTCACATAAGCAACTACCCAAACTCACCTCAGCTGCCTCACACATTTCTTTCTCATGTGCATCTAAAATGACTAAAGGAGGTATTTCTAAGAGATTAGATAGACCATGTAATCTTATTCATTTACATAAGAAAGGGGCATGTCAAATGAAAGGAAGTTAAAAAAAAGGAAAAAAATGATTTTTTCCAGAACTGGAGTTCAACAAATGATTAAAAGATACAGAGAAAATGGGACTGCATAGATGGTGCAAGACCTGGTAGACCAGCAAGAATGTCACCGTCTGATAAACAGTACTCAAAGCTTTCGTATTTTGAGAGTGAGGATAAAATCAAGCTCCACTTTTGCTTCTGATCCGAAAAAATCCACAGGTGTTTCTGTCCATCCTTCCACTTTGAGAAGACAACTCACCACAATGAGTCTAAAAGAATGGTTAGCTGTTAAGAAGCTGTTACTGAGAAAAGGAAATAGACAAAAAAGAAGAACATTTACAAATCAAACAAAGAAGCCACTGGTGAGTGGAAGCCAATTGAGATTGCTTTTATTGTGAGAAGCAGAAAATGTAACCAGCTTCTAAAGCTTATAAAAAGCACACAGCATTAGATTACTCCACTAGTAAGCAAAAGTACCAGCTCATGTTTTTTGATACACCTGTACTGTTGTCACTATAAAGTCATCTATCAGCTTTAATATACATATTTGCAGCATTTTATAATCTTAGTGTTATAACTGTCATTATCATTTTTTTTCTATATCTATAGATCTGACTTTTATCTATCTATGCAGGTTCTTTATTATGTATTTCAGTTGTTTTTCTGTTATATCTATGTTAAGCTTTTGAAAATTAATGTTTAAGTAATCATTACAGTTTAGTCTACTTAATGTCTCCTGTCATCCTGTCCTGGAAGCACAAGAAGTTCTCTGCGGATCATGTTTTCAGTCTGCTTCTGTATTAATGTTTGTCCTTTGGATCTGAAATGAATCTGAGCTCTGTGTAAAATTAAGGAGCATCAAGTGAGGGCTGACATTAGATGGTTGTAATGGCTCAGGAAACTGACAATAAAAACTACCAATCTTGAGTCAGTCGGAGGGAGGTGTCTTCTTTTCAATCGCAAATAAACCATCTTCTGTTTTTATTCTCTTGTTTATTAATCTGATCGGTTGATATTATTTGATATGGTCATGTGATGTGTTCATTGTTGTTCTGATGTTTCATGAAACTTATTCCGTGCTATTGAGACACTTGCGGTTGTTGACGCTAAGTATCAAATGTGTTGTACAAAGATTTACGTTTTGCTACTCAAGTGCGGTTTAGTTTCACATAGGATTCAAGCAACTGAAGTTACGTGAGAGTTTCATTGTGTAAAGCCAGCCTAAGACTGAACTTTATTATATTTAGTTTCACACAGTTTCTCTGTATGTTTTAATGTGGGTTAAACACCCACACAGTGTGTACCAGTCCTAAGCGGCAGCTGCTGTTTCCTCACTTTCCCTTTAGATCCAGTACAGAGGATTCACATGTGGAGGCTCAGGCTCAAATCGATTCCTTGCAGAGGAAGGTGAACAGTCATGTTGTTTAACCTCAGTATTTCTTAGAAGGAGAAGAATATATTTATTTTTCCAAAATGGAACCGTGTAGAGAAGAGCAGATTATTCAGAAAAAGCTGAGTCTGAAATTCTCTCTCTCTCTCTCTCTCTCTCTCTCTCTCTATATATATATATATATATATATATAGAGAGAGAGAGAGAGAGAGAGAGAGAGAGATACCGATCAGGCATAACATTATGACCACCTCCTTGTTTCTATGCTCATTGTCCATTTTATCAGCTCCACTTTCTATATAGGTGCACTTTGTAGTTCTACAGTTACAGACTGTAGTCCATCTGTTCCTCTGATACTTTGTTAGCCCCCTTTTACCCTGTTCTTCAGTGGTCAGGACCCCCATGGACCCTCACAGAGCAGGTACTATTTGGGTGGTGGATCATTCTCAGCACTGCAGTAACACTGACGTGGTGGTGATGTGTTAGTGTGTGTTGTGCTGGTACGAGTGGATCAGACACAGCAGTGCTGCTGGAGGTTTTAAACGCTGTGTCCACTCACTGTCCACTCTATTAGACAGTCCCACCTTGTCAGTCCACCTTGTAGATGTAAAGTCAGAGACGATAGCTCATCTGCTGCTGCACAGTTTGTGCCGGTCATCTTCTAGTCCTTCATCAGTGGTCACAGGACGCTGCCCACAGGACGCTGGATATTTTTGGTTGGTGGACTATTCTCAGTCCAGCAGTGACACTGAGGTGTTTAAAAACTCCAGTAGCACTGCTGTGTCTGATCCACTCAGACCGGCACAACACACACTAACACACCACCACCACGTCAGTGTTACTGCAGTGCTGAGAATGATCCACCACCCAAATAGTACCAGAGAGTCCATGGGGGTCCTGAACACTGAAGAACAGGGTAAAAGGGAGTTAACAAAGTATGCAGAGAAACAGATGGACTACAGTCTGTAACTGTAGAACTACAAAGTGCACCTATATAGAAAGTGGAGCTGATAAAATGGACAATGAGCGTAGAAACAAGGAGGTGGTCATAATGTTATGCCTGATCGGTGTGCGTGTGTGTGTGTATATATATATCTCCAGTACTGTCTCTTTTTTGCTCTATCTCTCTCCCATACTTTTCTATTTTTTTCATTCTGTCTTTGTTTATTTATGTATTTCTTAATTTCTCTCTCTGTGTTTCTGTCTTTCTTATTCTGCCTCTCCCCTTCTATTCCTCATCTAATTGATTATTTTTTTCTTTCTCTTCTCCTCTGTTTCTCCTACTCTTTCTCTATCTCTTAGTCTTTCTCCCTTTCTTGCTCCTTTCTCCCTCTCTCCCATCATCTTTATATCTTTCTTTCTTTGCCTTGCGCTTTCTCTCTCCCCTTCTCTTTCTCTCTCCCCTCCTCTTGCCCTCTCTCTTTCTCTGTTTCTCTCTCTTTTTTCTGATTCCCTCTTCCTGCTGTTTCTGTTCCTCTCTTCTTGCTCTCTTTCTCTCATTCAATGTTTCTTTGTCTCATTCTCTCTCCCTCTCTCTGTCTCTAGCTGATAGAGTAAATGATGCTGGATGAGTGCTCTGTAATGCCAGGCGAGCTGAATAATCCCTCGCTCTTTTACTGCTCAGATAGAGGGAGTTTAGAGACTACACCACTGTCAGTCATTATCTTCAGCTGAAGGAAAGAGCTTCCTCTCAGAAGAGATAATGAGTCAAGAGCGTCGCATGCGGGGAGTGTTACTGAGCTCATACACAGGAGCTGCTCTCAGAGATTCAGTGATGCAGAGAGAGGGAGAAAGAGAGACAAAAAATTATGGAATGGTCTAACACTTATTTGCGAATGCAGACCATGCCTAGGTTAATGAGATAATGAGAGGAATTTTGGGCAGGAGTTCAGTACGGCTTCTGCTTGTCACAAGAAGGCCGACTCACCTATATATTAAAGATCATTTGCAGGCATGGATAAGGTGGAGAAGAAGGGAGAGGAGGTGGGGTGCGTAATTTCATCATAAGAAAGAGGAGTGAAGGACTGGTATGGTCTTTCCTCAAACTTCAGTTATGTCATAACTCCATTAGTGTAAAACAAAAGGAAATTGTTTTAGTATCTGCCCTTTGGCTTCCTTTAATTACAAGACAGTGGGCATAAGTGTGTTTTTTAATGGGTAAGAGTTATGCCGATACAGATGCGGCAGAAAAATCCTGATTTAACTAAGATGCAGTTTCAACTTGGTTTCAAAATGAATAGTTCCTTGCATTGAATATTGAGTTTATCTCATAATCCTTATGTTTCATATGATGTTTCTTCATTTTTATGTATGGTATGCATACTATGTTATGTAAAGCTGCCCTATTATACTAAAGGTGCTACATAAAGAAAGATATAGTGAGTTGAGTTGAGTTAAAGTAGGGATGTAGAGAAGACAGGTGACAGAAGTGGGGACAGAGAGAGAGAGAGAGAGAGAGACGTCCAATTAGTGCAGTGTACACAGATGGGTGGCTGTGGATGAGCATCTGCCCCTCAAATTCCCAAAAGAATGTGAGAGAACAAGCAAACAAGAAATTGTGAAGAGGAAGAATCACTCCATCCCTCTGCACCGGCCTCCTTTAGACACCTTTACAGTGTATGCGTACGCTTATTCGCCTTGATCATTAATAATTATAGGGACACACAGACAACTCTGGACATTGCAGTACCAAAATGCAGTCTACACTGACCCATGATTCTCCACCAAACGCCACCATTCTCTACTAAACGATATCATTCTCCACATAGCATACTCCTATCAAAACACTATGATCCTGTATCAAACACCATCCTTCTCAACCAAACACCAACATTCTCAACAAAACTCCACCATTTTCCACCAAACACTAGCATTCTCCATCAAACACCATCATTCTGCACCAAACCGCGCCATTCTCCACCAAACACCATCATTCTCCAGTATTCTAAAGTGAGGTTTCGAGCTTAGCTTTGCTGTCTGAGAAGTTATTCTTAGCGGCCTGTCGTTCTGCTGTGAAGCACACTGGAGAGAATTGCTAATTTTAGTGCCGCGTTGATGTGCTGCAGTTTTCAATATGATGGTGTGATAAAAGCTCTGCAGCTGGAACGGTTCTGTTAAATACTGCAGCAGTGCCAGTAGTTGAATATGCATTGTGATCAGGACTGCATAAATGAATAAATGAATGCAAATTTTAATAAGTGAGATATGGTTATGCTAATAAATTAATTATGGCATACTTATGTGAATAAATGAATACATAATTTACTGTTAAATGATCTCTGAATTTAATAAATAGCTGAATACTTTAGTGTAATTTATTATTTATTTGGTAACATTTTATTTTACACTACTCTTGTTTTAGTGTAAGGAACTGTGTAACTATAATTTACCAAGTATTGAAGAGTAGTTACACAGCTTGGTACATGGAATTAGTGTTTATTACAGCATGTAGTTACACTGTGCAGATAAATGTCCAAATTCTAAATTCTACAACTTGTTGCAGTTCATATATACAAGACATGATTTGTTGAGATTACAGCCTAAGTCAGGTGTTGTGACCAAATTTTTAATATTAAAATGTAGAGAAAGGGTTTGTGATAAATCCAGAGTGTGTGTAGGTGATATGTTGTATAGTTCATAATTCTTGAAAAGATCTTTGATTGGACTTGACATATTGACATACAATATCCATCTGCATACAATTTCTTGTTGCGGTATGTTGCAGCTAAAACTAGTCCTATGACCAAAGCAAGTATACCCTGGAATTTGGTGGTTTTATTTTGATAGCCTTTTTGTGTCAGTCAGCCCATCTAAGTCTTCAGAAACAAGGAATACAGTATTGATTACAATTGAGCTTTGCAAGGAAATTTCGAACTAATACAAGCTACATTAACTGAAAATGAAATGCAATATAATTGATGTAATAAATTCATTTAGAATACATTAGTTGCTAACTTAATGTCTTTGATTTGGTGGTCCAATATGTATTTTTGGTAGACTACAAGTGGCTAACCTTGACATAAGCATTAGCATTATTCTGGCTGCATTAGTATACCTTTGCTGTTAAATATGCCTCCTTGCATATGTCCATGTCCACCTACTGCAAGCCTCGTTCGGAGGAAGGGATGCTGGGACACTGCGGAAAGTGTGGTGTCTGTGGTGAATTTGTGTGGCCATTACGTTTGTGTCATGTACAGTCGTATGCAAAAGTTTGGGCGCTAATGGTTGTTGTATTGATTTGTGAAAAGTAGTTCACATCCACTATAGACAACACACTTCTGCACATTTAAATGCACAATTACTGTTTATTTGTTGAATTTAATGTACTGGAAAAATCCAAGTTAAACTCAACAAATAAATAGAAATTGTGCATTAAAAGTTGCAGAAAAAATGCCACGTTAATTTTATTTTTTATGTTTTAGCCTGTAGAAGACGCTAACTCATTTTCACCTCAAAAAATCAAACTTTTAAACTTTTTCATATGACTAGAATTGAGCCAGAAATTCGAGGTCAAAACAGGAAACTTAATAGCTTATGTATTGACTTTTTTCTGTGATTATAGCAGGACACGGCAACATTTTACTGGGGCACGTGTCCCATTAAATTAGGCCTAGAGACGCCGCTGGTGTTTTTTTGTGTGTTCATTCATGTGTGTATGTGTGTGTATCCTTCAGCGTTTGTCGAACGGTTCTCTGGAGTCTGGCGATGAGGCTGGTCAGGTTGTGGAGCTGCAGGAGCTGCTGGAGAAACAGAACTTTGAGCTGGCTCAGATGAAGGACAGGATGTCCTCTCTGTCATCCAGAGTGTGCGAGGTGGAGCAGGAGCTCGAGACGGCCAGGAAAGACCTGATCAAGAGCGAAGAGATGAACAACAAATACCAGAGAGACATCAAAGAGGTGAATTTATTTATTTATTTGTTTGTTCATTTACGCTACCAGGCAAAAGTTTGGACATGCCCAGAGTATGTATTTTTCTTAAAGACAGTTTGATCATAAGGCTTATGCTTAAATGCAGTTGAAATTTCAAGGCAAATATAAGTAATGAAGTTGATGCTTATGGAAAAATTTATTTACCAAAGGAAAAATGTATTATATTTTTTAAATTGCCCCCCAGCAGGTGTGTATGTCCCTCTGTCCTGTTGGAAAAGCAGCTCAGGTGACCCCTCATGAAGTTGCTTGAGAGAATGATCAAGAGTGTAAAACTATCAAAGCAAAGAGGGGCTACTTTCAAAAATACTCTAAAATAGAATATATATTGGATTTGTTGAACACTTTTTTTGGTCTCTTCATAATTCTATATGGGTTATTTTGTAGTTTTAATGTCATGGCTGTTATTTTACTATGTGGCAAATAATAGTAAGGAAAGTAGGTAAGTAGGTAATAGGTGTAACTGACTGGTACTGTATATGCATATATGTGTGTGTCAAAGGCGATGTACACTAATTAACCCAAAGGTAAATGTGCCAGTGTTAGCCACCAGGCTAAGTTTCAACTATAGTCCCTGAGGCTTCATAATGATGTTGCTGATGATAATGATGAAAATGATAATAAGGACAATGATGTTGATAATGATCACGACAGTGATGATGATGACGATTATGATGATGATGATGATGATAACAATGATGTTGATAAAGAAGATGACGGTGTGTGTGTGCGTGTGTGTGTGTAGGCCATGTGTCAGAAGGAAGATATGGAAGAGCGGATTGTAACTCTGGAGAAACGTTACCTCAGTGCCCAGCGAGAGTCCACCTCACTCCATGACATCAGCGACAAACTGGAGAACGAATTAGCCAATAAGGAGGCTTTCCTCAGACAGGTCAGTCCACTGGGACTTACCATAATCAACTCTTGTCCTCTGTCTGAAAAGGTCCTTTTAATTAAATTGAAAGCAGCTTTATTGACATGACAGTCTTAAGTACAACATTGCCAAAGCATAACATACAAAACTAAACATACTTTGTGGAACTAATAGCAAACATTGAAGTAGCGACAGTAATAATGCTAATATAACCTGTAATCCAAGCTGCTGGGACATGGGGGGGAGCTGGAGCCTATCCAAGCAGTCATTGGGCAGAAGGCAGGACACACCCAGGACAGGTTGCCAGTCCATCCAAGGGCAGACACACAGACATACACATTCACACCCAGGGCTAATTTAGCATGTCCAGTTCGCCTGAATGCCTTTGGCCTGTGGGAGGAAACCCACGCAGACACAGGGAGAACATGCAAACTTCACACAGAAACGGCGCAGGTTGAGGGAATTTTTCATATTGTTCCAGTAATTCAGTATTAGGAAGAATGTTTCCCAGTTTTTGGGAAATTAGCTTGTGTTGAGCTAAATTTTTCCACAATGGTGGGCTGAAGAGCTGAGGAAGCAAAGGAGGAATCTTTGGATAGCGAGAATAAACAGGAAAAACTCGTAGCAGTCTCCACATAATGTAACCAAAGTCTGCTCTCATCAGTGTGTCACAGACAGTTAGATGAAGGATGAATTCTGTACTACGCCTATGATCCTTTTTGGAGTGTTTAGAATTGTGCACAATTGACAGTTGACAGTGAATGCGGTTGAGAGAACATTATCAGGGCTCACGTAATGTCAAGCTAACACTGATTAACCTCTAAACCTAGATACGCAGCTTTTGCAATCATGACAATGTATAGTTGATGGTACAAAAGATAGAATATCGCTGACCCTTTCAGAATATTACTGACCCTTTCACAGACTAAATGACTATATGAATCTGGGAATTTGTGTTTTTAGCTCCTGCGATATGTAGGCTGGTGCACTATTTACAAGGTAGTTATAGATTTCTGGATATGTTATCTTATCAGTTTGGTACAGAACACTTCAGACGTCTGGTTCCTATCAACACCACTGTGAACGGTTCTGACTCGGCAAGTTTCTCTGTAATGGAGCATTTCACATCAAAGCTCTATGAATGACTTTGTTTACATCTCATCCATTTATCTATGTAGAATTTTTGAAAAATTGGTGGAGTTCCCCTTTAAGGTGTGTAAAATCAGAAAGACCTGAAGGTCTGAAAGGGGTAAAAAGATATTAAATCTGCTGTGCTCTTAGAAAACTGGCCTTCAATCAGGTTTTCCTTTGACCTTTATTCAGTCATCTCAATCAAGTCTAAGAGCACAGCTCTTTGATTGGACTGTCATTTTAAACTAACTGATAACTAGCAAATCACCCTGAAAACTGAATGTTTCCTGCTGATGTTATGGTTAAAATGGCATTCACTCCCAAACTTCTGATAGCCAGCATATACATTGTTTGCTGATACTCTGTAAGTTCCTTGGTATAGATGTGATTGATTTGATTGGACAGTGTCACCATGACACTTCTCTGTGCTTCCTTTCCATAATGGCATGTTGTCCATTTAAACACACTGTGTTTGTTTACGTCACAGACAGACCCTTTAGCTGATGTTCTGACATGAATTTTCTTATTTCCCATCAATGGGAAGGAAATTGTGGTTAAGGAGAAACAAATTACGTCTACTTTTGAAATACACAGATGCAGTCTATTACCTGGACAAACAGATGGATAGCTGCACTATTTAAACGTCCTGAAACCCATGAGTAACTATATGTGTGAGTTTGTGCTTGTTTTTTGTACAGGGCTTACCTGCAGTTCCGACTAAAAGCAACTTTAAAAATTTTAAAAACTGAAAGAACAACACCATTTCTTTTAGATTAGGGTTAGGTTAAGATTAGGCTTAGAAAAATCTTGTTACATATATACATTTTGTTGCTGGGCAAAGTAAAACACATCTCCAAAATTGCAACTTTCCAGCAGAAGGCAAAAATTGTTGAAAGGACAAAATGTCTCTTCTTATCATTTGTGTTGTGACTCCTGATCTAACCTGGCTTTAATGCAGAGGGAGCCGGTCGGATTTTTCGCTCGTCCACTGGTGTTTTTGTTGTGTGCCGTAACAGACTGTCCGGGCGCCGCACATACCCACTTCCAAGTTCCGCCTTTTGCGTTCCGTCAACATTACGTTATAAATTAAATATTTAGAAAATCGATTTTTGACATTTGTGAATCGATTCAGGATCGTTCACGTCCGCATCGCGATGCATCTAATAATTGATTTTTCCCGCATCCCTAATATATATATATATATATATATATATATAATATGTAGACAATATATTATTACATCTGGATATTACATACATATGGGACATACTACATATATATACATATATACTACATATAGTTACATGAATATAATACATATAGGACCTCACATCATGACAAGGAATGAAAGCAAGCAGAAATAATGTTTATGTGTGTATATGTGTGTGTCAGATGGAGGAAAAGAACAGGCAGCTGCAGGAAAGGCTGGAGTTAGCTGAGCAGAAGCTGCAGCAGACCATAAGAAAAGCAGAGACACTGCCAGAGGTGGAGGCTGAACTCGCACAGAGGATAGCAGCACTTACTAAGGTAATGCACACACACACATATAAGGTCCCCCTCGCACACACAGTGATACATTTATGTCAAATCCAATGTACACAATCCCCCTCTTTATCCCAGATGCAGCCAAGACATGTTTGGTGAATGAAGATTGCCTCTTTAGTTTTAGGCTGAAGCTGCAAGGCTAGTGTAAATAACAAGTAATGAAAGTACATCTTTTAGCATGGTGCTTAGTGTGTGCCTTAATCATCACACACTCACCCTCAAACCGTGTTGTAAGTACTCTCCAATTGACTTGCTGATGTATTTTCTAACACTGGCACAGTGTTATTTGACCATCTATAAACATGGACAAAAGTACAAAAGTAACTTTGTTTAACCTTGGTGTGTGTGTGTGTGTGTGTGTGTGTGTGTGTGTGTGTGTGTGTGTGTGTGTGTGCGCGCTCTGCAGGCAGAGGAAAGACACGGCAGCATTGAAGAGCGAATGCGGCAGTTAGAAGGGCAGCTGGAGGAGAAGAACCAGGAACTTCTGAGGGTGTGTATTACCAAAGTACTTCAATAGAACAACTTAGAACATTAACACCAGCATCTGATCAGGATTCAGCGGTGCTGGAGGTAATTAAGTAATGAGTAAAGTAATTCTACAACCGTTTCAAAGAACTATTTAGCATCACTCCTGTGCGACCCTTTACACACAACCACTGTGAAACTACTAAGTCCTTTCGGTGTAAGGGATTAAAATATGTTTACGGTATTAAATATGGAAAATATTACTTCCAAATGTGTATATATGTGTTCTCTTCAGGCTCGTCAGAGAGAGAAGATGAATGAGGAACACAATAAGCGTCTGTCAGACACAGTGGACCGTCTGCTTACAGAGTCAAACGAGCGACTCCAGCTCCATCTGAAAGAGAGGATGGCAGCGCTAGAGGAGAAGGTTTGTTCACACAAAATTGTTCTTCTATGATTGCATATCTTTGAACATGTGTAAGTGTTGACATTCAAATACACTACTGTTCAGAAGTTTGGAATCACTTGTCATATTGCTGTTATTTTTTCAATAATAACTTACAGTGTACAGCGGAACACTATAAGCTAGGCACCAGAATGTATTTTGAGATTTTTTTGTTTATACAATATTTCAGGTTTTTGTTGTTAAATAATAAATAATATAGTGTAAATGTCTATTTACACTAATTTGTTATTTATAAATTATCTGAATTATGTGCCTTTTCAAATGACCACTTTTCAAATACAAGGCATTTTCAAAATTAAATTTTTTACATCTTAACTCAGTTACATCACTGTCAGCTTTCAAGTCATTTTAGAATAATTTACAGCTCTGTTTGTCATTCTGGACACATCTAACATTTTAACAACTTCATTCAAATTAATGACAACTAAAATTAAAATTTAGTGTACTGGCATTATATTAGAATCATTTTATACATGTACCTGCACTTAAAGTGTTTTTAAACTATTCTAAACAATGATTCTAAGCTTTTGAATTGTTATGTCTGACAATATTCTTGCATGTAACATGAATGTGTGCACTAGGGGGCAGTCCCCAAACCGAAAATAACAGAAAAATAACAACAAAGAAGCAAGTCACACATTGTGTTGTAGTCAGTGGATAGAAGGAGCAGAAGTAAAGAAGTACTGAATGTAATAAAAAAGAATTTCATTTTTTACTTTGTAATTGAGGATCTTTTGATCCTCAAACTGCTCCATTTTGATTATCGCTCTTTCTGGTTCGGCTCAGGTATTGTTTGGGTCTCGTCTGACTTTCAGTGCTACACTGAAAAAAATGGTACTTTGGATTGACTGAAAATGATTGAAATGTGTTATTGAACTTGGGCGTGGCCATGAGTAGGCCTGATCACAGGCCTAGCCTATCACATAGGGAAAGAATAGTTATTTTATAAGAATATTTTAAGATAATGAAATTTATTTTGTTTTCTGTGCTGTCATTGTATTATTGTATTATGGCTAATCATATCATTACGCTTTCCACCAAGCTCCACCTTCTATTCTTAGCCCTACAATCACTGCTTATCAACCATTGCTCTCTGCCATTGCCTCAAGCCTTCAGTTTTTGAATTTGAAGCAGTTGCCATTAAAAGATGCAACTCAGGATGTTTAAAAGTGAGATTCCGTCCAGTAGAGTGTCGTTTTCTAGGTTGCACATGAATAAAATATATTACATAAACACTATAATCACAAAAACGTAAACGTATAGGAAGCAATTGTGTTGAAGTGACATCTATTGATGTTCTTTGTATACAACCACTTGACACAATAAAATCAAGAACTGTTTTTTTCAGTGTACCATACACCACACTTAGTTGAGATTTGAGAGGTGTGCAGCTTGTGGACTCAAATCAAAAGCAGGACAGTCAGCAGAGTTAGCTATTGCTAATACCTTTTTGAAGCCCTGAAATTACAGAGAGTGGAAATGGATGTGAGTTAGAGGAAGATGTCTCAGAAAAGGAGCATCATGGAGAAAACATCCTCTTTAGTGTGAAATTCTTTGTTTTAATTCAGTCTAATGCATTTTTTTTAAATCAGATATCTTTTCTTCAGGATTCATAATATTATTCAGACTTAAAACTGAAATGCACGTAATAATGCTAATAATAACAGCATCTAATTGTCTCTAAAATGCATTAATAAGGTATCTTAATTTCACTAGGAAAAGTGTAGGAGGACATGATTTTCAGAATCCTTTTTTTGCTACTTATTAACTGAGTGGCCTATTATTAGGAATGTTAGTTGCAATGATGAAAGACTCCTCTGAAAAATTATTAGTCTAACATCATATAATGCTAATGCTCCTCCATCTATTATTAATGGTTGTAATAATGATTCTACTTTTTAAATAATGCTTTGTAGTTTACTGCTTGACTCTTTTCCCCTTTCTTATAGAATGTTTTAATACAAGACTCAGAGAGCTACAGGAAACAGCTAGAAGACTCCATTCATGAAAAGGTAACTTGTATATGGTTCTATTCATACAGCTTCTGTACCTGGATTAATATATTCGAATTTGGTAATGGAAAACAACTTTGATAGTGTAATGTAAATTGCAGCAATGTTACAGAAGTTGAAATGATGATGGAAAATGAATGATATGAATGTTACCGTGCCCTCTTAAAAATGTTGGTTCATCAAGCACGTTCTCCATTAACCTGAAGAAGAACAATTTAACGATGCAAAGAACCCTTTAATCATGCAAGGGGGTCTTTGAGTGTTCATAGTTCTATATAGAACCATTTTCTTTACTAAAGAACCCTTGAAGAATCATCACTTTTATGTGTGTAGCAGTCTTTTTGCTCATAAAAAGATGCATAATTTCTTTATTGAAACCTACTGCACTGCCATAAACATGCTCATTTTTGCTGTGTAGTTACACATCAGACACTATAACTTGTCATGACAATTAGCAGTAATGGTAACACGACACTGTTAAATTACTGGACATAATCTGTCATTACAGCTCATGATGGGGTATCTCTAATTACATGTTTATGGCATAGTTATGTCAGTAGGAAAGTCTTACCAAATATGCTTTGATGTTAAATGCTTTGTTAATATGTTGATGTTAATATGCTTTGCCCACAAACACATTCTTTTGTAGGTACTGTTGCAAAGTTGGACAAGTTTGTTTATATCACATTTACCTACATTTACAGTGAGTTATTCATACAACCTAATGAGAAACTGCAGCTCACAACTATGATTGTCATAATTCCTACATTTAGGTTAATGAGCCTAATGAGAAACTGTATTTGTATTGTATTGAATAATTTTGTATTAATTTTAGGTTTACTTGTCCAGGGACTACACAGTCACAGACGAACAAACACAGTTAACTAAACAACAAAAATTGTGAAATGTTTGTAAAACAAAGTCTGTTATGATTATATCAGGTTTGTAAATGAGCTAACACTAGCATGGTGGTTAATTTGTTATTGTCGTTTTTGATCTGACAAGTTTGGATTAGCAACGACAGCTCAGTCCAGCTCAGTGTTATGTAACAACTCTATGGAAAGATTGCTTCAGTTTGTCCTAAGGTTGAATTGGAGTTTTACCAGTGTTTAAAGCTTGTGCAGCTTCGCAACACTAACTACAAAAGAACTAATTTGTGGGCGGAACATGGATATTTGAATTAAAGATATTGAGCATGTTAAGGTTTGTGTGTTTGGCTTTTGTAGGGTCAATTGGCGGAGGAAATTGAGAAGCTAAGGGCGGAGCTTGATCAGTTCCGGCTAAGGGCGGGGTCACTGACAGAGCCAACGCTGTCACGGTGAGAGATAGAAAGATGGAGAGAAAGAGAAAGACAGAGAGAGATGCAAACAGACATGTTTGGTGTCTAAAGTTTGCTACTTTAGTTTTACACTCAAGCTAGGAGGCTAGTGTAGTTAACAGGTAACGGACGTTTATAGCCCACCAATTAGCATCTTGCTAACTGCATGCCTAAATCACCACATACTCTCAGATCATGTGGAACCTCAAAAACACACAGTGGTATCTATAAAAAGAAGGTTATTAATTTACGTGTGTGTGTGTGTGTGTGTGTGTGTGTGTGTGTGTGTGTGTATCCTAGTTCTCACCTGGATGCATCCACAGAGCTGCGTTACTCTCTGGGTTCTCTGGCTGAGACTCAGTCTGACCACTACCGCTCAGCCAAGGTCATTCGTCGACCACGGAGAGGACGTGTGGGGCTCCGCAGGGAAGAGCAGAAAGTGAGTATACACTTTATCACTGCAGCACTGGAATCTAGGAATACAATGGAGGTTATGGGAAAAAATCAATGCGTCTTGCACTTAAAAACAAAAGCACTCTTTTGTTGGCTTCTAATGTTTTGTTCAAAAAACACTCTGTAATGCTCTGTAAGTTGATAAGATCCACACAGTCATTCTGACAGATTGTAATACACAACAGGAAGTGTAAAGGGTGAAATAACTTCTGTTGTTTCATTTAAAAAGTGCTCTGTAATACTTTGTAATAGCCAGATTGTAAAACAGTTAATTTACATCAAGCCATGAAAAGCGTATTTTTCTGGTCTTTCTGATTGAGTTTGCATTCATCAGCTCCCATATACAAATGAACCATGTGTATATATATGTTTAGACTGGGATTTCTTAAGGTGAACTGTAAGCAAAGCCAGTAAAAACATAAAACATAAAAAACAGCTTTAAATAATATGTAACTTGTATGTCAAAAATCAATGATTAACATACTATAGTCTTTGTTAAAATGGGTATTGTAACTTTAGGAATTAAATCATAGTAAGGTTATTCTCCCTTCTTCTCGAAAACCTATTCAGAAGTGAAACTATAGTATTAATAGAAATAACATGCGCGAACAAATTTGATTTAAACATGTAGAGAAATGGCTGTTTTATTTTCATTGAAGATTTGGTTGATATTAATTAATGATGAGTTTAGTTCAGTTTACAGTTATCTCAGATGGAGGTGCACAAGTCCACCTTACCTCGAGACCAAGACAAGACCAAGACCATTATTTTTGTTCTCGAATACTGCAACATTAATTCCAATAATACCAAAAATCCTCACTGACACGTCAGCTCACTGAAATGTCAGCTCATTGCAGAAATAAAATAAACACTCTTAAAACCCTCCCCTGCAGGCGAAGTCTCTGGGTGAGCATGAATGGAGGTCACAGCAGCTCGGTGTTCTGGGAGGCCATCCGTTCGAGAGCGATACAGAAATGTCAGACATTGATGACGATGACCGAGAGACCCTGTTCAGCTCAATGGACCTGCTGTCCCCAGGTGGTCACTCCGACGCTCAGACGCTTGCCATGATGCTGCAGGAACAGCTGGATGCCATTAACAAAGAAATACGGTCAGTACTCATGGAGCAGTTTAGTGATTAACTACACTGCCCGTCAACAGTCTGGGGGACGGCTAGCTTTTCAAAGTGTTTTCAATACAAATGAGAATGAGTTGTTTTGTTTGCAATAACTTATTAAAACCTAATCTGGTTTATTTAGAGGAAAACAATATCATACATATAAATATTAGTGACAGTATTAGTGACAGCGCTGGCTGGGAATAAAGCCAAAGTTCAGTCATTTTATGTTTTTTGTTGTGATGTCAGCAGTCATCACCATTCAAACCACTTTCAGACCAAAAGGGTTTCAATATGAGCTTTTAACGGTAGTTTTGAAAAGAAAACCATCAAATCATTGAGGCAAAACATGCTCTTCACCATACCAAGGAAGACACTTTGAAGCATGATTGCTAGGGAGCGATATGGCTTTTCTCTGACTCAGTTATGAACAAAAAGCAAGAAAATTCAAGTTTCAAAAGAACGCAAGGTATTCCCAAACATTTGACTGTCATTTTATGGGGGTTTTTTACTGTTTTCTCCAAAATAAAAGGCATTCACACTTTGTTAAAATTACTTTTCAAATTATTACATAAATCTTCATCAGTGGATACTAATCTACACTTGCATGTAATACCTCAAGATTTGCATAATTCTACAAAAGCCTGAGGGCTCTGTTTTAAAAAAAAAAAGTCTTAACCATAGCACAGTGCAGAGGATGCTTTTTTTCATTTTGTTTTTAATACTTGTGATTTTTCATGTTATATTTCTAATGTCATCACTCATTTTTACATATTCTCATATTCTTGTATTTTCTGACAGAAGAATATTCGTATATTTTTCTTTTCTTAATTTCCAGCTCATTCTCTCACTGTCACCAGAAGAAAAACGCAAGTTTATTTGAGATAACTTACCAAGCACAGTTTGAGAGCAAGTGTGTGCTGATTCAGGCGTGTAATTTGTACAGTGCTAATTAGTATGCTAATAAGTTTCCTTACAGTGTAAAGCTAGAGAAGCAAACTTTAGAAACCAAACATCTTGGCTGACCAACTATATTATTCAGGTTTGATTAAAAGCATTCAAAAATGTCTATTTGGGAACAAGAATGTGTTATTTAAAAGGACATCTCAGCTACAGTGAAAAATGTAACCATTACCACATCTCTTGTAAACTTGCCTACTCACATGGCAGTACACTAGAAAGACTAGGAATTCTGATTAGATTTTTTTTGTAAGCTGATGAATGCAGAAGGAAAACAGAGAGCTAACTTTACTGCATGAAATTGAGTATCTTACTGCAGCCGTATGACTATGAGGAGGCCTAAAAGCTACAGTTTAAAACAAGAGAAAGTTTGTGAGGTTTTCTTCCTGGCTGTCTAGATACCGTACCTCAGACAGTCTCTGTCTCTGGCATTCATTTTGTTCTGAATAAAGATGGAATCACTGTTTTCTTTATGATTTTGTTCAGTGACTGAGGTAAGAGTCACACCAATACTAGCTTGCTTGTATTAGCCTACAGATCAGTAGCTAGGCCAGCATTGGTTGACACCACAGGTTGATGTGATGTATTTGTACAATGCATGTTGGGTATTGTAGTAAAAGAGAACTGATAAAAGTAAACATGAAAACAGTATAAAATTCTGTCAAACTCATGAGGCTGAGGGATATAGCGCTAGACTACAGAATACTGCATAGCACGGCAAATTATAAATTAATTTTAGGCGAGAATGGCCCTTTAAGCCTTCACACAGGAACCTGAAACTAAACAGAAAAAACACTGGATGTGCATATTTGCACCAGTCAATACATAATATATTATATATAGTTATTTAGTTATATATAGTTACTTAGTTACAAATTCTTAATCACATTACTATGTAAATAATTGTGTAATGTAAATCGAATGTCTATCAGTATGATAATATTATTAGACTTGACCTGCTGAAGTGTGCGTGGTTGTGTTTGTGTCTCCAGGCTGATTCAGGAGGAGAAGGAGTCGACGGAGCTGCGTGCAGAAGAGATAGAGAACCGTGTGGCGAGTGTGAGTTTGGAGGGGTTAAACCTGGCTCGAGCTCATCACCCTGCAGCCTCCATCACCGCCTCTGCCACAGCTTCATCGCTGGCCTCATCATCACCACCCAGCGGCCATTCAACCCCCAAACTCACCCCACGCAGCCCCGCACGTGACATGGAGCGCATGGGGGTCATGACGCTGGTACACACACACACACACACACGCACATGCACACACACACAAAGACCAAAACCTGGAAACAGATACTCTGAATCATACACCGCTTTATTAAAACTTTTAAAACTACTATGGCGTTTTATCTTTCTAGTGTATTACTGATAGTCCTGTGTAAAGCACTTTGAGATGTAATGAAAATGAAAAAAAAGCTCAACAGTAGTCTTAAAACAATACCTGAATACAATTTATGTCTTGTTTACATATTACTTTTCATCTCAGAATTCAACATTAACAGTTACAAAAAGAAACAACAGAAATCTCTGGGGGAATTTGTAGGATCCATATGCCCGTGTGATGTGTGTGTATTCAAAACATGCAAGTCGGAATTTAGAACAACATCTGTTGTCTTAAACGGTTACCTGCAGCGTATTTTTGCGGCATGGTGAAGTTCTGTTCATTTTTATAGCTCACAGTGAGTCGTGCTGTGCATAGGCAAAAATTGCAACAATTCAAGAATAACGTTTCTCAACATAAAATAGCAAAGAACCTAATATTATGATATCATTAGAAGATTCAGAGAATCCAAAGAAATTCTCTGTATAAAGGGGACAAGGCCGAAAACCAATGTTCGCTGGTCATGATCTTCTTGCCCTTGGTTGGCACTGCATTAAGAACAGACACGATTCTGTAGTGGACATCACTGTGTGGGCTCAGAAACACTTCCGAAAACCATCACAGTTTGTTGCTGCACCCACAAACTCAAGTTAAAATTCTACAGTGCAAAGAAGAAACCATATATAAACAGGATGCAGAAACACCGCTGCGTTCTCTGGGCCCAAGCTCATTTAAGATGGAGTGAGGAGAAGTGGAAAAGTGTCCTCTGATCCGAAGAATCAAAATTTGAATTTTTTTTTTTGAACTCACGAACACTGCATCCTCCAGGCTAAAGAGTAGAGGGACCATCCGACTTGTCATCAGCACACAGTTCAAAAGCCAGCCTCCATGATGGTATGGAGGTGCATTAGTGCACACGGCATGGGTGAATTGCACATCTGTGAAGGTACCATTAATGCTGAATGATATATAGATGTTTTGACAACATATGCTGCCATCCAGACGACGTCTTTTTCAGGGAAAGCCTTGCTTATTTCAGCAAGACAATGCCAAACCACATTCTGCATGTATTACAACAGAATCCGTAGTAAAAGAGCCTGACTGCTAAACTGGCCTGCCTGCAGTCCAGACCTGTCACCCTGTTGAAAACATTTGGCACATTATGAAACAAAAAGTATGGCAAAGCAGACCCTGAGCTGTTCAGCAGCTGAAATCCTATATCAAACAAGAACGGAAAAACATTTCACTTTCAGAACTACAGCAGTTGGTCTCCTCAGTTCCCAAACACTTACAGGTGATGCAGCACAGTGGTAAACATGCCCTCGTCCCAACTTTTTTTTTAAATGTGTCATCAAATTGTCATCAAATTCAAAATGGGCATATATTTAAAAAAAAAAATACAAATTCTCAGTTTCAATATTTAGTATGTTGTCTTTATAGTATTTTCAATTATATATAGGGTTTAAATGATTTGCACATTATTGCATTCTGTTTTTTTTTGTTTTTTTTTACGTTTTGCATAGCGCCCCAACTGTGCTGTAGGTTAGAGTGTAGTATTTTTTAATATTAGTATTTTGTACCTTCTGTTGAATGACAGCTTGAAGTTTTCTAGGCATAGAGTGCATGCGTTTGCATGATTGCTGATCAAGCTGTCTTGTTCAATTTTCTCTTTTGGATGGTCAGAGTGTGGCAGGTTTTGAACACTTCTTGTCTCTTTCCAAGACTTCAGTACATTCTTCACACTTAATTTTGGATTTTTCAGTGTATCAGCAATCTTTCTTGCAGACATTTTGTAACTAAGAGGTATAACTCCTTTTTCAAGTTCTCTAAAGCAGTAACATTCAGAATGCACACAAATATTATTTTTTTTGTAAGTAAAAAAGGGGGATATGTTTAGTTTAAAGAACAAGAAAAAGCATTTATGTTAAACACATTTTGTGTCCCTAAACTTTTAACAGAGAGTGTTTCTGTACAGTAACACTACCAGTAACAAGACAGGTCGAACTGTATGACTCATTGATGAATCTCTCTGTTCTGTCTGTGTTCCAGCCCAGTGACCTGAGGAAGCACAGGAGAAAGGTATAACAGATTTACACCAGCATGACGCCTTTATTACTGCTACAGTGGGCCCAAAAAGTACTTAGACATTGGTGCCATACTTAAAAATATATTACATCCATAGTGTTAGGAAAGAAGTTGTCAAACCAAGTGATATTTATTTTCAACAGACAATTCCAAGACTGTCATTTCCTTTTCGGCAAAGTATTCTTTAAGAAGATGATGCTGTGTTTTAGATCGTTATTTGTACACTTCTAAGTTCTGCTTAATCATGATCCAATCATTAAACACAGGCTCACCAACAGTACTGTAAGAAAAACTTTTTTGAGACTTTGACATTTCCATTTCTGTGCTTTACAGTAACTCTTAGTTCAGTCTTCCTTCAGTTTGACGTTTGCTATTTTTCTTTCTCTGAAACTAATATAATTGTGTTCAAAATTTCATGAAGTGACCTAAAGAACTTCATTAAAGTTGGCCAGTGTTTTTGGGCCACTGAACTGCCAGAGGGTGTTTGTGCTGTTTGATGTACTTTTTGCATATATATATATATATATATATATATATATATATATATATATATATATATATATATAAAATGGTGTGTGCATGTGTATGTTTTTTTTTTTTATGTTGGAATCTTTGTGTTTAGATTGCAGCAGTAGATGAGGATGGCCGAGAGGATAAGGCTACAATAAAGTGTGAAACTTCTCCCCCTCCGACGCCTCGTCAAGTCCGCATGACACACACACTTCCAGCATCCTCTCACAATGACGCACGGTAAGATGCACAGTAGTTCACAAATAGTTTAGGAAAAAATGTACACGTTTTTTCTTGCTTGTGTGGTTTCTCACACTGTATGATGTGCTGTCATCTATAAATGTGGACTAAAATAAATTAGCATAACTAAAAAACAGTAGTCGTGACCATTTTAAAGCTGACATTTCATCTGTACTTTTGTGTTTGTGTGTGCAGTCTGGCTGCTACATTAGAGACTGAAGCCAGTGCACTAAGCAGTGTTGCTAGCAGCCAGGATTCACTCCACAAACAGCCGAAGAAGAAAGGAATAAAGTCCTCCATTGGCCGTCTGTTCGGGAAAAAAGAGAAAGGCAGACTTGGACAGCTGGGCAAAGAGCTGATGGGACCAGGACAAGGTACAGCACTCTTTCACACGCACTCGTTCTCTTTCTCTCACAGTTAAAAGGGAACAATCTTCCAATTTAAAATTGTTAACTGTTTCTTTCTATCTCTCTCTCTTTTACTTGTTCTGTCACTCTCTTGATTTTAAGTAGGTACACATATTCATAAAAATGAAAATGCACACACGTTATGCAGGCATATGGACACTAGATTATGTTTGTGATTTCTGATGTTTCTAATACTGAACATCTCAGAATTCAGCATTAACAGTTATAAGAAGAAACAAAAGAATTCTGTAGAGGAATGTTGTGGGATCCATATACCTGTGTTACATGTGTGCATTCAAAACATGGGAGTCTGAATTCAGAACAACATCTGTTATCATAAACAACTACCCGCGGCATTTTGCAGCATGATGAAGTTCTGTTCATTTTTGTAGCTCACAGTGAGTCATACTGTGGCTTAAACCACATCGACAAATCTGCGCAACATTAATGAAAACCTGGATGCAGTTTGAATAGGTTGAGAAAAGCTCTGGGGATGTATTTGTGGAAAAGATTTGATAACAATTGACTTGTAGTTTAGTTGAAGTTCTTGTTCGCGTCACAGCTCCTGTATAAAACTAAAGAAGCAAAATTTGGACACCAAACGTGTTGCAAACATGCCGATTGCCTACACTAAAAAGTTGTGTACACCATTTCTTTAAGCTCTTTTCCCACCAGAAGAGGGTGAGTTAGTTGTCCACTATAAAAAATATTGTGCAGTAAATAGACAGTAGGCTAAACCTAATATAACAAATTATAATAACTAAGCCAAATGATCTTTTGTCAAAAGCTTTTTTGATTGTTTCTGTTTGTTTGTTTGTTTGTTTATAGTGTATTGACTAACGAATCTTCTCTTCCTAGTCGGAAATGTGTCTGACCCTGAGTTGTTGGGTCAGGACATTGCTGTGGGTAAACTGGGCACTCAAGCAGAGAAGGATCGCAGACTGAAGAAGAAGTAAGTTAAACACCGAGCCATGCAAAATGAAAGCATTGTACACGTAGACTATATAAAGTGTAATTAAACAAGACGATGCAGTAAAATACACTAAACAACAAGTACATAATAAATAACAAAAAATACACATCATTCAAGTAAACAAGACTGTGCAGTGTACTTAATTCAATAAGTACATGATATATCATCGCTTGGTTTGCTACAATACACCAAATACCAATACAATAAATACACAATAAAAAGAATAAATATAACAAGATAATAAGTAAGATAAATAAGCCAGTTTGGCTGGTCAGTTATGGTCTTGAAGGACACTGCAAGGGCAGACCTCAGAACTGTATGGTATTGGGTTTGGTGCTGTCATTTATTGTACAACATAATATAACATTATTGTAAATGATAGCACAAAATCTGATTTCATACAGTTCTGAAGTCTGCCCTTGCAGTGTCCTTCAAGACGATAACTGACCATTCAAACTGGCTTCTTTATTTCTTATTGAGATACACTAAGCTTGATTTTAGTTGAAACCTAATCTTAAATGCATGGACAGTTAAGGAAATAGCATGTACAGCTCCAATATCTATGTCAAAATCTAGCATTATGTATTGCATTGTGCCAAATACAGAAGCCTGTGATGACCATCAAACACCATTTTACAGAACCATAGCATACAACCCAACAACCAGTGTATATCGTAGCACATAATGGCATAGAATGCAGATTAGTTATGAGTTTGTGAATGTGTGCGACTGCTTTAATAACACTGGAGGTGTGTTGTTCTCTCCACAGCAGCAGGACTGAATGCTTGGTGCTTCATGAGTTGCTGTGTTGATGCCTTCAGAGCATGTTTACTGAAACTGCCTGATGAACTACATCACGTTCACTGTGTTCGTGCTAAAAATTACTTGTTTTTTTGTTTGTTTTTTTGTTTTCTTTTGTAACATGACATGCTGACAGAAGACGTCTCCATTGTTTCATTGCATATTCACTGTTTTTGCATGCTGTATGATCAGAACTACTGCCATGGAACTAAAGGTTTATGAATAATTCAACTAAGCGGAACTTAAAAAGACAGATTTGCACCCAAGTGCCTTTATTAATGCAAGGGGTGAAATGCTAGTGCACGTTTAGTATATTATAGTGAATTAGGATTATAAAGACTTTAACAACATGTGCTGTACATACAGTATGCGCAATAACAAACATTTAATTTTTGTCTCCCATCACTCTTTCTTTTTTTATCTCTTTCTCTCTTTCTCTCTCTCTCTCTCTCTCTCTCTCTTTCTCTCTCTTTATCTCTCCTCTCCTCATCTGAATTCTGTATCAGCGGGTAAGTTTGGTTTGTGTTGCTGAGACTTGCTGCATTTTTCCACATGTTGGCGCCATGTTCATGTATGTGTGTGTCTGTGTGTGCTCTGTGGTTGTGCGTCTATTTTTGAAGGGTTAGACATGTTTTCTATTTCTCCATCAGCCGCCCACCCAAACCCAAACCCTACCGCCTTTTCTTTCACTCGACTGCTCATGTGACTCTTCCCTTCTGCAGTTTTGTAGAAGATGCATCTCTGCCTGGAAAAGAGAGAGTTTTGTGTGTGCCTTCACAAACAGCCTGTTCTTGAACTGCTATGTTGAGGCCTTTCTCCTGGTGTGTGTTTGTGTGTGCATGTTAGGGCTGCAACGATTAGTCGACAAAGCCATTTAGTCATTGGTGGCATTGATTTGGAAATTGATTTTCTGGAAAAAAGTTCATGCATCTTTTATTTAGAAACTAAAGTATGATCCACACTGTCATTCTGACACTACACTACATTACATACAGTTTCATTTAAAAAGCACTCTATAATGCTCTGTAATGTTCATATGATCCACATGGCACTTCTGACAGATTGCAATACACTACAGAAAATGTAGGGGGCGATATGGCTTCTACTACTTTATTTAAAAAGCGTTTGTTTATATGTTTATGATGTTTATATAATCCAGGCAGTTATTCTCTCAGATTTCAATACTCTACATGATGTAAAGGGGGCGACATAGCTTCTCTTGTTTCACTGTATCGTAAAAGATGTTTCAAACCCTCAGTTTCACGTCTGTTGTTTAATATGTCCTTGTGGATTTGCCCCCACCATTTCCCCTTTGGGGAATTCCCAACGCCGTCTTAAGGTCTCTAAATGCACACTTCAGCAGCAGAACCTGCTCAAAAGGCATTGCAATCTGACACAGTTTCTGTGTCAAACCTGAAAAAAAGCCAAAATATGTCTTTACTAGCCAGAGCAGTGAAATGCTTTAAATTTCAAAGCTATAGCTTTTAATTTTCTACTCTCAAACTGGGGTTTAAATAGCAACCAAACTTCTCTGTCATATGTGACTGTTGATTGATTATTTTTATTATTATATATATATTTTTATTTGTATATTATTATTTTGATTGCTACTTTATTCTGCTAAGGCCCGCACAGCTAGTAACAACAAAGAGAAAGGCAGCGCACCACAGTTCTCATTCTAAACCTGAAGACTAAGCAAGCCAAAGCAGTTATTCACAACATTAATGTACATCATGCGCAGCCTTATCAAAAAATGGCTTGTATTGCAAAGTTTGCTTAGCTACCCAATTAGCTCATTAAGGCTTGCACAGCAGAGGGCAAATGTGTTCTTGAAAAATCCGCTCTTTGTTGTGCACTCCTCCTCTTGTCCTGTTAATGGCCACTTGTGTAATGCAAGTGCTACACACTTTCCATGTGGTGAGGCAATGACAGCATGTCAGAAATATTATTGAAACGCAACTTTTGAAGGATGGTGGCTCTAAGGGAACTGTACAAGTTTCTGTACTACTATTAATCATAGTCAATAGATTAAACAATTAAATAATCATTAGTTACAGCCCTTGTATGTATGTGCGTGTGTATGTTTGTATCTGTCAGTGCATTGTGTTCTGTATTGCAATAACCAGGTCCCATCTCTGGTTATGGATCGTCAACTTCGGATTTCTTTTCTTTGTTGTTTGTTTATTTTTTTAATGATCATAACTAGTTTTCTCCCTCTTCAGCGTCAGTATGTTCAGAGGATGTCAGTCATACATAATACAGTCAACCTGAACATATCACATCAACATGTAAAGATAAGGAGAAGGTGATCTCACCGCTGCGCTTGAATACACCTCAAGGGCATAATTAGCTAAATGATCCTGAGACCGTGGCACTGCACCGTTTAGTATTTTTCAGCTTAATTATTTGACGGTAATATTTAGAGCTCAACTTTGGTATCATCGATCGACAGCACAGATGCTTTGACTGTGTTGACCCATGAAAGGAAATGAACAAAAATTGAAGAAAATGTTAAATTTAGCCTTTAATGTAATCTTTCCCAACCCAACTATAAATACACCTTTACAAGACTATAAAACAAACAAAACAGAAGTAGAGCTACCAGTACTCCTCTCCGGTGTTTCCTCACTCTCACTACAAAACCACTAGCTCTGGCTAAAATGTTAAATCACTGCTAAATTGCTAACTGCACCAAAATTAAGGCATTTGCTTCATTGTTAATCTTCCAGTCCAGCTCTGGTCATGACATTTTCACTATATTGCGTGTTGTAAACTACAGACTTCTAGTGTGACTGTGGTCAGTTCAGTGCATGATGGTTTGGTAATTAGCTGGAAAGTTTTAGACCAAGGAAAACACTAAACTCTGCAGTGCTGTGGCTATCCTGTGACCAAGCATGAAGAATTATGCTCACATAAAACCAGTAGCATCCCCAATGGATGGTCCTTTCAGTAAAAACGATGGCCACTGTAGTGGTTTTGCTCACATTAACGTTAACATATGTTAAATCTGGTAAATCTGGCCCCAGGTCTGCAGAAAGCAAACACATTTCACTCTACTTGCTGCAGCATCTGTTAAAATTCACATTAACCCAGTGCTGTATTCAAGTGTCCTTACTTTGCACTGAAAATGTGTTCTTGCATTATTAATTCATTCTCTGAGGGAGGAACATCCAGCACACTTATCTCTGTCCACTTAACGTTGCCTTACTGTATTTCTGTATAACATACCACTTAGAGGGCTAGTCAGGTAAAAATGCTAAAGTGACTAACAATGCATAGACATCAGCAGGCCCAAATAAGCAGTGCTTAGCTAATTTAGTCATAGTTGCTAAGACTTAACCTTTAGCATTGCCATGCTAACTGCCTCCTTTTGTGCCTTCTTAGCTTCTGTTTATTGTTAGTCATGCTAGTATTTTTGCCTATTAACTATCCCTTTTAGAACTGTATCTTAATGTCTGCTGTTTGTTCATCAGCCAAGTGCCTGCAGATGGCTCTACCAGTTTTCCATTTTTAAATTTGACCCACGTTCTTCATTTTGCTAACAACAATTGGGCGGCATAATCAGATTCTAAGGGTGGTGTTTCCTCTGCTTCAGCAGCTTTATTATGGTGATAATGGGATATTAAGGTCTATTTTCAATAATTACTGGGCTTGTTTTCTGCTAAATTTCAGTCTCGCAGGCGCCTGGTGTCAGCATTTGGAAATGCTAGAGATGTACCCTCAGGAGTTGTGTATTGTTAACTCGTGAAAACTTTAATCAGAGTTTATCACAGAGGCCTTCTCTAATGGTGCTATAAACAGGATTGAAGACAATATGGTAAAATACAGTGGGCTAGCTCAGGGTTAGTGTAATTTAAAAACAAATGCATCGCTGCTCTTTGTCATTAAAGCAATACTTCATTGTTTTTCAATGTAATCTCTATGCACTGCATCTGTGGAATGCATTCGAATACCATGGTAACCTCAGAAGCCAGATTAGCTAAAGCTAGTATACTAAGAATTTAACAGGCTAAATAGTCTACCTTTATAATTATGGACTCCAAATTTGACATTGTGTGTTCAGTAAGGCCTAATCAGGAGATACAGAAGCCAGAACGTTAGCTGTAGCTGTCAAATATCAGACATATGTAATTGCATTGCCTGTGCAGGTCGGTGTAATGTGTGTCTTCTCTTTTCCATGGTGTTTTTTTCCATGTGATTCTTTTTTGCTGGCAAAGTGCTGTGAGGAGAACTAGATTATTGGTCTTTACAAGCTTGAGTGAAAGAAGCAGTATTTTGTCAGTATTTTGTCATTTGCAGCCATTTATCAAAAATAATATTATAGAAATTATAGCTAGAATAACTCACAGTACTTTTACGTTTCATACTTGATTGCATTTTAAAAGCATGTACCCCACTATTTTTACTCAAGTAATGAATTACAAATTGTTTCTATACTTATACTCAAGTGAAAGTACTACATTGTGTTTTCTACTCTAAAGGGCTAGTCATACAAGCTTTTTGACAGCAAATTACATTCATTGGAAGTAGCTGCAATCAAAGGTTTAGCATCATATACATCTGGTAGTGAACTTTACTTCATGTTCAACTGTGACAAACTATGGCATGCAGATATGCATCATTGACCAATAGCACAACTACTTTAAATTTATATCACTGCATAAATTAAATTTTTGATGGTCACGGCATCTATTGCGGTATGCATATATTTTCAGATAAAACTGCTTTTAATGCCTAATTAAATGCCTTATTATGAAATGTCCCTTCACTTTTTAATAATCCGTTTTTTAAACATACAAAATAAATCAGAATTTTTTTTTTTTTTGTACAAAATAGTAGAAGTATCCTCTCAGGCAGGACGAAAGAAAATAGAAGTGTCAGAACAGACTAATCATTCCTTTATATCTGCTGCCTTGAAAACAAAGTAAACTATTTCAAATTCAATGGACTAGACAGCAGGAAGTGATAGAGAGACTGCTGTGTTTTCATTATCATTTGAAATATGACTAAAACATCCATGACTATGGCATTCAGCCAAACAGGCTAATGTTAACATGCTTTGAACTCTTTGTACATTGCATTATCGCCGTTTGTTTGTGATAGATCATTAAAAAAAAATGATCCGGCCCACTACTCACAATTTAACCTCAAGCACTATCAGCCCATCGAGGCTCTCATTTATAAACATCAACATTTGTTGATAATAATTGCGTTTCAACATCTTCCAAAAACATCATGATACAAACCTTGTGTGTCATTTACATACACTGACAGCCCAGACAAGATTCAAACCCAGCACCTTCTTATCGGAAGTGCAGTGTTTTCATGGAGAGCCGCACTCTTTTTGGGACAGTTTATTGCTGGGATCAGTAAGGACCCAAGCACCATTTTATCAACTAGTTAGAACCTTTCAGTTATTTTACTACAAGAAACTATTAAAGAGAATTAAAAGGGTAGTGTTTTTAAAATTCTATGCTCTACATACGTTCCAAGTTTAGTCACAATTGGTATCTTACTTTTGCAACAACAGCTCAGACAGGAATCAAACCAAACACCTTCACATCAGAAGGGAGACATTTTCATGGTGAGCCACAAGTGGCCCATCACAGCACTGCACTTTTTGAGACCTTTTATTTGTAGGGGCGAGAAGGAGCCCAGAATTACTTTAGCAACTAGTTTACAACTTTGTTATTTTATTATTTGGAACTTTCATTGAGCTCTAATTTAGCATTTTTTTCCGTATTACATTCTGTACATATATAGAGAATGTGGCCATTTCTGCTAATTTCCACCTCAAAGGGACCAGTTGGCACCTGGCAGCCATATTGTTTATGAATATCCAAAGATGTTTAATAATTCTTGATCTTCAGACTCTTGTAAAGATTTTGAGAAGATGTTGAGGATATCTTGAAATGTCCCAGAATATTTTTAAAAATTCACAAGTTTCACATATTTTTCCCAGTTTTTGTTGCAGGAGATAACTAGTTCAAGTGAAGTGTTTATGTAGAATAAACCAATGATACTTTAAATTGACTATAGGTCTCATGGTTCAGAAGGAATGGGCCCTAAGGTAAAAGGCTGCTATATAGCGCCCCCATCAGGGCAATTGGGGTCATTGTAGTTCCTTAAATTTTGAGTCACATACTGCACCCACCCTCAAGATTTGGTCTTTGGATGGCTTAAGGTGTCTTCTCCACAATGCGTTTTATCTGAGAAAAAATAATAACCACCACTGTGCCCGATGAGACCCTGATGTTCATTAACAGTAACATGTCTAGGTAACTATTGAGTTTTGACAAACTATATATGCTATACTTTTGCAATGACACCTTTGCATCGGGAGGAAAATGTCTTCATGGTTAGCCAGAAGTGGAACGTGAAGCCACTGCACTTTTTGAGACCATTTACTTGTAGGGGTCTATAAGGAGCCAAGCACCATTTTAGCAACTAGTTCACAACTTTCAATTATTTTATGATCGGGAACTTTTCTTGAGAATTAATTTAGTTTTAATATTCTCTGCTTATGTTCCAAATTTGGTCACAGTTGGGCAATTCTTGATAGAATTATAGCCCCCTTAGTCAGAATAACCCAATACTCACTAATTGATTCATGTGCAACAGTCATAATTTGCAAAAATATCAATTTGCAAAAATATCAAAATATCAATTTATTATCTATTTTTTTAGAATTATTTATTTTCAGACTCCACAGATTGTTTTTAGACCAATTTTGAGACAGTATCCTGAAAGTTGAGAGACTAGTTCAATTTTTTTTTTCAAACTTTTACAATTGCAGAAAAACAATGAAGTTTTCTAAAAGACTGACTTGTATTTGAAAAATTGTCAGTCTCAGTGTACAGCATGATAAGAAACAAATTTCTTTCTCGCAACATTTGGTCCCTATGACCAATTTGGTCCTTGGATGGCTTACAGTGTCTTCTTCCCATACAGTTTTAGCTCAGAAGCTTAGAGTAAGAATGTAAAAAAAATATAGCCACAAAGTGGCACTCAGTGGGGGCTCAAATGTGATCAGGTAAAATATTAGTGTTCATGATCATGAAGTGAAATGTGGTATCATGGGTTTAACAAGCTGAATAAAAAACATGCTTAGCCTTAGACCGTCAAACCAAAGACTTGGTTGTTGACATTTCTCATTGACAACTGACATGGGATCCCTGCACCTTTAGCTTTGAAGGGCAACACCTTACATGGTGAGCCACAAGTGGCCCTACATGCTGACATAGCACTTCTTAACACTATTTAAATGTAGATGGGGGAAAAAAAAGGGTTTGAGCAACATTTTGTCATTTATGGACCCAACATTCAATTATTTTATTATTGGGAACTTTTAATAGGAATTAAATTAGCAAATGTCTTCAGTTTATCATTCCATTCATACCACATTTGGTTACGATTGGGTAACCATTGATATTGTTAAAGCCTCTTGAGTGGGAAAAACCCAGGCTGCATGTATTGATTCATGTGCTGCAGCCATATTGTGCAAAAAAGTCAACATTTCTTGGATAATTATTCACTATAAGAATTTTGACTGTAGTTCTCATGGTTCAGGAGATATGGGCCCTAGGGTAAAATGCTGCTATATAGCACCCCCATCAGGGCAATTGGGGTCATTGTAGTTCCTTAAATTTTGAGTCACATACTGCACCTACCCTTTAGATTTGGTCTTTGGAGGACTTTAAGACTCGGCAGATTGATTCAAGATGAATTTTGAGAGAATATCATGAAAACTGAGAGACTAGCTCATAATTTCTTTTTTTTTCAAACTTTGTACAATAGCAGAAAAACAGAATCATTTTTTAAAAGTCTTGTGTTTGGAAACATGTCAGGCTCACTGCACTGCATGAAAAGAAACTAATTTCTTTTCTGTACCATAAACACAGTAAGACATATGCTTGTTTTTAAGGATACTCCAAGTTTGGTATCTGGATGTCTACTCGACAACACGTTTTGCAGAGAAAAAGAATAATAATAATAAGAAGAAGAAAAATAGGAGCTAAAGCAATAGGGCTCCAGCACCTGCAGTGCTTGGACCCCTTAAAATCATATCAATTTCAGGAGGGTTTCAGCTCCATTGGTGCTTGGACCCCTAAATATGCTTATAATGCAAGCCAGTGGCCTCAGCATCGATTGACTTCTATTTTAAGTATGTTTGAAGTCAGCACGTTTTCTGTTCTTTTCTAAATGCAGAGAAACACATAAAAATGACTGTCCATGGTAACTGACTCTATGCTACAGATGCAGCACATAGAGATTAGGTTGAGAATCACAGCAGTATTCCTATAAGTAACAGTCTCTATGTGGTCTGTATTGTCCTCCATGCTCTGCTGAACTATGCATGGAGGCGGCATCTGACACAGCACTGCAAAAACTTGGACGCAGACCAAGAAGCAAGAGCCAGAGAGAGATGTCTTGAATTACTTGTGAAAAATGAGCCTGCATTGCATTACTAGAAGATACACGATTGTGTAGATAGTGGTGTTTTCTTTATGCAAACATGGATGTTCTGTATTCAGAGTGGAAACAGTGGAGGTAGAGCATCATGGGATGTGTTATCAGTACAGGCATGGAGAAGAGTGAGAAAGTAAGAGGAAGCGTTAAGATGAAAGGTGTGTTTGTTCTTATCACACATACCAAATGCACATAAAAGGAAGGGAAAGACTGGCTGCTTAGAGAGAGATAAAGAATGTCTCTCTCCTTCTGTCTCTCCCTCTTTCTCCCTCTCTCTCTCTCTCTCTCTGTCCAGTTTAGTCTAGTTGAAGTTGACCAGTCCTCACTGTCTCTATCTCTCCTCTTCCCTCTCTCTCTCTCTCTCTCTCTCTCTGTGTCTCTCTCTCCTTTCTCCCCGTCTCTCTCGCTCTTCTTTTCTTCACTCTCTGTACCTCTCTCTTACTTTTCCCCTCTCTTCTTCTTCCTACCCTTCTTTCCTTCTCCTCTTTCCTCTCTCTTGGTTTCCTTCTCTCCTCCTCCTTCTCCTTCTCCTTCTCTCTCTCTCTCTTCTCTCTCTCTCTCTCTCTCTCTCTCTGTGTGTGTCTGTAGGCATGAGTTGCTGGAGGAGGCGAGGAGGAAAGGGTTGCCCTTTGCTCAGTGGGACGGCCCTACAGTAGTAGCTTGGCTGGAGGTAGGTATGCATGTGACTATCTGATCTGCACTGGAAACCCCGATTTGGACTATGCGTGCACTTCAAAGGTATTTTATTTCCAATAGTTTCACAACGTTCCTGCGCATGTGTAGTCCAAATTGGGTTGGTTGATGTAGGTTTTCACACATGCGTAGTCCAAATCGGGTTTCCAGTTTAAATTGTGTAGTGACCAATGCACATGCAACAAGGGTTGGACTGGGATGAAAACTTGGTCCCTGTACTTTTTCAGCCTAGATGAAATTAGCCAGACCAGCTTCATCATCACTGACTGAAGTTCTTTCTAAGCTGCTGTTAATGTTAGCCAGCTTTTAAGGGTTAATTTGCAGCCTGACAAGCATTAAAGGGGTATTCTGGCCTCAAACTAGAGTTTAACATGTTATTTTTTGTGTTTTGAGGTGTTCTGTAGCGCAGCATTGTATCCCTCAGCATCATTGGTTTGACAGTATTCACTGTTTTATATTGTTTTCATTCATTTTGACGTCTTTGTGATTTCAACCAATCCTGCTAGCCTAACCACTGATCTACAGGCTCATAAATACAACCAATGAGTGTAACTCTTGCCTCGATCGTTGAACAAAATCATAAATAAAAAAGCAATTCTGTGGTTATTCAGCATAAAATGCACTCCAGAGAGACATGATACCCTTTTTTACCACTAAGGGAATCTAGATAGTTAGTTATGAATATATCTAGTTATTAAAAAGTTCCTCCCACCTTCAATATACATCATTAGAAGGGGGTTTTTCCTAGTCTTTAAACTGGAAAAGCTCTCTCTGGAGAGTACTGCGGCAACACTGTAAGATGTGAGTAGGCATGTTTATAACAAATGCAGTGATGGTTGCACTTCACGTTTTGGCCAATGTCCTTGTAAACATTTTAACAGTTTATTCTTTTCGATAGACTGGAATAAATTGACCACCTCCCTGTTTTTTTTTGCTGGCTTATTTGCAGATGAACAGTGAACGATAAGCTAGTCTCTAATTGCACACTAGCATGGTGGAGCTACAATGGAGGGTTTTCTTAAAAAAGTGGTGGGGGAGTTGTGTGAGAATGGCTCTACACTCAAATAATATCTGGTCAACAGCAGTTGCTTGGTCAGAAACTGTCCAAAGATGAATGTGGTAGAGGGGGGCTGATAAATTGTGTAGCAGCAGATGGGCTACAGTCTGTCAGTTGTACACTGCTGGAGTGTCAGTGTCAGCATCATTTATTTGAATCTCTTTCCTCTTCAATCCTTTCCTGTCTATTAAAGAAAAGGCAATTTTAATAACCTTTCTAAATACGGTGCCATAAATATATGAAATAATTCCGAGTCAGTTCTAGCACACTTGACGCTGAATCAAGTGCCGCCTTTCACCCGTGACACGCCAGAATGCCAGCCAGGCACTTTTTCTGCGCTTTAATAGTTAGCATGTGTCAGAAGCTGAGCACAGTGCGTGCTTGCATAATCACATCAGCAGCAGCATGTCCATGAGCCTGAGAGATTTGTATAGATCAGCACATTTTTATACTTCTGACATACACACACACACACACACACACACACACACACACACACACATACACACCAACCTGCTCTTTCAGTTGTCCGCACTAATCAGTTCTCTATTATAACACTCATGGGTGTGCTATGAGTGTGCGTGTCTTAGCTGCACATGCTGTAAACATTATAGCTACATAATACATATACCTTTTATAATACATTCACCCTTTCTGTGTCACATTCTGAGGAGAACAGTAGTGAGTGAGGTGTGCGCACAGCTTAAGGACTACTTAAATAACTAGTCTAAGTGCCAGTATTCATTTTACTAAAATGATTATTCTGGTATTCACTATGTTGCATCACAGCAACGCTGGGCCAATAAAGTCAGTGAAATGCTGATTTTAAATTTGAATAATTTAATTGCCTGAGTTGCGTGCCTTTGCAACACTCCACTTGATGTCATTACAGCGCACCTGTGTGGAATGTCTGTGATATCTTGTAGGGAACGGTAAAAAATAATGTACCTGCGATTTTACTGCATTTCAGCTGTTACGTAGAAACCCTGGTGGTAAAACCAGAGAAACAGAATTAACCTACACAAGCAACAAAAAGCTCCTTGCTTTGTATAGTGTTATTTATGAAGGCTGAATGTTTAACTGAAAGAGCAAGACCACTTCTTGTTTCCTCAGCTCAAAACAGGTTAGGCTTAGGCATACAGAATATTGGATTTCCTCAAAGAAAGCTTTGGAAATGGTCAAGTTAACACACTCCCACACATCAAATGGCCAGATAAATAGCCCAGATAAATAGCTTTACATATATTACATATTTCCCAGATTTGCTACAACTTACATCTTTCAATGGAAATACTTATGTATATTAGTCACAGTGGAGTATGTTTACGTTATATTATGCATACTAGGCTTTAGAGTCACTAGGCTTTCCACACAGAAGCTTTGCAATGCTGCCATCTAGTGATAGCTGTTGAATTTGGAAGTGTGAGAGATGTTTATTTGTCTCTCGCATTCATCAAAGTGTCTTCCTTGGTATTTCTGTGCTGCCTAAATAATGTTTTGCCAGTTCTCTTGATTTATTGAGAGTTCTGATATGTGACACTGTGTGTGTGTGCTGCAGCTGTGGTTGGGGATGCCAGCATGGTATGTAGCAGCTTGTCGTGCAAATGTGAAAAGCGGAGCGATCATGTCAGCACTGTCAGATACAGAAATCCAGAGAGAGATCGGCATCAGTAACCCTCTACACCGCCTCAAACTGAGACTTGCTATACAGGAGATGGTCTCTCTTACCAGCCCGTCAGCCCCGCCCACCTCCAGAACCGTAAGTACACATACACATACATACCTGCCTATATATACATACATATACACTATAGGGCCAAAATTATGTGGACACCTGACCATCTCACCCATAGTTTGTTGGACATCCCATTCCAAAAATGGGCATTAATATGGAGTATGCAGCTTTAACAGCCGCCACTCTTCTAGAAAAGCTTTCTAAAAGATTTTGGAGTGTATCTGTGGGAATTCAGTCATTCTGACACAGTGACACAGTCATGCTGGAACAGAAAAGGGCTTTTCCCAAACTGTTGCCACAAAGTTGGAAGCAGATAAATGTTTGAAATGTCTTTGTATGCTGTAGCAATAACATTATCCTTCGCTTGAACTAAAGGGCTGAGCCCAAACCCAGCTCCAGACCATTATCCCTTTACTGTTTGGACTATGCATTCTGGTGGGTAGCGTTCTCCTGGCATTCACCAAGCCCTGATTCGCCCATCAGACTGCCAGATAGTGAAGTATGATTATTCACTCCAGTAAGTACGTTTCCACTGCTCCAGAGTCCAGTGGTGGCATGCATTACACCACTCCAGCCAACACTTGGCATTGTGCGTAGTCATTTTAGGCTTGTGTGTAGCTGCTTGACCATGGAAGCCCATTTCATTAAGCTCCTGATATACAATTATTGTGCAGATGTTACCTACAGAGGCAGTTCTAGAGGAATTCTGTAGTGAATGATACAACAGAAAATAGGTGATTTTTATGCAATACGTGCTTCAGCACGCCGGCTGCGCTCTGGGAGTTTGTGTCGTCTACTGCTTTGTAGCTGAGCTGTTGTTCCTCATAGACACTTCCATTTCACAATAATAGCACTTAAAGTTGACCAGGGCAGATCTAGCAGGGCAGAAATGTCACAACAAAAACTCCATAACTAAGAGTCCACATACTTTTGGCCATATTGAGTGTGAGTGTTATATAAAGATATATAGTAGCTAACAACAATATATATGCTATGTACACCAATTATGCTTATGGACACCAATTAGCTCGGTGCTAACTGCATGCCTAAGTCATCACACACTCGCCTCAAACTGTGTTGAGTTGTTAGGTTATCTCATATGGACATGCTTATGTGTTTATCTATTCATCTGTCTCATATAATATCACTGTATGATCCTGCTGCTGTTTTCCTGACCAGGAGAATCAGGAGTCTTTTGTTTGTTGTACAGTTTAACAAAGCATACTGATCAACTCAGTCAGCGCACATAAAAATAAGGTACAGTCCACACAGTTCACCAACTGATGTACCTAATAGTAAGCAAGTGCAGCACGAGTTTATCCTGCATACTTTTATTGGTAACTTATAGCAGTAGTGTTTGTGCCTGAACAGGGAAACAAGATCCAATCTCCTTTGTGATTTTCAGAGGTGAGGTTAAAGACTTTTAATGTTACATCATTAACTACAGGGAACTAGATGTAAATAAAAAAATAAATGTTTTAATTTTATCAACATATTGCTGTTTTTCTGAACTGAGATTCACTTTTCGTTCTCCACCATTAGATGCAGCAGACGATGCAAGGAAAAGAGCACATGATAGCACATGAGTCAGATGAATGGACTAAAGTACGTCACATAGCTAAAAACAGTAGCAGCAGCCATCTTGATGCCTGAATTTTGTCTCTGGTTTTGTTCTTGATTTTACAAAAAGCTCAAACGTGATGTCAGAATATCAAAATAGCATCAGAGTGTTGGTTTTGTCAGTGATGAGGAGCATGCGTGAGTGAATTTGTGAGAGAATAGTGTTAAAGGTAATGTGTGTGCATGTGCCAAAACCAGGACTGTGTGTGTCTGGGTGTTAAGGTGCAGGTGTGTGGGTGTGTGTGTGTGTGTGTGTGTGTGTGTGTGCTTCTCAGCTTGGCTCCTAATTCCCCACAGCAATTTCCACCCCTCCTGCTATTTTCTGTTGTCTCGGTAACGCTGTTTTGCCTTTGCAGTGACAGCTGAGCCTTGGTGAGATCTTAGATACACTCTGCATACATACACAAGCACACACACACATATTACGTTGACTCTTTTTCTATTACTCATACACATACACACCTATGCCAAACAAATTCATTCTCTACCACATTCATACATAAACACACGTAACACATCAGAGGGGTGTTAAATGTATTTTTAAGTCATACACTTTCACAACTTATTCTAGTTTGGCGGAATATCAATTTGAATTGTAGACACAGCACAGACACAGTTCTGTTTTTACTCTGTGACATACTTTGGTCCATTTATATAGACTACTGTTCAAAAGTTTGAAGTCACTGTTTTCAATAATATTGAACCCGTTGTGTTACAGGAACATGTATTATGTATGCTATTAAGATGCTACTGCTCTACAACTTCACCTACTTTATAATGTCTAACCTATAGTATTTCAGCCTGCACTGTTTAAGTAATCATTGAATAAATTAGCAGAAATTACTAAGATGACAAGTGATTCCAAACATTTGAATGGCAGTGCATTTCATAAAGTGTCAGGAAGTCTATTTGAGATCTATTTGAGACTTAACAACTCGACATGGTTTGAGGAAACTTTGTGATTAAAAATGTTAGGCATGCATGTGTGCGTCATGCTAATTGATGAGGTGTAATTGATGAGCTTCCATTACTTGTTAGCTACCATTAGCCTCATAGCTGCTGTGCTAAATAAGTAAACTTCAGACACCAAACATGTCTTGACTGAGTGCCTACATATTTTGAGTCCCACTGAACTGTTCCTTTAAGCCACTGTTTAAGCTAAACACATTCACAACCTTCTGTGAAGCTTTAATTCACGTGTTTAATGTGGAATACTAACCAGCTCATAGTGCATGTTGCAGATGACCTGCAGTTATCCCTGCTATCTTTACCACCTATAACCGCTATTTTCTAAAAAGTGTGCAACATATGTAATATTTCTTGAATGTGCTTGCAATAGGGCTGGGCAATATGATGATATGTTATCTTTATTTTGATAGATCACTATATTTTTTTCTGTGTTTTTTATGG
This sequence comes from Colossoma macropomum, assembly GCF_904425465.1. Classification (NCBI taxonomy): domain Eukaryota; kingdom Metazoa; phylum Chordata; class Actinopteri; order Characiformes; family Serrasalmidae; genus Colossoma; species Colossoma macropomum. The sequence goes on along the minus strand of NW_023494792.1, from coordinate 40,888,065 downwards.
ATGATCAGTACTTCTAGAACACTGAACAACTGCATGGATTATAAACAAATACAGATTTAGACAAATTACAGACAACAACAACCAGTGTGTAGTAACTGTACAAACTGCATAGTAACGTGTGGCTGATTGGATGGCAGCCCACTAAGACATCATCTTATTTTATTCATTTATATTTACTCGTTTTTCCCGCTCTTCTGTTTTTCCAGAAAGTTTGATAAAAGGTCATTGTAGTCGTAGTTTTTTTATGGCCTAACCTCAGAAAAGCTAAATATCATGAAAGTGTCCTTAAATATTGTGATATTTTTGCCATATCGCCCACATTGAGCATGTACTCTCTGGGTCTTTGCCGAAATGGGCAGGGCTTTTGCGCATTATCTGACCGTGATGCTGTAACACTGTTGGCTTACAGTGGTGCTGCTCTTCTTCTTTAACACTGCTTGCCCTTCTCATTGGATGGCTGCTCTCTGGGCTCCACCCACATAGCCTTCAGGCAACGTGTGGGTGACCCACGAGGAAATGGAGACGCTTGCAGCCCCCTCTAAAACGGTCAGTTTTCCTTACGCTCTCTTTCTTTTCCATCTTTTACTCTTCCTGTCTTCTTTCATCACATCCCTCCTCTCCTCCCATTTCTCTTGTTCCATGTAATTTCACAGTCAACTGCACAAATACTCAGATAACCTCAACCACATCCTATCTGTCTTTCTCTTTCATTTTTCATTTGCATCTAGATTTTTTGAATTTTACAATTATTTATCCAGAAAAAAATGTTCTCAACAACTTATAATGAACATTTTTTTTGCTGTGTAACTTTGCTGTGTAATTTCTTGTCATTTGGACGTTAACCTACACCACTGGATGGATGGATGGATGGATGGATAGATAGATAGAAATAGTATAAAGCTGTCATGCCAAGCATTCATGAACTGCTGAATGAAGACAAGGACTATTGGTCACCCATTACTGTAATTTTATGAACATTTAAAATGTTTGTCATGTAATAATGAAAATATCATAATATAGCAGCAGTCAATACGAGATTGATAATGCTAATTTCCGCTACCATCTCTATGAAATTTCCTGTGTTAGCATCAAGCTAATGGTTGCACCCATTTGTTTCCCCACACTGGATTTAAAACTACTTAAAGTAGATCTACCAAAACGTGTGGAGCACATAATACACTCAGGTAACATACATCTTAGACTTCATATGTTGTCCTCAGTAAATACTTAAGTTTAAAGCGTAACGCTGAATTTTAATCGAGGAGCCATTTAGCCTGTTAGCTGCCAGCTGAGTTGATAAGCCTAGTTTTAGTTCTTAAGAAAAGTTTAGAAGAAGGCTGTTTGCTTCATACATATTCTGTTGGCTGGTCTCATCCATCAGTACATTCAGTGGTCTATAGGTGCAACATTAATACAGAATTCAATTTAGACGGACAGACAGACAGACAACTTCAGTAATCCTGAGGGAATTTACAGCAACAACAAAAGAGCTTTAAAAAAATTACTCTACATCACCTACACTAGCTTGACCTAACCCTTTTCAGCAAACTGTGTTGAAGTCAAGTGCACTTAAACACTGTTTACACTGTGATAAGGATAAACTTTACATGCATTCACAGTGTTATGCTTTCATAACCAGCGTACTGTAAAGTATTATCCATCACTCAGCGTCTGTCCTGCAGCAACACACTGCACTCCTGCTCCTCATCTTCCTCAGCAGCTGACCCGCTGATAAAACCTTACAGTGAGCTGGAACTTGACTGATTTTCAAGAGAAAAAATAATAATCTCGTCACCTTTGAGATTTGTAGGGAGTACTTTAAAGGCCATTTATTTTTACAAATTTCTTCTTCTGTAAGCTAACCAGTGCATTAGACACAGAGCCTGTGTGCCTACATACAGGCACTGGGTCTCATTCTGAGTACTGCTGCACTTAATAGCATGTTCAAATTAATAATGGTACTATTGATGGTGTAATAATTTGACATGCTGTTTAGTACAGTATATGTGGTTTGAGACACAGCTTCAGAGTGCACCTGCCCTGCAGCCGAAAAACTGCACACAAGCCTGCAAACAAGCGACAGTTAGAGAGCGAAAGAGAGAGGGGGGAGAGAGGGAGGCGTAATGATAGGACTAGAATGGCACTTTATGTAGTTCAGTTGATGGAATGCATTTAGAGTGACACTCAACCAAACCTGGAGTGTACATACTGAACAGTGGAGCTCAAACCCCTATACTAAACTTAAAGACATGTCAGTTTTGGAATTTCTCCATTTTTTCCCTTTTCTCTCAGCCCTGTCCTCTTTATGAAACGTAAACTAGTCTTCATTTAGCCAGTCCAGGTGCTCATTCATGTCTATCATAGGACATTTATGTTGGCCAAAAAAATAGCTTGTACTAAATGAATATTATTATACTCAGTTGGAATAAAAGTCATCATTCCAAAATCAATGCAGTTCACTTACCACCTTCAGCATTATCTGTTTCATTGTGTCAGTGCTTTGATGCATTTTTACATCCAGCGTTTGTGTGTTTGTTAATTTACCCAAAATGTTGTTTATTGCGTGCTGTCTCTGTAAAATAACATAATAAAACTAAACTGGTACAACTTTACTCGGCCAACAGCAACACTTTCAGAGGTGAGCAAGACTGGTAATACATCAGGCTGGTGCTGTGGGAGGACAAAAAGACTAAGAGCAGTGATGCAAGAATTTAACCTGTAGATGTCCAGAGTTATTGTTATATTTTTGTTATACCTTCAGTTTAGATGACATAATTGCGTAGTTCACTACATAATTATATTTACTTTCACTTTCCCTTTTGTATCAATGTATATTGAAGACTGCACTTCTTAAATAAAAATAAAAAAACGTGGCATCAAATTCAAGTCATAATTAAAATGCATTCTCTGGCTACACACATTAACTGTTAGCATATATTAGCATAATAAGCTGTGAAGTACTACAGTAAAGTATGCAAACTTATAAAGCTGTGACACTGTCACACTAAATTAAATATAACAGGAATTATTAGGAAATGTGTATTTTAATGCATGTTTTAAATAAGAATTTGTATGTGGTGAATTATGCACTAACACTGCATTTGTTGACCCTCACAGAAGTCGGAGTCAGAAGAGGGAAGCTGGTCTCAGGTAAGAGTCTGATTCATTACAGAATGAGCCAGTTGTTGAGGGACTGGAATGGAAGGGAATGGAATATAGTTAATTAAAAGAAAAAAGCAGCAGATAGTCAATAGATACAATAAGTATAGACAACAAAGTGTACAAACAATAAATACAGGACAGTAAACAATCAGAAACAGAATCATTTAGTTCACCACCAGTACATGTACGGTCCAGGAATTTGTTTTGCCATTTTGGAAACTGCTTAATAATCACACTTACAGTGCATTGACATCACTGGCTATATGTAAGATGAGTTGTGCATAATTATGTGAACAGTAGTAGAGCAGCAGTGTAAATGTACAGTAACACTACAATTCAAACTCTATAAGGCATATAACTGCTAGAATAAGATGGTGCAAGTTCCTCAATTTTTTAAACTGTTCTTGCCTAATTAGAAACTTGTGGTTACCTTTTGCATTGTGTTAAAATTTCATGATGAATGGATAAATAGAAATGGTACAAAATTACTTAAAATCTTGTTAAATTAACTTCCACTATGAGAATTGTTAGATTGTTACAATAAAATTAATTTTAATGGCAGTTTGTCCTGAGTGTGCAGTGGGCTGTATCTGAAATGCTGTTTGTCTGTGTATGTATGTGCCATAGACACTGGCGTATGGGGATATGAACCACGAGTGGATCGGTAACGAGTGGCTGCCCAGTCTCGGCCTACCTCAGTATCGCAGCTACTTCATGGAATGCCTGGTAGACGCACGTATGCTCGACCACCTGACCAAGAAGGACCTCAGAGTGCACCTTAAAATGGTGGACAGCTTCCACAGGTACAATTCTAAACATTTGAAAATGGTGAAGAGTTTCCACAGGTACAATCCTAATAACCAGCTCCATTCAAGTAATCTTAGATTTTTGCGCCTCAAAATGGTAAAATTCAAATACCTATAATATTGGGGCAGTTATAAATACTGTCTTGAACCAAGTAAACTACACTGAATAACACATGGAAGAACCTTAATAATAATGAAATGATCAGAGAATAACCCCACACATAGTAATGCAGCAGGCATGTCCTCCTTGTGTTTATCTTGATGTCTCGGAGGTGCGTATATATATATATATATATATATATATATATATATATATATATATATATATATACACACACCCGTGGAGGGCTTAATAACGTGAACAATGAAATTACAGGGTTATTCCACCCTGACTTGTTGTATTATAAACAAAACTAACTGAAAATAACGTTTTGATCTCTGTAAGCTAGTAACATAATAAACTAACAAATTTACCAGATGTCAGAATTCATGTTTTGGATTCGTTTGTAGGTTGTAGGTTTAATTTTATAGTAAAATGCATGAAGTGTCGAACTTGAAACTTGAAGGGAGTTTACTGCAGTGAGTGTGGATCCCTTTAGGGTGATCACTGTGTTAGTGGCTTCTTGTGTGCTGTTTGAACAGAACAAGTCTACAATATGGAATAATGTGTCTGAAGAAGCTGAACTACGATCGCAAGGAGCTGGAGAGACGACGAGAGAGCAGCCAACATGAGATGAGAGGTGTGTATGTGTTTGTGTGTTTGTATACATTCTGAGATTTATAGTAAGGGTGGCTTTACACAGTGAAACTTTAATGCAACTTGGTGACTACATGACAGTTACATGAAGCAAATTATTTCATTTAGAAATAGTTTTAGACTTTGGGAGGTGTACATGTCTAAAATGATTTTTATTTCAATGCACTGAAAATGTATTTAAATAAAGGAAAGTATTGTGAAATAATGTAATAAAATTATTAAATAATTGTACAGGAAAATAATGGACTTGAACATCAGAAATGCATGTCGTGATTGACCCATATACTGCATGCTCATACTTTTACATACGACTGAATGCGTATCGAGGCATAGTGGATTACATGATGTAAACTTATCTGTGTGCATGTGTGCAGATGTGCTGGTGTGGAGTAATGAGCGTGTGATTCGCTGGGTCCAGAGCATCGGTCTCCGTGACTACGCCAACATCCTGCTGGAAAGCGGAGTCCATGGAGCACTGATCGCCCTGGATGACAACTTCGACTACAGCAGCCTGGCTTTACTACTGCAAATCCCCAACCAAAACACTCAGGTACACACACACACACACACAAAGCATCAGTAGCATGGTGCATTGAAGCTTCTGCATTAAATACCCAGACCCTTTTCCTTCACAGGCCCGTCAGATCCTGGAGAGAGAATATAATAACTTGCTGGCCCTGGGAACAGAGAGACGTCTAGATGAGGTGTGTTAATTTCCTTTCTCCTGTTTCTCTTTTCTCTGAAAATACACTGAAAATATCTATCTAGCTAACTTTGCTAACTGTTTCGTTGGTGTGTGCTGTTGCAATTGAATGGCTAGACTGCTTCTCTCTATCTATATAGCAAGTAAAAGGTGCACATAACCACTTAAGGTACCGAAGTAGCAGTTGTTTAACGACTGAAGCTTTGCTGCTTATACCGGATTGAGGAAAAAAACACCATCATTATTTTGCTGAAAATACCTCAAATGCATGTTATCAATATCAGAGAAATGTTTAATTTATCAACTTAATAGTATTGAATGTTAGTTATTTGCCTTTAGGTCAGTGCTTGGGTCTGACATGTATAGTAATTCAAGTGTGTGTGTGTGCACTGATGAGCAGGATTTTCGGGGACCCTCGTGGAGAAGGCAGTTTCCTCCCCGGGACATCCACGGGATCAGCATGATGCCCGGATCAGCAGAGACGCTGCCAGCAGGATTCCGCCTTACAGCCACATCAGCACACTCCCGCAGACTACCACCAGAGGGTAATACACACACACATGTGCGTGCACACATACACATACACACACACACACACACACAATCTGTACACTCCTGCAGACAACCGCCAGTGTGTGTACACCAACACACACTGCTGTCAGAGGCGCAACACACATACACCATGCATACACTTTACTGGACACATACAAATTTACAGTGGCCCCAAAAACATTTGGACACTGTAACAATTTAAACATTGTTACAATTGTTACAATTGAAGTTCTTCAGGTTACGTCTTTAACAAAAATGTGAATGTTTAGTAATGCTTTTAGAACAACAGCTGCTGGGTAGCAGACTGTTTGTGTGGAAAATGCCTGGAAAAGAACTTTTCAGTATGGCTCACGTCCAAACATTTTTTGGGCCACTGTACATGACAAGATACACACCCTGGGTTGACTGTGTTTATGTTGTTCTCTCTGAACTGCTGCTATGTAGTTCTGTATGAAGTGACGGATGACAGTCCAGACGACTTGTATTTGGACTGGTTTCAAGGTCAGCTATAACGCAGCCCTCAAAACCGTGTGGCGTTTATGAACCCCCTCATACCCCCCATACCTTGTCTCACTGTACTCAATCAACCTTTTCAGCTAAGCACTTTCAAAATTTGCCTATTTCACTTTATTTTAAATTCCTCAATGAGAAAGTTGAAATAAAATCACATTAATGAGCTGCACTGTGCTGAATCATGTCAAATAATGGTTAGTAGTAGTACTGCACTGTTTAATTACAGTGGAGGGCTTAATAACATGACTTATGAAATTACAGGGTTATTCCATGCCAACAATCTAGGGCCTGGCAGGTCACATGATGGATTTTTATGAAAGAATCCAAGCAAAAATGTATATTTAAGTCATGCAAACATACAAAACTTCAAAACTGTGTTCTAAATAGTTTTAGGGATGATTTTTAAAGTGTGCCCATATTCAGTTGTAAATTACCTCCTAAATGTTGAATTCAACTCCTCACTGATTAGGCTGAGATTACATTTCAAGAGGTATGAATACAATACTAAGATTTATACAGCAGACGATCTTAAGAGAAAGTGAAGAGTTTTATTGTTTGTTTTTTTTTTTTACGTTTAAACATTAGTGTTCATTTGTAATGAAGTCAGAATAATTTTTTTAACCATAAAGAAAACACAAAGCAGATTCTGATTCCGTGGCATAACGTCTGATTTAGGAATACCAAACCAAACAGAACTATTGACTGTGTTGACATCTAGAAGCAATTCTTGGCTGGACGCGAAGCGATTTTTATTCACAAGCTGTGAAACACGTTGGCGGTCCCTATCCATCTGTTTTGTTTTTTGGCCAAAATTGTGACAAGAATTTTGTGTAGACCCGTATGACTGTACGCTTTGATACACCTGCAAATTCAGCTACTTCCTTTACATTATAGCCTTTAGCACGCCCAAATGAAATGACTCCTTTTTGCCAATCATTAACTTCTGCTTTGCAGCCTATTTTCCACACATCAAACAAGACATTCACTGCACTGTACCACCTTTTCTCAATCTATGAATCTTGTCGCACACCCTGCAGGTGTTTATAGCCCATCCTCTTTAACGCCATCTGCAGGAGCCTAAAGTTACTACCACCTTAATAACCCTAATTTTTGTCTGGGGAGCTTATATATGTTAATGGAATGTAGCTGTCTTAACTCTAAGATTAATGCCTTTGATAAAAATATAGGCTCAAACAGTGTAGCCTTAAAATTTTCCAGCAGAAATGAATAATGTATTTGATAGAATGATTCTTAGTGTTGTATTCATACCTACTTAGTATTTTAGATGTCAGAAACCAGTATTTGTTGAATTAAAAATCATAACCGCAAAGCTGTTTAAAGCATAGTTTTGATATTTTTTTCCAAATTTGCATGAATTCAGTAGAGATTTTGCCTTTAATTTTTCATTAGACTTGCAGGTCATAATAACTACAGAGGCTTTAGCAGAAAACATATCTTTGAAACAGTTATACCCAGATCCCAGATTAAACTAAACTAGGCATCTCCAACAGCTCTTCTTTTGAGAAAACTAACAGCAGTGTGGTCCAAAACACAGTTTAACGTGAAATTCAGCTTCTCATATATTTAGACTTCCTCAGCTAGACTGTATTGGAACAGAGCTGTGAGTATTTAGTAAAGGACGATTTCTCAGTTTGCCTAATAACTTAAAACATATGGCTTTCTCGAGGAACAGAGTTGGAGATATATGTCCTAAACTAAATGTGTTTATATGTTATGTCACGTGAGATGAACGTTCCTCCTTCCCTGCATTAAACGTGCACTCTGGTTAAAATCTGCCATGATTTGTTTTGTATGTAAAGGAACAGATGGGCAAAATTCTTAGAAGAAGCTGCTGGTTAACATGTTTGTGTTTTTTATATTTGCATTTTCAGTCAAGCCAAGTCTCTTTACCACTCAAACAGCAGCTCAAACGGTTGCCCATCACATACACTGCCCATCAAAAGTTTGACCTTTCTGAGTAATTGAGAGTTTCACTGTAAAGCAGCTCTGTGCTGATGCTTTGTTTATATTTATCTTCAACACTCAGCTTTGTGTTCATCAAAGTGTCTTTCTTGGTATTTGTAGCAGGTTTTGCCTCAATAATGATTTGACAGTTTTTTTCAAACTATTGTTAAAAGCAAATATTATATATATAGTTCAATTGATTTTAGTTTTTAGTGCTGATGAGCGCTGACATTACAAGGGAATGAGTGTCATTAATACTGGCACAAATATTTACACATATTGTTTTCATTCATACAGAAAGACTGCTTAGAAAACAATTATTTAAAACTGACAAAAAAGTATGGTCATTTATCAAACACATTTTCAGAAGCTAGGTGTCCTCAAACTTTTGATGCTCATTGTAGATGAGAAGGCAGGTTCTGGCCAGCGTTCACCTTTAATGCTTAACCCCAGTGTAACTGGACATGCCTTCCTGTGCTGGTTCTATCTGTAGCCCCTGTTTAGAAGCTAGCGTCCAGCAGAAGGATGCCTACGTGTCTCTGGATTCTGACTGAAGAATCGTGTCTCTCTGCTTTTTCACTGGTTATGTGATGCTCAGACTAACCATGTGTTTGTGTGGAAGTGTGCTGACTCTAAATAGTAGTGTGTGTGTCCATGAGAGTGATAAGACGAATGGCAGAGATATGTTGATGATGCACTTCATGTACATGACCCCAGAACAGGGATGGGCATTTTAACCAATTTCTTATTTGAATATCTGCAGATTTTAATAAATAGTAGTGGAAAGCAAGGCACAATCTAACGAATGTTACGTGGACATTTTGTGTTAAACAGGTTCAAGTAAAGCGTATTTATGGTCATCTTCCTGTATTCCCATAACAGCGTTATGTGTAAATTTTCAGTCAGATAGTTGTCCAGATCCACCGTAAAACACACATAAGTGTGTTTTGGATTACTGACTTGTTTGTATAAAAATATAAACCTTGAACTTGCACTAATACTTTCTCAGACGAGTATCAAGTCTAGCCCTGGACTGTACCTTCCTTTTTAATGGAGAATCTCCATTTATAATGCTAGTTAGTCCAGGACGAGGCTTAATCCATATCTGGGAAACCAATCTGTAAAGTTATTTTGTTTGTTTAGGTTGTGTCATGCTCTACACATTTATAAAGCCTGTAATTGAGATTAGAATGAATTTACCACAAAACTCTCAAAATTCAACATTTACTTACTGTGCGCAGCTAGCTTAATGCTGTTTACATGTTGCCATTGAAAAAACCATCATTCCGTATCTCACTGGCCTGTTTACACCTTGCATTAACATGCGTTTTCGGTAATCGGATCATGTTCGGATTTCACTTGACTGCATGAAAAGCCAGGTGTGACCCACCATAACAGGATTACAATCTGAGGCTGGAATTATCCCCAAACAAAGAGCCTTAATGCATCCCAGGTCGATGAAAGCCAAGCTCGTTGACTCTATCAAAACGGAGAAAAGAGTAAACAAAACAGAAATGTGTTGATGTGTTTTTATGTGGGAAAAGTACACTCGAATCTCATCTGGACATACTGGGGACATATTTTTGTGTAAATGAAATCCAGTCAAAGTTTTTCCAGAGGCAATCCGACACGAAACATGAATGTAAGGTGTAAACAGGCTCATAGTGCTACGCGATAAATGGTGGCATAAAGACACACAAACGTTGGTGACACTGTTACTGGCGAAAATGGATGATCAGAGTACAGCTTTAGCAGCATATATTGTTTAAGGTGGGAAAAAAAAACAGGACGTTCAAAACTCTTCTAATTTCTTTGTGCACTGGGTTTGCCTGGAAATTTGCCATCCACGGCTCCCAGGAAAATCAACGTCTGGTTTATTCCACCGCTGTGGCAAAAGTTAGGAAAACGTCTGGTGGGATGTTCCACATGTTGTTGCGGTGATTGGGACACTGCCACCAGAGGTACCAGAATTTATACTCCGGCCCAACTAAAAACAAAGGAATGTTCTTTTTGCCGTCAACTGTCTACCACCAACATGTAAACACAGCATGAGGTGATCTGTACCTGATTGTGTGGGCTCATTTTACATTTATTAATTTAGTTCGTTTTAAGTGTGTGTGATTTAACACACTAATAGCTGACGTACAGAACAATATCACACACATACATACATACATAGATACATCATCTAAACCGCTTATCCTTCTGGGTCGCGGTGAATATCACACACAGCTTTACATTATACATATATCATCATATAGACACTCCAAGATAATTTTGGATTTATTTCATTTTTTTCATTCTGAACAAAACATTCTGAAATACCTGAGTAACCAACCATAAACAAGAATGAGTTTGGATCTGCATATTCAAATAATCATGCCCATCCCTACTCCAATGGCACAGTGAGATGTTGCTCAGTGGGTTTCTCTGTCACCCCCTGCAGTTGGGCCATCAGCAGTGCAGCGGCTGGACAGTTCCACTGTGAGGACCTACTCATGCTGAGAGAGGGAGGACACACAACTGTGAGTCTCTCTCTCTCACACACACACACACAGTTTTAATTCTGAAGTTTGCGTTGTACACTGGAGCTACAAGGCTAACGTAGCTACAAAATTATGCAAGTTTAAACCCTACCAATTAGCACAGTGCATGCCTGAATCACAAACGTCTCAGAACAGTGTCGAGTTGTTAACTCGAGTGTAAAACTAAAGATGCAAACTTCAGACACCCATCGTGTCTTCTGGGTTAAGGGGGAAAGTTATGTAAATTTCTGCTGAACTATGGCTTTCACTCACACCGCTCTGTTTCAGATGTCTTTTCTAGAGGAGTCTTATGATTTTGAGGGAAAGGTCCCTGGGCCTGGAAGAGAATTCTGCTGAGTCACACTGCCAAGAGAACAAACGTCGCTCCAAGGGAGAGGGGCAAAAGGGGGCGGGGGTTTGCCAGTTACCCCCCCCTTCCCCCCACCGTCTACGTAAACAAGCCAAGGCCACAACCCAGGCACCGTGTCCAGGTGCTACTTCACTCCTGCCCTTTCTACCTTTTACATGGCCCTTGTACTTCAGTGCGCCTGCAGTGCCGCTCTTCTACAGGGGATGTGCAGGTTTAGCTGTAAATGAATATAAATACACTGTTTTTTATATATCTATAAACATGTCTGTATAAAAAGAAGAAGGAGAAAAAAATAATAATATGAGAACATATTCAGACTTTGTGCAGATTTCGTCTCTTAATGTCATGGCTTTGTTTCTCACCTCTGGTTTGGCGGGAAGCCTGTGCTACAAGGTTTTAGTATTTTTCCTGCTCCGGTGCGACCTATTCCACATAATAATGAGCCGTTAGCTCAAATATGGCATGTTAGAAGAGGGAAAACATAAACCTGTGCAATGCAAAGGCAACCCAGGACTGGAGTGGAGAAGCACTGGTTTAAACTGTGCTGCTGTTGGACTGAAAGAGGAATACATGCTGTTTTGTTTTTTATTTTGTTTTCTTGCCATTATGTGGATGAGAGTGTCGAGGTCCCTCATGCTCTGCTGGTTCCCATCAGACACAGGAGAACATACCTTCTTCATCGGATACACCGCAGCTGAACCCTTCGGAGAGAGACTGTGTTTACTTGGAATGTGCAGTTCTAGAATTTTGAAAGTGGTTCTAGAATGTAGAATATGTTAGAATTTCTTAGACACCATTGTGGCATCATAAATAGAACTCTCTTTAATGCAGCGTTCCGTTCTTCTGGGCACAGCCGCGCACTCCTGAAAGGGTTAAATATGACAGGGCTGATGCTGCTAAAAGTGGGAAGTGTTTTTCCCATCATCGGGCTAAACCACTGATCCCCAATGGCGGCACTGCAAGCAATTCACAGGTTCAGGATGGGCTCAGTTTTAAATGGCTCTTCATTTGGCTCTACACAGGGGGTTTGTCTCAATACCCAGTGACCTGCCTTGCTCCTTGCTGCCTATATAGGCATCTGTGCATGCAGGCAGGGTTTTAATCAAAATGGATTTAGGCACAGTTAAGCATTGATTACATCACCAGGGGCCACATGTATGAAGGTTGTGTATGCATAAAAAATGATGCTGTTATCTACATTAAGATTGATAATAATGAAAGTGAGACTTGCGCTGATAACATGCACTCTTCCCCATATTTGGAAGTGGTGTAGAAATATTTTGAGAGCGAGACTGGGAATTTCTGACAACTTGTGGAACTTCAGAATTAAGTGAAAACGTGACAGTCAGTTCATGACAGACAGACCACATTATGTGCATTTTAAACTGATAGCCCGGGGGGCTAGAATTGCCTTATAAATTATGGATACATATGATGCTGTCCTAAAATTTCACCAAAATGAGACACAACAGTAGGCACTAGGCAGCATATTTAAAGGATTAAAAACTTAAAAAAACTGACTGGCTGATTTGTATGATAAAGTATCTATGTAAATTCCCCAGATGGCCCAAATCAAAACGTCATAGCCTGAGCCTCACAGGTTTAAAATTGCACAAAAGCAGGTCCAAATAAACAAGCAAGCAAACAAAACTAACTTCCAGTTGCTGCAAGACAGAACAGCGTTAGCTAGTCAAGTGGACTCAACAACTTAACAAATACCCCCCAGACAGAAGTGACTTTGCTTACAGAGATGTACGTATAAAATATTGCATTATTCTAATTGGGCCATCATCAAAAATGTTACATTTCAGTACATGAACTGTACAAACATTACAGTAGTCCTGTTTTGAACTTGTGCCAAGTCAAGCCCCATTTTAGCGGTTAGTCTTGTCTTCAGGCACCAAAAAGAAGTGCAGGTTACTGGTGATTTGACTACTATTATCAAGGGAGCAAACAGAACGTAATTATTACTTAGCAGACTTGTAAAAACTACAGACATTGCAGATTCGTAGCGGATTAAAATCACAGAGGACATTGGCAATCACTCAGATTACAGCACCTCCCCAGGTCAGACTAATGCAGTTCCAATAGGGCTTTAGACAGCCTTCGTGTCAGGTTTCACATGTACTGAGACACAGCCACAAAGTGACATCAACAGACTCGTGCCCTGTAAGCCAAATATAGAGTCATTTCAGATTTTGCCTTGCACTAGTAAACTCACTTTCGGTCTCAAAATCTCATCATCACTCTACAAGAACCCTGCAAGAGTTCACTCAAAACATCACCACTAATCTAATAATCCTCATCTCAATACGAGCCAAACCCCCTTCTTCAACACTCGTAGGAGAAATAACTACAAGACAGGCTTAGCTCCTAGTGAACGTAGAGTGTATATCAACTTGTTGAAGTCCAGACTAAACTTTTAAAAAGACAAAACCTGTTGCTTGCTGTGACTTATTTTGGTGTAAAACTGTTGAACTATTTTCTGTAGAAGTTGCCGGGGTAACCTCTTGTACAGACCTCCTTTCCTGTCTTTGAGTTATTTCTGCCACAAAGCGGATCGCAGAGTTTATACATCCTTGTTTTGCACGTACAGAGAATCATTTTATTTTGTGTCCATTTTTTTATTTATTACTGATTGTATTTTGGTCAAAACTATGTGGTGATCAAAGAAGTTTTCATTGTCAATAAAAAGTAACGTCAAACATTTGACTATAAAATATCCGCTCATTGCACAAATGTATATGTAACATTGCTTGCACACTCCTCTGGATCTGATAATGCAATACAACACATCCACTGTGTTCAACTGAACACAAATTTCCTACCCATCCTGAAGATGCATCTTCAGGATATAATACTGCTTGCAGGTGACTTCAGGATAGATCTGTATTTGTTATTGTAGGTTATGAAATCTGCTGTGTCAAATGGGGATACAACATTGTTATATGATTACCTGCAGGATTATGTCGAATTTCTGCATTATCCTGGTTCAACAAAACACATTTCTGGTAGTCATTATGCTAAATTTAGATCGCAGTGGGCTTGAGGAGTAACAAGGCTACAGGTGGTGTGTGCGCGTGTGTGTTTGTGTGTGTGTGTGTACGTGTGTATGATTATCCAGTTCTTCTCAGATTCTCCTTCACGGCCTTCTCAAGGTCTTTGAACACTTCAGGATCTTCGATAGTTGGAGTAATCTGTAAAACACAGGGTAAAAAAGCAATAATTAAACATGTCGAAAAAAAATATCCACCACACTTAATTGTTCATATGACAGCAAATCAAATTTTCCTCACATTTTGGAAATAAAAGAATTTGATATAGTATATAAACATTGTTAAAGTTTCAATATGTTCACTTCCTAGTACATGTCCATGGACAGAAAACAAGCTGCCCATTTTAAATTGCCACAAAAACCAGCACATTTAGACACATCTGCCGTCCATCCTACAGCAGTTTAACCACGCCCATTCACCAATTAGAACAGAGCTCATTTACATATATCAGTCTTAAAGGCACTGTAACAAAACGTCCTGTTCACTTCTTAGAATTTTTATTTCCAAAACGTTAACAGTAGAGGGCAAAACATTCTAAGTGAATGTAAAGAGATTTTATTCCAAGTAATTCTGGAGCATTTCTATGGCCACACAATGCAAAGGGCAGCTGTTGTGCTTAAATCATGTAGAAAAATGAAAAGTTATCACTGACAGTGACAAAAACATGCTGTAATTCAATATTTATTACTTCTCACTCGTAGCTCTTTGAAACAAGTGGAGAAACTGAGGAAAGTGAAGATTCTAAACCATTACTTCATACCACATTAGTGTTTGTAAGAAGAGGAGATATTACGATTTAAGTTTGATGAAAAGGTACAGTTGTGTAAACAGCTTTGAAGAAGGAAAAAACATCCTTTGCATTTTTGCTGTGTTAGATTGAACCAATTTAGAAAAAAGTCAGAAGTGCAGACTCCAACCTGTCAGTACAGAATGTAGACTGACTGTACATGTGATTAAGTGACTGTTCAACTAAAGCATTTACACACAACAAAATCACAATAATAACTCTAGATTTGTAAGAGATAAAAGTAATGCTTTCTAAAGGCCGTCTGAAAAACATTCTCATCAGCTTCCCATTTTGTTTCAGAATATACACTTTTAGACAGTGAGTTTGAATACTTTACTGTACCTTGTAAGGTTTGCCGTTAACCAGATTAGCGAGAGAAGAGCGAGGGATTTTTCCTGAGCGGGTTTTGGGCAGAGCTTTGACAAACAGAACCTTCCGGAAAGCTGCCACAGGCCCAATGGTGTCCCTCACCACCTTAACCAGCTGCTTCGTCAGCGCATCAGGATTCTGCTGATAGTCTGACGCACGCACACACACACACACACACACACACGCAGAAAAAGACACCAAAAGCAAACATACAGATTAAACAGACTGGACATACAACCAGTTTTATAGAAAAAATAAGGCTTTAAAATGACCGTGTAATATACTTTTTTCACTTGTCATTTTGTGCCAGAAACATATAAAGAAGTCTTCTTAATAACTGAGATTACTTAATAACTTGGTTTGAGAAAAGTGAGTGATTAATAAGGCATGCAGTCTGGCATGCTAGTAAGCATTCATTACTCGTTAACAACATTAATCTTGTAGCTCCAGTGTAAAACTAAAGAAGCAAACCTCAGACACCAAACGTGTCTTGGCTGATCAACTACATAAGAGATTAGATGAAAAACATACAAGTAAGGTGTCTTTGTAAATGCATCACTTTAAATCACCGTTGTCATGAGCACCGTTAGTATCACAGTACCATTATATTCCGTTTATCTATATGTAACATCTAAAACTGAGTCTGTAAGCCTGTTTTCTTTCTCCATATTATTCTTTTTGTCCAGTCCTCAGATTTTCTCTGAGGGACACACACCTCTGATTATCACCACAAACCGTTCAACTGAATTCATTAAATCAGTTAAACAAATTGTCTTTCTCCATTCTTCCATCTTCTCTCCCTGCCCCCTCTCATCTTCCATGCCCACCCCAGAAGGGACTGAACATGGGATGACTAACACAAACTGTGTAGCAACAGACTTTACATCTACAAGGTGAACCAACAAGGTAGGAGTGTCTAATAGAGTGGACAGTGAGTGGACACAGTGTTTACAACTCCAGCAGCACTGATCCACTCATCACAATCTACCATTCAAAGAAGACTTATAGAGGCCATAAAACAAGATACAAACCACTCATCAGCAGTAAGAATCAGAAGGCCAGACTGGAATTTGCAAAGAATGAGCCACAAAAGTTTTATGAACTGACGAGACGAAGATTATCCACTAGCAAAACGACGGAAAGGCCAAAATGTGAAGAAAGAAAGGATCTGCATATGATCCACAACACACAAGTTCTTGGGTCAAGCACGGTGGAGGTAGTGTCATGGCTTGGGTTTGCATGGCTGCTTCTGGAACAGGCTCACTAATCTTTATTGATGATGTAACTCATGATGGTGGCATCAGAATGAATTCAGAGGTCTGCAGAAACATTCTAACTGTTCTGCAATTTACAGAGAAATGCATCCAATCTAATCAGGAGGAGCTTCATCATGCAGCAAGACAATGACCCAAAACACACTGCTAGCACAGCAAAGGACTTCATCAGGGGAAAAAATGAAGTGGCCCAGTCACTCACCAGATTATAACTCAGCTATCTTAACCCAGAACATGCTATTTACCTCCTGAAGAGGAAACTGAAGGGAGAAGCCTCCCAAAGCAAACAACTGAAAGAAGCTGCAGTAAAACCCTGGAAAAGCAAGCAAAGGATATGCAACCAATATTAAGTGTTACTTTAATTTCCTTTAAAACTACCTGTTCCTGTACTTTCTTCTCACCTAAAAAATGGGTGGTCTGATTTTCTAAGCTGTTCCTAGATGTAAATATCAGGAGATAACTCAAACGTCTTCAGTGTGTAGCAAAACAGATGAATTTAGTAGGGCTTGCCGTACCAATGCTTACGGAAATGACTGAAAGAAAATATATGTATGCCCACTTCATCTTTTCTATTTATCTCTCTCTCTCACCATTTCGCAGCACACACAGGGCGAGTGGCACGTGTCCTTTCAGAGAATCCTCCAGACCCACAACAGCACAGTCTACCACACTGGGGTGCTGCAGCACTGACTGTACAACACACACACGCACACACATGTCATCACCAAAGATCTCACTTTATCACTTTAATATCACTTTATTCAGGAGATCCACTGCCCCCCCCTCTCTCTCACCTCTTCTAGAGCTCCAGATGACAGCCTGTGACCCGCCACGTTTATCACATCATCAGAGCGCGACATGATGTACAAAAATCCCTCCTCGTCTGCATAACCTGCATCCATAGTGTCATAATAACCCTGTCAGAGAGTGAGAGAGAAAGAAAGAAACAAAAGAAAAAGTGTAGGTGCAAGAGCCCATATTTAGCCAATAGCATGGAATCCACAAATCTAATCTACTTCTATGAACCTGGTGTGGTTCATCTGTTTAAAGAATACTACAATAATAAAAAGTACTCCAAAACTTTGATTAGATGTCTACTGGTTGTAATGAAGGCAAAGGTAGTGTTACGCCAGTGTCCACCACTAGGCGGCACAAGGCACTTTAAATAACACACTTGATTCACTGCCTCTCCACTAAATATGAACAGTGATGGGAAAACAGTAGGTGAGACGGCAGAAGTTCAGACTTATCTCTATTATTTCTGGCTGTTTCTGAGCATCTGTGCTGTATTTGGTTGCAGGATGACGGCAGCTTTATAACCACAGAGCTCATTTTTCATCATAATTTGTGGAACAGGATGGAACAGAAGAGATATCATACCAAATACCTTTACACTACTTCAGATTATATTCACGTTATAAGGCCCAATTGCTTAATAAAGCAATAAGCCATGAGAGGTTGTGCTTTACATTGATCTTATCACAGGTAAGGGGTGTTCTTATTCTTGGTGCATCAATACAGATGCCAATAGGACCAGATCTATCCATTTTATAAGCTTGCAAAAGTGCTTTTATTCCAAAACACTAAAACTATTCCACAGAAAAGGTGACATTATGTTAGTTTGACATTCATTATCATCTTTAATCTTGTCAACACAGCACAACACACACACACACACACACACACACACCCTACATCTGATTTCTTTCAGCAGTAATTGAACTGGATTAATTCTATCAGTAAAAGTGAATTAAATTAAGGCAGCGCTCCATTTAAAGCTCCATCCATATTGAATCAGGCAGATTAAACCACTGGCTGAACAAATATTCAATTAAAAACTCATCAGTGTAATTATCCTGCCCTTATGAGCTGAATCAGGTGTGTTAGAGCAGAAAGAATTTGATTACTGTGTACCAACTGTGTATTAATACCTTTTTTAAAAGTCTGCGGGACAAAATCCTAATTTAAATAATATTAGAATTTGTATTTAATTGATTATTTTTGGGTGTTCTAAAGAAACATGATAGGTTTAATGAGAAGTGAAAAAACATTGTACCAAACTTATGGGAAATATATGTTGACAACGTTTCATCAGCAAAGGCACTTAAACAAACTGCACCGCTTCCCACATGGCCATAGAAGCTAAAAAAGCAGAGATGCCTCAGAAATAATAGGAGCACTTTATGTGAGAAGAGGCTGGTATACGATGGAGGCAGAACAAGTTTGATAAATCATTCGAATATGAAAGTATAGTGTTGCTCAGGCTCTGCTGTGGGTGCTGCTAAATCAGGGAGCTCAGAGCCTCAAACCTGTTCTTGGCAATAGATGAGGAAACGCTTTGCTGCTTTTCATGTTAAAAATGGCAAACTAGCCAAATAAAATAACTCAACAAAAGACGTTAAATTAATAAACTAAATGAACTAAATTGTACTGGTAACAAATAATTCTAATTCATCCATACAAATGACGCAGTAAGCTGTATTTGAACAATAATGCTATGACTGCAGATTGTATTACAGTAACACAGAGCACAAGCAGCTGGGCTTCAGCCTGACTATTAATGCATTGTTGCCACCTACTGGATGCATTTTGAACTGCAGTAACAGACATACTTGTAGTTATGGTTGATTATGAAATGTAAATATTGAATTAAGGGTGAATTTAAGAATGACTGCTTGAGCGCTTGCTTGGAAATAACTATAAGTATTTGAAGCCTGTAAAATGCTGTTTGGGCTAGCCGGAATCGTAACTACTCACAAGAGACACAACATGATAGCATTTTGTGCTCTTACAGGAAACTTTGTGAAGTAGAGTTCCTCAAAGAGTTTTGGATTCTGCCAGAGAGACAGTGCAGCACCAGGAGGGAGAGGAAGCCTGAAACAGAAAGAAAGAGAGAAAGAGAGAATGAAAGTCAGTACATCAATAATATACCACCAGCTAGTTTCTAATATAATAAGATACAGTGCCCTCCATAAGTACTGGCAATCATGAGCAAAATGAGCTGCAGAAAATATTCTTAATTACTTATACTTTTATTCTTTCATTCAGAATATCAACAAAAATCTAAACTTCATTCAAGGTGTAAGTGATTGAAAGAAAAAACTAAATCTTGTCATTGAAATTTATATTTTTCTTAAATCTATGTGTGCCTGAATTGTTGGCACCCCTAGATATTCTTAAGAGTGAATCTAACTGAAGTATATTCCCCTTCATATTCCCATTCATATGTTATGTTTTTAAGTGCACCTGAGTGATCAGGAACAATGAGATGGTCAGCCATGATTTGCTGTTTCACTGGGGAATATATATGAGATGAAACAGAGGCCATATTTCCTCAGTCATTCATCACCATGAAAAAGACCAGAGAAGACAGTAATGATGTGCGACAAAAGGTTGTTGAGCTGCACAACTTCGGAAACGGCTACAAGAAAATATCAAATTATTGAAAAATGCCCATTTTCACTATCAAGGCAATAATTAAGAAGTTTAAAACAACTAGAAGCGTTAAGAATCTGCCAGGAAAAGGACGTACGTTTACACTGACCAAACGCACAGCGAGGAGGATGGTTCAAGTGGACAATGAATCTTCATGGATCACAGATTGGGAATTGTACACGTTAGTTAGATCACGGGGTCAGAACTTCTCCCAAACCACAATCAAACAGCACCTATATAACCGCAAGGTGTTTGAGGGGGTTGCCAGAAGAAAGCATCTGCTGTTTAAAAGACCAACAAACTCAAGCTCCTACAGTTTGCAAAAACTTTACTGTAACTTTCATGTTCTACGGTCAGATGAGACCAAAATAGAGGTTTTTGGCAACAAACACCAGAAGTGACTTTGGCATGTACACAAAGACAGCCATGCAGCCAAGTACCTCATCCCCACTGTGAAGTATGGTGGTGGATCCGTGATGCTGTGGGGCTGTTTTTCTTTCAAAGGCCCTGGACAATTTATTCGGGTACATGGTATCACAGACTTTATCTAGTATCTTGTTAATATTTTGAATAAAGCTCAAAAGGATAAGCAATAAAGAATGTTTGGTAACACTTTCTATGAATGTCACCTTTGTAGCGAACACTGGCTGAAACTTTACTTCACATTGAGCGTTTACCTAACTTATCAACAACCTAAAAGTTAAGGGCCTTTTGGCTCCAGCAAGTCTGGAACTGAAAATGTAAATCTGTCGACTTTACATTCCCAACCCCAAACTCAGTCAAATTTACGGCTGAATCAAGAACCAGCACCCCTCTCCCTCGACCCAGCGGGCAACAGAACACCTCCCTGGAATTGGCCACATGGCTCTCCAAAGTCCTGTGGACAACTTTATCTTTAAGTAACAGAAAGTACATTTCTAAGGTATATGTCCACTCCAAACTGCAACCATTCGTTAGAACTCTTTAACTAAACTAGACATACCAAGAACGGAACTGATACGACAATCTGGACTGCAAAATTTAAACTTTCTAAATTCCCTGAAGATCTCAAGCATGGACCCACAGCACCCCCAAGGGGTGAAAACAAGAATTACCACATCACCACCGTAAGGACATGTGCTTATAAGGAACCCAAGAAACTTCTTGCTTTGTCTGCTTGATTATCAACATTTATATAATCTGTAAGCAATACTACTTGTTTTATTAATCTTATTGTTGTGTATTACTTAAATATTACCTGTATCTCTTTCTACTATTAAGTGCTAGAAATACGTAGTGTATAACTTTGATAACAGACAGACCCAACCATTTAATTGCTATGAGTTTAGACCATTGACCAATATGTATCCTGAATGTGGTTTTCTTTTCTTCCTTTGTTCCTTTCCTTTTGTTGTCGATTTTATTTCTTCATGCATTGGGTCATATTCAGATATTATAGGTAAATATTACCTTTGTTCTTTAACATGTATTGTGTATCAGGTAACAAGGGTTAAACTCTCTCTTAGAAACATGCCTGAATATCCTAGTTTTTCATTCCTTGATTTTGAAAGTTAAACCAATTTGATGATATAGAAATGTTTCTTTTTCTTTGTTTAAACTGGCTGAAACAAAGAAGGCAGTGATTCTGGGGAAGGCATTCCTAATATTATGCACAACCAATCAGAGTTGGAAACAATGGGTAGCTAGTTAACCTTAGGTGAGGAGAACCGCTCCACCTCCAAAGGGTAGGGCCTCCAGCCGAGCAAAACCAGAGTGCACCGCAAATTTCAGTAGTTCAGAGTCCTGTGTTCTCAACAAGAGGATAGCTAGATTTCTAAGTTTGTGCCAGCCTTGGTCAGAAAGACAGGTCAGAAGTATTAGAACGCTAAATTGTCAGATCTGAACCCTTTGTTTGTTTTGTAACTTGCCTGTTTGTCTACACACCTTAAGTTTAAGCCACCCTCAGAGAAGGAAGGTGGATGTTTCTTGTCTGGCCAGGGAGGATATACCCATAACTTTCGATTCTGCTAAAGAGAGGTAGTTAGTTAAATTAGTATCACCAGCCTCAGAACCCTGATTGCAACCTGAACCTCGCCAGCGGAGTGGGAGCGGTTCTGACGCCACGGAGACCCAGCATCGCACCCAGAGCCACGCACTGATCTGTGAACAGATCGACCATCGAAAGGCTGCCCAAGCTCCACCGTCAGACGGCCACGAGACGCCTCCGCCCAATCACTGACGGGAAGGCGCGTGCCCGCACGGAGATGCAGCATCCACGGCCAGCGAGGAGAGGAACCACCGCGTGAGCTCCAGCCTTCGATCGAGTCCGTCCTGAGACGACCCCGCCTGAAGTCAGCCCCCGACTCCAATGTAAGCTGGTTCCATCAATTTGCAGTCAGGGCCCTGACGCCAATTTATTTAATAAGAGAACTTTTAATAGGTACATCCAGCCATATAGTTATTCCCGTCCATACTTAGGTTAATTCTCTAGAGGCTCTCCCAAGCGACTCCCCAAACCACACTGCCTCATACCATTTAGCCGTGAATCACTTTACTCGAGCTATTTTGTCTTTTTGACTTTCTTTACTATCACTTTTGTTTTGTTTTGTTTTCTTGTTTTATTTTCTATTGTTTATCATTGAATGTAGTCCAAAAGTAGTTTGATATTTAGCCAATAAATTCCCTTTTCTGAAGCATCCTTGGTGCGAGCATCTCTCTCTTGCCCTGGTCTGTAGACTTCAAATAAATCCGGGTTACCTTACACTCTTATCTAAGGTTCTAGCAATAATAACATTAAAATTGCAAAACCCGTTACACCTTTGTAAGCATCCATAAATACATTTATAACATATTATAATGCATTCATATGGCATTATAAACATGGTTATAAATATTTATAAAAATGAATTACACTGAATTACGCATTATAAGTAGTGTTAATAACGTTATACTGTCAGTGCCAAAGAAGTCGGTCCCAGCTTGGAGAGCGTAAAGACATATATAAAGTTTATTTACGCCCTGAGATTTCCAGTATTTTATTTCTCAGCGCTGGTGCTGTTAGAGCTGCATCTTCGTGACTTCAGTCCTGAATATTCAGTTGCTCCAAACAGGCTGTCCAGCATAGAATTACTGCTAGAATGTGCTTTTCATAACCAGCGCTCTCACTTTACCCATCAGCCCCTCCTCTGAACCCCCTCTGACATCACAAGGAGCGTGAAGTCACTGTGGAGTGAAGGCCTGGAGAGGGAGAGGTGCTGTCATTGTAATTTGTTCCCTCACTGGTTCTAACATCAAACACTAGAAACCTTCACTCTGTAACATCACTACACTGCACTACAGTAATGCTAATTTCTGCTAGCATTCTACTGGTTATGCAGTGTTAAGTTAGTGCCAAGCTAACGGTGGTGTACATTGACTTTCCCACGTTGGGTAAAACACTGATGGCAGCTCTAGTTTAAACTCTGACATTTGAAGCCTGTAATGTGCTTTACTGTGTTTATTACTTAATTACTTAATGTGCCCACTGGAGGAGGCTTTAGTACAGTACGCTTCACTTTACTTAGAGCGGACAAATACGACTTATGAGCTCCTATAATTTGTTATGATCAGTACTTTTAATGTATTATGTTAACAATTCATAATACATAATAAACATGGCTATAACGTGTAATGCATTTTTATAAATATTTATAGCCATGTTTATAATGCCATATGAATGCATTATAACATGTTATGAATGTGTTTATAGATGCTTACAAAGGTGACATTCATAGAAAGTGTTACTGAATGTTTTTCACAGCCTGTTTTGCTCATGTTTACTGGGGTGAAAATGTTTGTGGAGGGCACTGTATATAGTTAGAAAGAGAGAGACAGAGAGGAAGAGAGAGAGCAAGAAGAAAGAGAGCAAGAAGAAAGCAGGAAGAGAGATAGAGTAAGAAAGAGAGAAAGAAATGGGAGAGAGAGAGAAAAGAGAGGGAGAAATATAAATCAATCAAGCTTGGTTTAATTCCGATAAATTTGTATATTACTTTTTACAACAGGCATCACAAGGCAGCTTTACAGAATCAAGAAATAAAAAAGAGAAGAAAACTGACAGAGTACAGGAGAGAGAGAAATAAAGAAAGAAATTTTTATATTGCATTTTTATATTGTTTTCATTGTTTCACCTAAAAACTCCGAGCCTTCAGAAACACTGACTGCACTTAATCTCACACTGAACACACATAACTGAAGATGTGGATGTGTTTTCAGTGACAAGATCTGCTTGATAAAACTACACTTCTGAGAAGTCAAAGTAAAAAAAGAGAAATAAAGGACAAGTCACAGCATATTCTCCCTCAGGACTGATATGATGAGACTGTAGAGCTACATAAATATACAGAACTGCAGAGCAGTAAAATGATGCCCTAAATGGTTTAAAGTGTGAATAAATCCAGATCAGGTTTCAGAGAATTACACTCAGAAAAATGTTTTGAAAGTCCATTTCTAACTTACGCACTCTTTTAGAGAAGAGTCAAGAAATAAAACACCACCATTTAACATACACACACACACACACACATTTCTAATCAATTTAATTGTAACTTAAATTCTTTTGATTTTTAAGATTATTTTATTGGTAGTTTATTTAATAGCGATCTAGTGATTTATTTCTATGTAACTATGTAATTTATGTCATTTTTTTTGTTTTGTTTTCACTTAGTCATGCATTTTTACTTTACTAAGCTTGCAATGATCCAAGTATCCCTCTATATATAGTGTTGTCATACATAAACAGCATATTATACACAAACATGAACTGAAAATGCTGCCTAAAGAAATAAAACATGCTACTATTATTTTATTCTGTGGGCGCAGCCATGTTAACACGATGTCATGGAACTACAGCTCAGTGGAGTCAGAGTTCTTGAGAAACTGAGTGGGAATAGCCTGACCATAGAGCACCACAGAAACAGACTACTGTGTGTGTGTGTGTGAGAGAGAGAGAGAGAGAGAGAGAGAGAGAGAGAGACATAGAAAGAGAGAGAGAGAGAGAGAAAGAAAGAAAGAAAGAAACTTACTTTACTACAATATTTCCCAGCGTCCTTGGCTTCACAGGTTGCATTTCATCATCAATCACTATCACTATGTGAAAGGCAAAAAAACAATCAGCTTCAAAAAACCTAATACAGGATGTACAGGATACTCTTTTGCACAGTTTATTAAAGGGGAATTCCACCAAATATTCAAAACTGCTGCATTACTCAGCTGTTCACATGTAAATAAACTTGGCAGTATATATTCATAACCATGTCATATAATAACTTTCAGGCATTAAACTTCCAGACATCTGGTTCCTATCACCACCACTGTGAACAATTCTAACTCAGTCAATACACTCCTTGTGAATGACTTTGTTTACATCTAATCCTTTTACGTATGCAGAAATCATCAGTGGACTGCAGTGAACTAAAACAGTAGAATCTGAAACAGTCTGTAAAACAATGGAGCCACAACACACCTGCCTGCACATCTGTGTGCGTGTATGCATGTCTGTTTGAGCGTGAATGTTATATTGCCAGTGGCCAGTGTAGCCAGTGAGTGCAAGTATAAGGCAGGTGTTTCTACTAAAGTAGCCAGTGAATGGAAGTATAAGGTAGGTGTTTCTAATCAAGTGGCTAGGGAGTGCACATATAAGTTTCTAGGTGTTTCTAATAAAGTGCACTGTAAGGCACTTGAAGAGGCTATATAAATAAAAAGTCACTTATTATCTGTGTGTTTATGTATCTGTATATGTGTGTCATGTTTGATATTGGGATTTTCTGTAGTTATCATGAGATGATGGTTCTAGAATGCTCTGGTGTGATGAGGGGTGGTACTTTGTCCAAAAAAGCACTTTTCTACATCACTGGTAATTCTCACCATTGTATCCAGGGACAGGTTTGCCTGCCGTTCCTGCAGGGGGCACCAAAGAGTTTCCCAGACCAATACAAGACGCAGTGATGGCTGAGCCGCTCTCTGGAGGAAACACAGGCAAAGATTATGGAAAACCCACACACACACACACACGCACACACGCACACACGCACACACGCACACACGCACACACACAATAGCTTGGACAATGTAGAGGTCAGTTACTCAGGACTGCAGATGATGTGACAAAGTTCATTCTCTCTGAGTCAGAACGCACACAAACACACGCACATGCACACTCAGTCCTCCAAAGTACTGTTTAATCTGCAAACACTTCAATAATAACAATGATAACAGAGTTCAATCTGAGAGTAAATACCATTTCACATTATAAACATGACAGAAATAAGCAGAGAGCAACAGTCAGGAGCGAGACAGAGAGCTGGAAAAGAAAGAAAGAAAGAAAGAAAGAAAGAAAAAGAAAAAGAAAGAAAGAAAGAATGAAAGAAGGAAGGGAAAGGGAGGGAGATATGGAATAATAAAGAAAAAAGAGCTGTGCGAATAAGAGTGAGACAAGGGAGAGAGAGATAGAGACAGAAAGAGACAGAGAGACTAAGAAAGAAAACAGAAAGAACAAGAGAGAGACAGAATGAATAAAAAAGAAAAGGGTGAGAAGAACGAGAGAGAAAGAAAAAGAAAGGTGAGAGAGCAAAAGAGAACAAAGAAAAGAGGAGAATATGAAGAAGCGAGAGAAGAAGAAAGAAGAGAGAGTGAAAGGAGGAAAATGAGAAAGGAATGGAGGGAGTAGAGAGAGAAAAAGAGTGTGAGAAAGAGAGAGAGCGAGTGAGAGAGAGAGAGAGAGAGAGAGAGAGACACTTTAATTAGACTGTCGAGCCGCCATATGGGAAAGACACAGGAGACTAAACACATCACTCACACACACACACACACACACACTACAACAATAACAACACATTGCATCTGTCTGAAATACTGAACTTTTAAGATCTTCAGTTTTCTGGACAAGAATAAGTGGAGTTAAGAAACTGTTATATAATCTCAATTAGACTTGCTTTGTAACACTGTATGACTGTTATCTATAAACATGGCCTGTATCTATAAAACAGCTATGCTGTGTGTACTTTAGTCTATGTTTACAGAAATGTCACAGTCCACGTTTATAGACAGTATCATACAGATCACTTAACAACACAAGTGTGTAATGATTTAGACGTGCAGCTAGCACCATGTTAGTTGATGTACATAAGCTTTCATTACTTGGTAGTTTCATTAGTCTCGTAGCTCCAGAGTAAATCTAAAGCAGCAAGCCTGTCTTGGCTGACTGACTACATTTAGGGAAAGAGGAGGAAAACTGGTGAATTTGATTTTTGCTGTACTATCGCTTTAAACGCTACAGGCAGTTGCACACACTCACTGAGTGAGGTCGGTCGTGCAGCCAGCTGCTACGTGACCACACACACTCCCAACTGGAAACACACTGGTTGCTAAGGAACGACGATGACATCAGCCTTACCCCCCATCTCTCTGCAGCTTAAAATAGAGAATGGATTATTATCAGCTTTCAAAAAAAAATGCAGCCGTCTCACACTGATTCACTCAGCATGTGTTAAAGAGAACACGCAGAGAGTGTGTGTCGATTCATGGTGGTGTATATGTGTCTCTCAAGGTTTGTGTTCGTGTGTGTGTGTGTGTGTGTATGTGTGTGTGTGTGTGTGTGTGTGTGTGTGTGTTGTTAACCTGACGTTATCAAATATTGTGATATTTTAAATGTGTGCCAAGTATGACTGGCCTGAATAATTCAAATACTCTAATATTTGTTATACTGGTATTTGTTTCTCTGTTTATTATTTGTCTTTTTTTCCCAAGCCACTTAACTAAAAAATATTCCATCAGCAAAGGCCTTTACATAGAACGGTTATTATTAACGCATAAAAAATGCTAAAAATCATCATCCATCTCACCTCAGGGAAGCTAGAAATGTGCATTCCGACTAATTTTGATATTCAAGAGTTTATGAGCGAATATATATCTGGTTATCTGCCTGCAACTTAGCAGCTCCATCACGTAACTGCTTCAGGCAGGAACATCAGCTCTGTTTTCTTCTTTTCTAACTGAACTGTTTTATAACAGGTTTAAAAAGTGTTGCAGGGCCAGACATCATCTTATAACAAGAACGCAAATCTGGGGACAAATTCCTTGAGTCTGTGCTCTTTTAACCAACAAAATGCTTTTGTTAACTAATGGATTTTTTTTTCCTTGTCAGAGATAATGTCTTTTTTAGCACACGCGACACAAATCTACACTGCCGAATTATAGTTTTTTGGGGAGACTTTTCAGCCATGCTAACTTTAGTTACACCCATGGCCCATGAACAGGCTTGTCCATCGGATAATGTTGATGAGTGCATCATCGCCCCCCAGGGTTCAGGGCTGGCTCTAGCTTTTTGTGGGCCCTTAGCAGAATTTCTGGGGAGCCCCCCATCTTCCCATCTGATGTACTGTAAAATTAAAAGCTAATTAATAACAATGACTACCATAAGCTGTCTAAATGATATACATTTATATCATGTGTGCACTGTTGATGATTGGATGCTTGTTTGGGGTTCTATTAAGTTACAATTCAAATCACAGATAACCTTCTCAGCAGTACTAGCTTATCCAGCTAACTTTAAGCTTAGCTGGATCTACCTCTGGTGGCAGTGGTGACAGTACCGTTTTTTTCTGTTATAAATGCTTCACTTTCTATATATTTAGGTAGTGTGATTTCTGGAGATGGAAGGATTGATCGGCTATGCATTGGTATCAGCCGATTTTTAGGCCAAATATGTGATCAGCAATTGGTCGATATCTCTGTAACTTAGCTAATCCTGAGAGCTGATCAGACATGTAAAACATATAAGCCATATTTCACCTGAGCCGCCAGAATGTAACTGCTGAACCATGGTTGAATGGGAAAATTCAAACAAAAAGCTGGCAAATAGAAAGCCACCTTCAGTCTCGTCACATCTATTTCACTAATTAAAAACACTTTTCCTGTAGTGTACTACATATTTAGCCCCATCATGTTGTAAACTCACTGTGTGAATGTGTAGATCTGTAATTACCAAAGTTTGTCCTCAAATCTTTAAGGATTTGTTTCTGTCAGCATATTAGCATCTGAGTGCTAAGCTTAGCTTAGCTTACACTTCACTAGCTTTATGACCTACGGCTTTGGCAAGAACTGAAAATGAAACTACAAAAAGGATTAAAAGGTAAAAGTTGCTCTGTTTCTGCTTGACAGGTGGGTAACAGTAACTTATTTTTGCTGTTGCACAGAATCAGTATGTCAGTATTGTTTTGTCCTGCTTGTTATTGTTTGTGGTTTGCTTTGCAGTAGCAATTGTAGTGACAGCTTGCAGACCTACAACCTAGCTAACTATCGTTACACAACTTCCTGTGTTGTTGTTCACTCTAACGTTTTATCATGGCATTTGTCCGTACAATGTTTACGAAGGGTTTTATGGTCACTAAGAGCTATTATCCGTATTAATCATGGCCTGAGTATTTAAATCTGGATTAATCACAGCTCCAATATCTAAACCCGGATTAATCACAGCCTGAGTATCTAAACCTGGATTAATCACAGCCTGAGCATCTAAACCTCAATTAATCAATGGATTAATCACAGCTCGAATATCTCAACCTGGATTAATTACAGCCTGATTATCTAAACCTGGATTAATCACAGCTTAAGTATCTAAACCTGGATTAATCACAGCCTAAGTATCTAAACCTGGATTTATCACAGCCCAAATATCTAAACCTGGATTAATCACAGCCTAAGTATCTAAACCTGGATTAATCACAGCCTGAGTATCTAAACCTGGATTAATCACAGCCCAAATATCTAAACCTGGATTAATCACAGCCCAAATATCTAAACCTGGATTAATCACAGCCTGAGTATCTAAACCTGGATTAATCACAGCCTGAGTATCTAAACCTGGATTAATCACAGCCTAAGTATCTAAACCTAGAATAATCAAAGCTTAAGTATCTAAACCTGGATTAATCACAGCCCAAATATCTAAACCTGGATTAATCACAGCCTAAGTATCTAAACCTTGATTAGTCACAGCCTGAGTATCTAAACCTGGATTAAAACTTGACCACACAAACAGATTTGATTATTTTGACAATATCACGATCATAAGTTTCTAATGCTATATCAATATGTTAT
Source organism: Colossoma macropomum (assembly GCF_904425465.1). Lineage (NCBI taxonomy): Eukaryota > Metazoa > Chordata > Actinopteri > Characiformes > Serrasalmidae > Colossoma > Colossoma macropomum. The sequence goes on along the minus strand of NW_023494792.1, from coordinate 40,857,678 downwards.
CATTCAGTAAATTATTACTTTGAATATAGTTCAGAATTCTACAGAGAGTGAAAGGGGATGATCAACTGCATCTGGAATTAGAAGTTTACATTTCATTTATCTCACAAGTTAAAAAATTATGTACCAATACGTACTCAAATAGGTCACAAGGGCTCCCCTTTTGACATATGTGAAGGCATTCAGCACAGTGTTGACTGAAATACTAATTAAAATGGAATCTATTCAGTCAGAAAATTGTTGCTACCTACTGGATATATTTTGAACTGCCGTAATGAACATTACTTAAATTATGATTAGCTATGAAATGCAAATATTATTGCTTATAAGAAAGGTTTTGAGTATTCAGGCACTCATGCAGAAATACTGACGAGTATTTGAAGCCTGTACAATGCTATTTGGGCCAGCCCAACTGCCAATATAATAAACATTTTAGTTCTGTTCTACGGTCAATGAAAACCATGAATTAAAACCATGAATATGCCTATGAATTAAAACACTGTGCTTCGGTAGTGACATGAAAACGTGGAACGCCAGTTTTTTTATTTTAAAATTGAACTCATAATAAATCTACATCATTCAACTTCACTTTAAGGATACCAAATAGATGCTTTTAAAACAATTTTGAAAAAAATGTAAATGAATGTCTTGGATTATAGATCATAACACCTTAATACATCTTAACATATCTGAATACTATTTTTAAAATTAATTCAGTAGAATGGTCCATATTCGCTTAAACATGCCCACAGATACATTTGCATTTGTGTCTTTGTATAATTTTACCATGACTGCAGAGAGCTAAGGTCTTTGCTATATGTGTCTGTATGTGTGTGTATATATGCATACACACACACACACACACCCATCCATCCATATATTATATATACGGTTACCGGTTTCACGGTAAATGGCGGTAAAATTAATGACGGTTAGTAGTACCATTTGATCTTTAAAGTATCGTTAAAACCGCGGTCGATTACCGCGGTGTGAAAACTCGCAGATTCAGAGATATTTCAGCCTTCTAAGAAGACCAAGTCTGACGTTTGGTCATGTTTTGGGTTTTATAAGGATGCAGAAGGAAAGTTAATTGAAGATGACCACCCTGTCTGCAGAACAGGCCGAAAGAAAAATGCGGGGAAAGGGGGCAACACATCAAACCTTACGAGTCATTTTGCGACCACCATCCGCTACTTTTTAGAGAATGCAAGGTTAATTTTAACGGAGAAGTCTGTGGGGACTTCGAAATAGAAGAAATGTCATGGTTTGTGTGGTTTAACCTATGCTTATGGTTCATTAATCATATAAAATGAAGCTTTTACCGTCAAAAAAAAAAGAAAAACAATCGGTGAATCAACTGTGAATCGAAACTAAAGCTTTTAACACATTTCTGTGGAGCAGAGTCTCCAAAATGAGCTCTGAGTTAACAGTCACACGAGCTCTGGAACGAGACGCTGCAGAGGTTCAATCTGCACAGCTCCCCTTTCTCGTCTAGCTTGCAGTGTTTACTGTCAGAATAACACCGTCTCAAATCACTCAGTGTCCCCTACAGAGGGCGCTACTGTTCAAACAAACAAGATCATCATTAACAAGCAGCTGAGTTTTAAATAGGGACTTTGTAACCTGTTGTTAATGTTGATTATAGATGACTGAGTCGAACGTTTCCTGCACTCTTTGGGTGAAGGATTTGCTATTTCATGATCCACGAAGTGCACTACATAGGGAAGATAGTGTGCTTTGAGACGGGACCTCGCGAGCAAACGCTGTGTGCTGATTTTAGGAAAAGCAGAGTTTCAGAGATTAAACTTCAGGAGTGTTTCTGCTGCAGCTCAGATGCGTGTTAATTTTAAGTTATGTTTTAGTTTTAAAATGCTTTTAGAGAAGCAGCTCCACAGGTGAAGACACGCTGTGTGAGTTCTACACTGTCTGCAGCTCACAGCGCGTCACGCAATTCCTCTGTGATTTTGGCTGTTTTTCCTGGTGCACTGTGTTGATTAGGGGTTCAGCGCCACAACGGCACAATAATGCTGCAGTTGCAGTTCAGACAGAAATCCCCCGAGTGCAGCACTTCTTAGAAGTAGTAATTTTCCATTAAGACCCACCTCAGAGTTGGTCCAGATTTAATTCTCTATGCAGGGAAATCCCTAATTATTGTAATCAATAATAATAATAATAATAATAATAATAATAATAATAATAAGAAGAAGAAGAAGAAGAAGAAAAATAATAATAATAATAATAATAATAGTAATAGTAATAACAGTAATAATGATAATAATAATAATAATAACGATAATAATAATACATTTGCTATTCTTTTGTTTACAGAGTATTACAAGTATTGTAAGTAATACAAAAGTAATACTAAAAATGTACTGACCTTATTTTTTAATGTTTATGCAAACAAAAAGTGCATATTGCTGCCAATTCTATTTGTGTTAATATAAAAGTTGGTGAAACGAGTTTCAGTTTGTGTATCAGTATTTATTTTTTTTTATTTATTTTACTTTTCAAAACATTTGAACAATATCGCGATAATACCGATAATCGTGATAATTTTGGTCATGATAATCGTGATATGAAATTTTAATATCGTTTCATCTCTAATATATATATACACACATTTCTTGTAGTGATGCTGCGTCACTGATCCACTCGTACGTCAGTGCTGACTACTTGCTCTGTGGGGGAATGGACTACAGTCTGCAATTGTAGATCTAAAAAGTACCTATATGGTAAGTGGAGCTGATGAAATGGACAAAAAGACAGAAAGATAGAATGAGTGAGAGAGGAGAGAGATGGAAGAAAAGAATGTCCAAGCAGTACAGAAAAGGTGCATGTGTGTGTTACAATGTGTGACATCATAAAATCCAATAAAGCAGAAAATCATTTCAGTTTCAATAAAACCTCTCTTTACACAGCAGTTACAAACCTCACATTCAGCTGGACCAGTCTGAGATAATGTGGCTGCGGGAGTAGGTGTGTGTGTGTGTGTGTGTGTCACTCACCAGTCTGCCACCAATGATCTAGAACCGGAACTCCAAAGCTCTTTTTCGCCCATTCTAATGTCTCTATATCACAGCGTTCTCCAGCCACAAATAAAGACCTGAGCCTGACAGAGAGAGACAGAGACAGAGAGAGACAGACAAACAATGAGAGAGAGAAAGAGAAAGGGAAATAAATACATTAAAGTTTAATCTCAGAAACAGTACAGAAAGAAATAAACTCTTTTCAGCAACAGATCACCAGTTACTGAATAAAACAAACACAGGGCAACTCCAAGTAAATATGTAAGCAAGTAGATACACTACTGTGTTAGTTTGGAAGCAATTGCCATATTAATATTTTTGTTGTTGCCTGTGCAATAATAATAATTCCAATGTTGATTTAAATATTACAAACTTTTTGCCAAAGGGTATTCTTTGGGTATTCATCTACAGCTCTGTTCATCATTCTAGACACATTTGTTCATTTTATTTACAGCTTTCTAGTGTCCTACTAATTATCTGAGTTAATGAAGTTGCACAGGACTAGCGAAATAGAGTCTTTTTATACATTTATCCGCAACTACATTAGTAGCTTTAGTATCAGATTAAGGGTTATGGAGTCACAAAAGCTCATAAGAATGTTCATAAGAAGTTCAATGGGAATCATTCACAAGCAGTTAGGACAAGCACTTTAGACGAAATGACTTCTGAAAAACCACTTACACAGTTTTCACAATGTGTCCTTGTCCAAACACTCGCGCGCGTGTTGCAAAGTATAATATAATATTCACAAACATTTTTAGATTTTCTAGCTCTCTTAAGATGGAAAATCTATGTTTTACTGAATTGCTGGACTCTATATTTTCTCCATTTTCCCGTGATGAAATGTAACGGATACCCGAACAGTGATTTTAGTATTTAAATAATGGCACCCTGAAGGGATAACAAAGCGCTCTAGTACCCGCGAACGCACCTAGCTGCAACCATCTGAACTTGATCACGTGATCATGTCAAACGACAGAATTTAAAACAACTAGCAGGTGATGAAAGCAGCACAATGTAGGATTTATTAGTTTAAACTACAATAATTAGCATTACTGAGTCAGGAGATAAAAAACATGCTAAAATATGGTGTGTGTGTGTGTGTGCACTGCTTCGAGTCCCCCCTTAAAGCCTGAAATAATCATCTAAAAGTCAGAGCTTTTGGGTCCACAAAAGGTTCGGCTCAATGTTTAGGTCTCACATGTAACATCAATATTACACTGATGACGATATGAGGACAGCAGTAGATCATTCAATAATATACACTTACAATGACATATCCTTCACCAAGTTTTGACCGAGTTCTCTTTGAATACTGTTTCAGTACTCAAAAACATCAGATTTATCTCGGGAAAGGGGTCTGAAGCACAACCGATTTTACTGTGTGCACCACCTGCAATTACATAGCTCCACAAGAGAGGTCTCCATATCACCAAAACGTACATAGTGCAGCTTTAAGTGAGAGGCACACAGCCTCTTAGCGGCAGGTAAACACATCTGACTGACAAGTAGATGAACAGGAGGTAGCAATTTGAGAGAACGTCGATAAGAATGGCAATGAGTACAGACATATATAATAAGGAGAAATAGAGCATGTAGACAATATTTCTGAAAAAAAGCAGAAGCGTTCTTTACAGAGTTTGAAAAGCCATCAACAGAACATGGCCTAAGACATCCGTGATGCTCTCATAAGGCTGAAAGGGAATTCAACCATTTTTTCAATTTCTGCATAATAAAAATGGTTAAGATTGAGTGGTTTGGTGTGAAATGCTCCGTTCAAGAGAAACCTACCAAGTCAGTATTGTTCACAGTGGTGGTGATAGGAACCAGACGTCCAAAAGGTTTAAAGCTGCCAAAACGCCCCCTCACAGAAAGTTATTACATGAAATATGCTGCCTGCTGTCTGAGACATTGTTTTATGATAGTTTTGAGAATTTTGGCCTAAAATGTACTTTTTTAAATCCATTCATGGCAGAGAGGTACATGCAGGGCATTTTGAGGCAAAATAGTCTCCAAAGAAAACATACTTTTTCCAGATTCAATTTTACATATAAAACACATCAACATATGAGGTAAGTTACTCTACAATGAAATCTTTCACATCAAACCACTCTGAATGACTCTGTTTACATATCTACCACATAAATATGCAAGCATTTTGAAAAAAACAGTAAAATGTCCTTTTAAGAAAATATTTAAGAGCATATAATTTTCAAGAATTTCATTCTTAGAATTGTTTCTTAGGAGAAAAGTAAAGAAAGACAAAAAAAATTGACAATTATGAAGAAGCACATTTAAGAAGTTTCTTTCTTAAGATATTTTTATTAATCCGACCCCTAAACACATTCTGTAATAGAAATAAGCAGTATTGTACATGTTTTAGAAAATCAGAGAAGCAGCAGGCAGCACTGAAGCTGTGTTTCACACACTCTGACATTCAGAGCGCCAGATGATCAGCTTGATTATTCCGGAGGCGTGAGTAAGGCTGGGTTTGAGTTTATGGTCATTATCATGCTAAAGGTTAACAAGACAGAGGCTTTGGATAAGGTCATAACTCTAAAATTGCTCAGTGTTTTACCATTATCACAGACTTAAGTGCTTGGGGTGTGTATGTGTGTTTCTTCTCTGACTGTAGTGTGTGTATGAGATTAGTAATGTGTGTTTCTATTTAATTTATATACTGTTCAGATTAACATTTCAATTTATTGCCCCATCACAGTTTATTACAGGTTATTTGAGCAGGGCAGGACTTATCCTTGATGTGACATAGCATCAGGCAGCAATGCCTAACAGTCTGTAGAATTAAATGTTTTCTGTAAATGGGAAATGTGAAAAAATGGACTTCACATTTTACAATTTCTCAGATGGTAGATACAATGACGAGTAATCTTCGTCTGAAATGGAAAGAAAATGCAGTTTTGTCAATGATGTCTCTTTTAAGACTAAAAATCAGCTATAAATCTATTATCCACCAACTTTCCCCTTACCCCAAATGCATTCGATCAGCCAGATATGTTTGGAGTCTTACATTTGTTACTGTAGTTTTACACTGGAGCTATGAGGCTAATTTAGCTAATAAGTATTGGCTGCTCATAAGCACACATACTTGCATGGTGCTAACTGCATGTTTTAATGCATGTCGAGTTATCTATTAAAAGTAATCTCAAACAGACATGCTTGTGTTGTTTCTGACACTACGACATACTATTATATCTAAACAAAAACAAAAGATTGCTATCATAATTAGCTACATTAGCCTTGTAGCTCCAGTGCAAAATTAAAGAGGCACACCTCAGACACTAAACCTGTCTCGGCTGATGGACTACATTTACAATAAATCTGACTTTCCAACAAACTCTTCCTTCAGTGTCAGAGCACCTCTGTTCCAGGCGTCTGGAAGCTGACTCTCTGAGCTGGAACACATTGGAATGGGGTCACGATCTTCTGTCCCCATTTAAATGCGACCTAAAAGCTGGATATTACAGCCTTGGGGCGAGAGCTCCACTCTGTTTTGCTCTTTTGTGGTGTAGTCACGCTCGGCTCTACTCCCAGAACCCTATTCTAGCCTGCTCTATTTTATCAGCTCTTTATTTCCCCACTTACTCCCCTGACTGTGGAATTATTCCAGGAACGTTATTGGAGGAAACATTTGAAGGACCCTACAAGAATACATAAGTGGTATTTGTCTGTAAAGATAAAACTTATTTGGGCCTTCATGAACGCTACTGCTGAAAATAAGCACAAACGTGGGGTTAAAGATCTACAGATAGGTGACAAATTGAAGGAAAAAAAAAAAACACCGAAGTATCTTAGTAAGGTCCTGGGCCACCACAACCCACTGACAGCGTCAGTGCTTGGCACTGATCGTACAGGACATGTCTGGAAGTGTACTGGAGGGATGGAGCACCATTCTTCCAAAGGATATTCCCTCAATTAGTGTTTCAATAATGGTGGTGGAAAGCACTGCGTAACATACGTCTAAAATCTCCTACAGGTGTTTGACTGAGTTGAAATCTGGTGATTGTGTTCAAACTTATCAAACCTTTACTATCTTTAACCTTTTTTCAATAATATTAAGCTGATTACATGTTAAATAACAGTAAGCCTTACCTTTACATTCAGGGGTGCCCAAACGCTTTTTTTAAAAGAGTGCCAGATCGGAATATGTCAAAATTCCTGATGGCTCAAATATATATAATATTCCCAAATAATTAAAAATATGACTTTTTTTTAAAATGTCAAAAATACTATCATGTAGAGCAACTAACTGAACTGAGTGTCCTGCTGTCAATTCATTCTGAGAATCTGGCGATAAATCTGCCACCAGAGGAGTTACGGCAGGTGCACGTTCATGCTGGTCAGAGTGAAGCGCATCAGTGTAGAGACTCTAAGCTTTCTGTGTGCTACTGTGTTTCCTATCTCTTCATGAAAGATGCACAGGACTTCTTTTTTTGCTGCATTGCTTATTCAGAGCAAATTGGATCAACAAATGCTTGGAACACACTGTTGATTTGTTTATTCAGAGTAACAATAAAATGTGACTAATGTATGAAGTATATTCCTATTCAAGTGCTTACTTGTTCAAAACTATAATTTGAGACAAACCAAGTCTAAAAATCTACAATTTCTTTTTTACAATTTCCTAGATCACGTTCTTTATTTAGCAAATAAGTGTAACAACAGCATTCAGAAATCACTTTATTAAACAAGAGGAGCAGATTAAATGTTATAAATAGTTGTGTTTCTGTTAATCTTAAAGGGTTAATATTTACTGGACTACTGAATTTGCTTTGATAAGAAGTAGGAGATGTGAGAACTGCATAGATTTCAGTTGCTTTAGATTCTCTGCCATCTCGTCCCCTGAATATTTGTTGTGACGTCCATGCTTTGCTTCATGTCTACTGATATTAAACCCATTACAGTCTTTTGACAGATGAGGCACATTAATTTGCTGTGGCTCTTATTGAAAAAGTATTTCTAAATTGCCAGTTCTCAATGTCAAGTTTGTGCTTCATGGTTGTAGTCTTGACTAAACTAAATGCTACCATCAGGTGAAAGGAACAACTGTAACGTATTGGCTACCGGGCCACTTAAAACACACTCCAGAACAGAAGCCACAGGCCATTCAAAATATGTCAGCAGGCTGCACTTTGGACACCCCTGCTTTAGGTAATAAACTATTTCCCTTCCCATTTTAAAAAGTATGATTTAAATCATAAATACCTTACTGCTGGTGTGGGTTTCCTTGCATTCAAAGAAAAAAAATGCTACTTGAACGCTAACATGTGGGGCACTGCTGCCGTTGTGGGTAGTCTTAATTATTGTGAAGAAAAAAAAATTGTAAATTTCACAAAACATTAAAATACAAACCATTTACATGCTGCTGCAGTTTTTTCAGAGCTGAAACTATTTTGTTCCAATGCAGTTTTAATCTCAGTGCTAAAAAAAAATCATTGTGGTAGAGAATATGGTGAAGGGGGATCACTGATCAGATCACATTTTTCATATCTCTGTAGAGCAGTGCTTGTGGTGTTTACACCACTGAACTCTCATATGTGTGTTCATCCTTGTAATGAGGGACTGTCTTGGTAACGGACAGACTGTTCTTGCTGAAACAGCCTGATGTCTATTTACTGATTTCTTTCCAATTGATCTAAATGCAGATGCCACTTTAGTCACTGTTGCTCTAAAAACACTAGTCAATTTAGCAGTCCTTGTGTCTGAAGCTCCTGCCACCTCTGCCCAATAATGAACCTTTTAAAAGAGTCACTTAGATATTTTCCTTGTGCCATTTTGACCCAAAATCTTATTTATCTATATCTGTATTCACGCTTGTTGCTATGGGTTAAATTGAGAGGCAGGCAGAGGATCCTAAACCTGGGTAAAATAATGACTCTAGTAAAAGTACCTTCCAAAAAAAAACAACTTCCAATTGACATACAAAAGAACTGGATCAAAACACTACTTAAGTAGTATCAGCATAGAAACCGAAGCTTGTTATGCTCTATTCTTTTCTTTTTGGGATTCTTTTGGTCTAAAAAATACTGAAAGGTGAGACTGATCTCAAAACAGTACAGTACCAACAAAACAATGAAAATAAACACAGAAAAGGAATTAGTCACTAAATATGAATTGAAACAATGTACCTGAGTAAAAAGCAGATTCCTTAACTCACTAATATACGCGAATAGAAGTATTATGATTTGAAAATACAAATCCAAAATACAAATCCATCAATATGTCAGTATGTATATGTACTACACACCTCTGGTTAAATCAATGTGGATGAAGTTACTTATTGCCTGTAGTTAGTAGGCTAGTAAATCTCTAAAAGCTTTTTCTTCAGCTGCTCCACATCCAGCTGCTAAAATATTCAAGGCAGACATATATACAGACTTTATTACAAAACCAGAACCTCATAAATTAGACATGAGCAATGCTGTTTGTTAGCTGTGCCACAACAGAATGAAGTGCATTTTTAAGCACATCTATCCAGGCGGCATCCATAAAATGCACTGGTCAGCAAAGAATTGATTCCACAAAATTAAACCTTGTTTCTGAATATGCACAGAAAAAAAACCCAAAAACAACAAATACAGTGCTTTATCTGTAACGATATGCAGAAAAAAAACAAGACATTCTAGATATGAATTTGTTCATAATTAAATTCTTGACATTCTACAGCTTTTTCAGTCGTAAACAACTAACAACTATTGAGTCTTCTGAGCTTTGGTTATTAACTAGCCGCTTCGCTGATTTTCTAAACATTTCAGCCATCACATTGTGATTTCTGTGGGCATGACTGAAGTAAACTTTAGGACCACCTCAAAGCAGTCCTAGCAGGATAAGATCACAAAATACTGATCATGTCACAACACAGTGGCATGAAGAGAACTCTGGCTAGCCGTAAAAAAAACAGAAATTAAATGAACAGGCATTAGTGTTCACATATGCATACATATAAAACAAACAATAATGCAAAATTAATGCAAGCTCTCCCCATTGTTTACTACAGGCCAAGGGCAATGGCACTCCTCACTCTTTTCCCAATTGGCTATACTCATATTGGAATGCAGTGACACAGGCAGAAATACAATTTTGGGTAGGCCTGTGAAAAAGGGGGTAGACACAATTCCAAACGTGCTAATGTCCCACAGTGCCACAGCATCAGCCTACTGTTGGTAGCAGTCTAGCTATCCGAACACTTCCACCCTATGGTGATGCAAAACAATAGAAAGACTGTACACATCAACCAGATTGCAAGATTCATATAAACCTAACAAACACTGCAGCACCCTTTACTACAAGGCATGCATCTGCTCACCACAGGCACAGCTTTTACCCAGTGAAGACAATATTACGGTTCAAATTAGACAGCAGAGACACTGATTAAAAATAAAACAGCAAAAAAAACATAAATGTAAACGTAAATCTTATCATCCTCATCTTATCACCAGGCTTCCAGGGTTATAGCCCCAAATGCTTTTTAACCAACCCCCGAACCTTAGAACATAAATATTTCACCCCAGCTTGATTACACATGACTCTCATCATCCCTGGCTTCATTTGGGGCACACTGACGGACTCCTCAAACCCAGAGAGAGAGAGAGAGAGAGAGAGAGAGAGAGAGAGAGAGAGAGAGAGAGAGAGAGAGAGAGAGAGAGAGAGAGAGAGAGAGAGAGAGAGAGAGAATAGCAAATAAAAGAGAAAGTGTGCATAAAAGAGAGTAAGTGCAGGAAAATGCCTGAGTGTCTGAATTCTCTGTAAAAAGGCAAATCTACTCCACTGTAAAACAATAATAATTTTAACTTATGACAGTAAGTACACTTGCTGTTTTAAAATTTAAAGTACACTGAATGCATAATAGTAAGTTAACAGAAAAATGTTGCACTCTGTAACATTACAGAACATAAAAATTTAAGGCAGCCAAGTTACTTACAACTTTAAGTTAAAACTACAAAATCTTTTTTTTTTACAACGTGCATAAAAAAATCACTCATTTGAAAATAAAGGTGGAGGGCTTAGTTTGATTTTAGCAAAGAAGAGTTTTACTGAATGACTATTTAGCCTTTGAAATATTTAAAAGCTACAGACAAAATGTTCCTCTATTAGCAAGACATTAGAGAGGAGATGTGTAGAAGAGCTGGTAGATCTGGAGATAAAGGAAATGTGCAGTGGACTTTAAGAACGGGGAAACGTTTTTATTTTCTCTTCTATTTTCTTCACTCTTCTTTTGTTTGCTTTTTTAATGATTTTGTGGATAAGACACACAAATCAATGCTGCTGAATCACTGCAGGTTGTGTTGATGTGTAAAGCCGACCTTACACCAAACGACTTTTCAAGGGACAAATTTTCAATGTCGGAATAAAATCATGAGAGTCTTGTTAGAGTCACTTTGTGTCATCTGATCGTTTAGTGTAAGGTGGTCAAGATGGCCGTCTTAAGTAAGTCTTTTTCTCGTCTTGACGCTACAACAAATTCAACTGTGTTTAACGTTATCGTAGGTTTTTAGTCTTGGCCCATGCAAATAGTGACGTGCCAGGGGCACGCGAGTGCTTGCGGGCGAGAGAGAGAGAGAGAGAGAGAGAGAGAAAGAAAATGCATGAGTGAGTGCCTGAAATCTCTGTAAAAACAGCAAATCTGCTCCACTTTAATACAATAATCATATTAACTTAAAATGTAAACTGGCTGTTTTAATATTTCAGGTTCACTGAACCTGTAACAGTGATGTGTGGAAATTTGCAAAGGACTTCAAGAATGGCGTTACTGAAGAATCATCAAAGTTTTTTTCTGTTTTCTGTTACAGTGGTTGCTTATTTTGTTTGTTTCTTACGGTTTAGTTCATAATACCCAGTCAACAACGCTGAATCGCTGCGTGTTGTGTTGATGTGTAAATGTGTCTTTATATCAAATTAAAAAAGCAACTGCACATTTTACAGGTTAATTAAAAAAAAGATTCTGGGTGATGATCTGCCAGAATATACAGTTCTACAGTGAACTGGGCTGAGTGTCAGACTTTAGTCTTTCAGAAGTCTTTCCAAAGTATTTTCAAAGTCTCCTAGTGTATGGTTAGCATAACTCTTCAAATTAAATAATAAAGAAGCTGCATGTTTTCCTGATTACGTGGTGACGATATCCCAAAACGGTTCTACAATGAACTGGGCTGAGCCCTGGATCTTTCTAAGCCCATCAAAATCCCCCTGGCTGAAGCATACTGCTACGGTGAGCATGAAAATGTTTAAGAACTTCTCTACCCTACTGAGAGGGGAGTTTCAAATTCAAACACTGGTGCAATGACAAAAAACTGAAGCCCTGAGGCAACGGCAGGCAGCAATGGTTGCTAAACCAGTGTTTCCCAACCCTGGTCCAGGAAGCACACAGTCCTGCACATTTTAGTGTTTTTCCTGCTTTATCTCACCCACCTCAACTCAGTAAGAGGTTTTTGGATGTGTTAAGAACAGGGAAAACACAAAAATGTGCAGTTCAATGCAGCACCTCAAGGATCAGGATTGGGAAACGCTGTGCTAAGCAGCAATTGGAGGGCTAAGAAAAGGAGCTTGAGATTGGTAAACTAGATTACATCTTGCACATTCAAGAATGATGTGGAGAGTGTAAAGATTTTGATTGGCCATAATGCAATGACAGCACTCAAAAAATGAAATTCAAATCAAGTTTCAGTAACTTAAATACAGCTTAATAAATGATCGGTACCCATTTGATTGAGGAGGCCTGTGATCAGAATGGACAGGTCCAGGCCTAACCATGACTGTACCCTTCCTGGAATGTTGTCTGTCACTAGTAGAGGGCAAAACAGCCGAGATGTCGCTTTCCCTGTAAGTTTTAGCCCAGTGTTATGCTCCCTTCGAATGACTTCTGTTGAGAATGATGCACTAGGATGGTTGGCAGTCACACATGGGTTAAGAGGATCAAAAACTGTTAGGACTTCTCCTGTTAGTAACCTCAATGAAGTTTTGAGAATCCAGCACCTGTTCATCATTCTGGACTGTGCAATGCAGTGGAAGGCAGATACGTTTGTTTAAGAAGCCACCTGTGTTACAACACATATTTAAGCAATAGAACACGAGAGGGAGCGTGTTATTCACGATAACACACAACCTTGAGTGTTCTATTGCTTTTATACAACAGTTAAATAAAGTAAGAAATAAATAAATTGGGTCGGTGAACGTGGCATTTAATATGTTTTAATGTTAGCAGTTCCTTCCGCCAAATTATAGTTCCTTAACAAGCAGCTTGTTGCTACGTCAAAGTAACAAGCTCTGCTCTCTCATTGCACAGCTGGCAGCTCGTTCTCCAGCTCCTTACACTAAATTCCGAAACTGTTATCACCAATGAGCAAGCTTTTCAGTCGGGAGCTGTGACAGGAGAACACCTAAACAACCTGGAATTAGCCAGACATGAACCGAATACCATTCGCCAAATGTGTAGTCTGATCTTCAGAGTCTGACCAAATCAGACACAGCAGTGCTGCTGAAGTTTTTAAACACCTCAGTGTCACTGCTGGACTGAGAATAGCCCACCAACCAAAAATATCCAGCCAACAGCGTCCTGTGGGCAGCGTCCTGTGACCACTGATGAAAGACTAGAGGATGACCAACACAAACCGTGCAGCAGCAGATGAGCTATCGTCTCTGACTTTACATCTACAAGGTGGACTGACAAGGTAGGAGTGTCTAATAGAGTGGACAGTGAGTGGACACAGTGTTTAAAAACTCCAGCAGCACTGCTGTGTCTGATCCACTCAGACCAGCGCAACACACACTAACACACCACTATCAGATCAGTGTTACTGCAGTGCTGAGAATGACCCACCACCCAAATAGTACCTGCTCTGTGAGGGTCCATGGGGGTCCTGACCACTGAAGGTAACCACAGGTTAAAAGGAGGCTAACATATATACACACACACACACACACACACACACACATATATCACATAACTGACACAAAAACAGTCTTTCCAGAGTCTTAGTCTTCAGAATAATCTTGGCTTACACCACTCAAAACAGAAATTATTGTAAAATTCTGTTGCATGTCGATGCTAAGAAGGGCAGCCAGTGTCTTTATTTCCTCTAAAAGTGTTCAATACTGCAGTACCTTCTGTTGTTTTTTGTTTTTTTGCATCATATCTTTAGGCTTCTTTTCTGACCCCTAGCAGCAAAACTCAATCTATTCATGATGTAATTATGGGATGGGTTTATAAGAAGCCTTTCAGGGGGCAAAGCAAAAACAAAAGTCATGCACCCATGCTAAATCATAATGACGTTTTTCTTATTTCCGAAGGAAAGACGCCAGCCTCCCACTGACTGCAATCTACTCTTTCACATACTGCATTAGTGTGATCATTTCAAAAGGCAGGCAGCGGAGGTGAAATGTAATTTCCTCTCTGTGCACGCTCAATCTTCTCCAATAAAGGACTTACAATAACAGAAGCAGTTAATGGCGATCGCAATGTGAATGCTTCCCACTTTAACTTGTTTAATTACATTCAGGCTGTAAAAAATAATCATCGTAAAAGCCTCATTAAATAAAGAAAGACAAAACGCATGACTTAACCCTGCGCTGAAAAGATGCCATGTTTAATCTAACATTCATTTTAGTGTGTACTGTAGTCCCTGAGGGAATTCACACTCGCGCTTATTTGTTTATTTATTTCACACTGATATTGTGCTGGAGTCTCCAGGGTCCTCCATATAGCGAGTGTAAGATTATCAACGATGCAGATCATGCTGGACAATGATGTTAGAGAATGATGTTGATGGTAATTGATGGAGAATGATGAATCTGGCAGGAAAATAATATTGTTTGTTACAGAATGTCGGTGTTCCTCTTATTTTTGCTGCCACCATCATTCAAAGTTCCATTTGTGCAACAAGTGATTTCTTCTTTTACTGTGCAGTAAAAGAATAACTTCCTGTAGTGTATTACAATCTCATATTCAATATCATATTGTATGAACCTTACTGAGCATTAAAGCGTGTTTCTTTAGTAAATTACACAGTATTTTTGTTGTAATCAATGTCATTGACAAAACACTGCAGTCCTACAGGTGAGAGACAGGTTGGTGAATGTTTAACTGATGAGAGCAGCTGGGTGTTTACCTGTTGAGTGAGTACCGTTTCCCATGGGCTGCATGTGGGTCTTGCTGTCTAATCGCTCTGACGGCAGTGGGGGCTGTGAACACTGAAGCTGTTCCATGCTCAGACATTACACGGAAAAACGCTCCAGGATCCGGAGTCCCTACAGGCTTTCCCTACAGAGACACACACACACACCGTGCTGCAAACACATGGATACACACACAACAGCAGCCTAGTACACTTTAAAAACAGGACAGATGAGGTCCTTATCAGCGCACTACATCCATGTCTTCTAAGAAAGAATTCCAAATTTAAAATGTGTACGAAATATTGTAGGTAAATATTGTTAATACTACCACAGTGCCTACATTATCATAGTATTGTTGTAAATATTATAACTATCATATAACTTATCATAACTAAGCACTATAATGTAAGCAACTGTATTTGGAAATGTGTCAATTTTTTATTATTAATTTTAATATTTCATTGGAGATCTCTCTTGCTAGTAAATAAGAGCATTTTCAACCCCAACAATTGTGAACTGTGTTTTGCTACACTGAAGATGTCTGGGTGGTGGGTTGTGAACATAGATGGTGCTGATGGATGTCTGCATGTTTTGGAGAGTAGCCTCTTCAGCAGATGGGCCAAATGGGAGTACGTGAGGCGGAAGGAACAAGCCAACAGGCCAGCTATTACTGAAGCTACTGCCATCTTCAGCACTGCACAATGATTTCCATCACTAAGCAACAAATTAAGGAAACAGTTCAGTGAAAAATCACATTTATACAATTTAACCCTCTTACTTCAAAACTCAACCACAATATGTTAGGTGTGGAAAGTTTGCTTCTTTTAACCTTTTCGTATTTTCATTTGTCTAATATTTTCACTTTACCTTCCTTTTTATTTTACTGATTTTACTTCCAATCTATATAAAGGTCCATCTCACTAAGGCCAAATTCGCACACACTACATCTGTGTGGTGTGAGCGAAGTGGCAGCATGAGATTCTCTAAATACTGCGCTACTTCAGTGGACGCTCTGCCACTTTGTACACAAAACCTGTGTGAAAGCGCTGACCAGTTAACATGGGTGCCGAAATGAAAAGCAAGACTCTCCGCGTCGTTCACACCACGCAGTGCCAATCAGGCCTGAGGACTAACCCTTTTAGATCATAAAGCAAAATACTCTGATCAACCACACCACAAAAATTACCTACCACAAAAAATCTACCACCTTTCTGATAAGGTCAGTTATATGCAACAAACACACTTCTGTATAGTGGGTTCTTGTGAATTCAAACTGTAAAACGTTAAATTTTGACTTATTTTTAGGTATTCCTCAATCTGCTCATAAATAATCTTTTCATACTCTGAACAATCATCACACACTCACCTCAAACCTTGTGAAGTTCTTAAGTAATCTCAAATAGGCTTACTGTAACACATACTGTTCTTATCTATAAGCACAGACAACAGTACATTAGTGAAGCTAAATACAGTAGCAGCATCCTGAAGCCCGAATTTAGTCTGCATAGTATGTAATACAGCAAAATTGCAAAATTAGATAAGACTGATACTGAGACTGGCTGACAGAGCACTTCAGATTAGTGGAAGGACAATAAATTCGGTCCAGACCTCCAGCTCTGCTCAGAGAGAGAGACCATTGTTTAATGAGTGCTGAAGAAGCTACTAGCAATTTCACCGTGACAAAAGACGAAGCTCAAGCCAAATCACCACACACCAAGAGCAAATGAAGTCAATTCTTCACAGTGAGAATTCTCGTTCTGGTTAGAGACCAGTGACTCCAATAATCATACAGCTGAACTTTAACAGTACTAGAGGGCATACAGTACTGTTCAAAAGTTTAGGACCACTTGTCATATTAATGTTAATATTTTCAGTAAGAACAGCGGTGTTGCTGGGTTTTTTTACACATTGTGTACACTCCCTGGGCACCTTATCGGAAATCTTTCCATTGTACCTCCCCTAGGCCTCACTCTCTCTGGGTGGACTATCCCTTCATCACCCTGCACAATGATAAGAAGCACAGAGTCTGCTGGCTGCCATTACAGAATTGGCAGGTAGCATTTCCCTCCAAGTGCACTGAGCTGTCCAATGACATTGGGTTAACTGCAGTTTGAAAAAAAAAGATGCAGTGATTGCTTCACATGACCCGGAGGAAGCATGTGCGGGCCTTCAACCTCCTGGTGCTAGTAATAAGGTGTGACTGGGGGAGATCTAGCTAGTGAGGGGAACTGGGCACGACTAAACATGCCGAACACAACAAAAAATGGAAAAAAATTACAAGATGATATATAAAGTACTTATCTGTTTGTTCCATACTACTCTTGCATTATTCAAATACCCAATTAAGGGAACAAATGCTGAGATAAGTTAAGATAGCCATGTACAATCACCACATCCAGCTCTAAAAATATTCTGAAGTGGTCAGCTTGTCCAGGTTTTCAGTAAAAGAGAAAGAGAGCAAAGGTCATCTTCAGTGTTTGCACCCAGCACTTCACTACAGCAAATGATCTGTTGATAGCAAGACCAGCTGGCAATTCAGCACCTCAAACACACACACCTACCTCGTACAGCACAGTGGTGTTGCCATGGAGAAGTGGAGCATAACAGATGTAAGAGTGACCAACAACCCAGCCGAGATCAGACGCGGCCCACCAAACCTGGGGGGGGGGTGTACATCTTTATTGTGCCAGTACAATCAGAATACTACAACACTGAGCAACACAGATTTATTTATACTGAAACTTTCATTCAATAAAGAAAGAAAGAAAAAAAGAGAAAGAGGAGAGAGAGACTAAAGAAAGAAAGAAAGAAAGAAAGAAAAGAAAGAGGGAGAGACATAGACAAAAAAACAAAGGAAAACAAAAAGAAATTAAGGGAATGGGACAGAAAATATAGAAAGAAAGAAAGAAAGAAAGAAAGAGAGAATGTTTGCAAGGGAGAGAGAGGGTGATGAAAGAAGAAAGAAAGAAAGAAAGAAACAAACAAACAAACAAAAATTAGAGGAAAAAAGAAAGCAGAAATAAATAAGTAAATAAATAACTAACTAAATACAAAAGTAACCAAGAAAAAAGGAGAGAGAGAATAAAAGAGAGAGAGAATAAACATGAGAGAGAGAGTGAGAGACAAAGTGAGAAAAAGAGAGAGAGATAGACAGTGAGAGGGAGACAGAGACAGAGAGAGAGAGAGAGAGAGAGAGACAGAGAGAGAGAGAAAGACAGACAGACAGAGCGAGAGAGACTTGCTTTAATTAAACTGTCTGGCTCAGACTCAAACAAGTCCAACACAGTTGAGCTACAGTTACAGTTACAGGACTCACCTCACCAGGACTCAGTCCATACACATTACTCATAGTCCAGTTCAACATTACTGCATACCCTCCTGTATCCCTCACTACACCCTACAGACAGACAGACAGACAGTCAGAGAGGAGACTCTAATAGGAAGGCACATTCCTCTTAGGTAGATATTTCGTATCAGCTGATGTTGAGCTGTGTGTGTGCGAGCTGCGTGTGGTCCTGCTGTGTATTCCAGCCCTGTGGTGAGGCTGCAGCTCCACTCTCCCTCCCTGCACTAAAGATGCAAGTCAGAAGAGAAAACCACACACCTGACCCATTTTAAGCAATCTTTCAGTAAATAAACACTTTGAGGGGTCATGTCAATCCATCTTTCACAGTCCAGTTTGTCCCACCCAATTTAACTGAAAATAAGTTAACACATCCTACAGAGAACACACTTCTGCACACTTCAATGCACAGTTACTTTTTATTTGCTGAATTTAAAATATTGAGGAATCAAACAAAATGTGGCCCGTACAAAAGTTATGGTGCATTTTATTTTTAATCAATATGTTCAACTGCGCATTAAAAGTAGCAGTAAAATGGTATATTCAAGTGTGTTCTCTGTAGTTCTCTGTAGAGGATGTGTTAAAACAAAACATGGGGGTGTTCACACTTCTGCATATGATGATAAGGCAATGTTAATCTTCCCTTTTTTTCTGGGGTAAGGAGAAGTTTAAGAGAAAGAAATTCAGATGTTGGTGATTCTTCATTAATACAATATTGAGAACTGCTTCAGTTCTGCTGTGACAGAGAAAACTGACATGTCCTGAAGACCTGTTCTGTCAAATGATACTTTCACAATGGTTGTCATAAATGTATGTACAAATACAATGTACAATGCCTTTTTTGATGGGAGGAGAATCTCCCAGGCTGATGGAGGAGATGATCATATGCAGCCATGTGATGGTGTGTGTGTGCATGTGCAGAGCGTATTTACCTTGGGTGTGCCGGTGGTGCCGGAGGTGTAGAGCACATACAGAGGGTGATCAGCAGGAACACGCACGCACTCCTGAGGCTGAGCAGTGGTCATCTCTTCATCCCAGTCCAGCCCTAAACCTGAGGACATGGACACTCTCTCCTAAATTAACACATGGAAAGGGAAAATGATACAGGACAAATCAACTACCTATAATAAACACTGCAATAATTTTTCTTATTTACTTATGTATTGTATGTTATGTATTGGTTTTTTTAATTATTTTATTCTGTCATTAATTTTATTGTATTTATTTAATTATATGCACATGTAGCTATATACTTATAATGCAGCAGTCAGTTTGCTCTATTTAGGAGCTGTGCTCTTCTCTGCACAGACACACGTACATACACACTTAGGACCCAGCTCTTCCCCTGACCTCCACTCTACAGAACAGAGTTCTGCTGATAGTTTCCATGACAACCCAGGAAATAGCTGTTTAACTGTTTTACCCCTATTGTGTAATCCCCATGACGTGACATTACATAAATTACAAAATTTTACCCCAAAAGATACTCAATCAGCTAAGACAAGTCATCTCAAATTGACATATGTGGTTTCTGACGCATCTATAAACATGGACAAAAGTATGTTGGCATACCTTTAAACAGCACCTTGAAGTTGGGATTTTGTTCATAATTTTGTCAATGTTTATAGATATCAGTGTGTCATACAGTGTCAGAAACCACATAAGTAAGTCTATATGACATTACCTAACTATTCAACACAATGTGGGGTGAGTGTTTAATGGTTTAGGCCTGCAGTGAGTACCATGCTAATTAGTAGGAAATAAGCTTCCATTACTTGTCAACTACATTAGGCTTGTAGCTACAGTGTAAAAATAAGAAGCATACTTCAGACAGCAAACATGTCTTGGCTGATGGACTACACTTTGGTTAAGGGGGAAAACTGTGTATGCTTGATTTTTCAAATATAACAGACATAGATAGATCTGTGTGTGTTTGTGTGTTTTGGTTTTAAGAGGTGCTTCAGATTCAGTTCAGTGGCCAAACCGAAGTGGCAGTGTTATTAGAGTAATTGACAGCTGCACTACGGCAAAATGAATGCCCCCCCTTAACGTGGGCTCCACACAAATCAGCTTCAAAACAAGCACTTGAAAAGCACAAATACACAAGAAAAAGACAAATATACTCTTTCATTCTCTCACAACACCAGCAGGACAAGCTAACTGAAACAACCATAGATCCTATTGTTTTTAATCCTATTGCTATATGAATTGAATAGTTATCAACTATTCAGTACCTGCTCTATAAATTATTCAGTAACTACCATAAATGAATCACTAAATACTATAAAATGATTCAGTTTATACTATGAATTACTCAGTATCTACTATGAGTTACTCAGTATCTACTATGAGGAGTTACTCAGTATCTACTATGAGTTACTCAGTATCTACTATGAATTACTCAGTATATACTATGAATTACTCAGTATACTACTATGAAACTACTGTGCAAGTTGTCTATTTATGAGAGTGAGGAATCGCAGTGTGGACCCACATACAGACCTCTAGAGTTTAAGGTGTTAATGGAAAGCGTTAAAGGTGAAAAGGCGCGCCAGTACAGAATTTTCCCAGTCCTCAGAAAAAGACTTGTACCCAGACTTGAGTGCTGTAGTTTCTAGAGATTGGAGTGTGTGTGAGGGTCTCAGTGCTGTAGTTTGTAGAGACTGGGGGCCAGATGTATGTATGAGCGCTGGTGCAGTACAAACTGTGATTGATACCCTGATAATATGCACTTGCAATGTGTCTGAAATTAATGTTTGATCTACTAAGGCTGCACAGAGGGCCGCACTCTGTAGCTCTTGAGGTACAGGGTTCAAAAGGCGCAGTGAACCACCTGAGTCATCAACAACTCGAGACAAAAGACAAAATGAAAGTTCCTTGATGAAAAGACTGCAGTGTTCTTTCCCACCAAAACATTCCACAGGGGTGTAATTTTAGTCTGGAAAAGAAATCCGACTTTAAGAAGCGATAGAAGTGAATGCATGTGCATATAGCAGCCACGTGACAGCATACTTTATACTATGTCTTCTCAGACACATCCATGAACCTGAGAGCTGAAAAAGCATAACAGTGTTGATAAATATTCTTTTAGAACATGCTTAAGGCTCGTGTCCCTATCTAGCCACTTGTCTGTTGACATTGTTACAGGAAATCTACCAACAGCACACTTTGGAGAAACTAATGCAAATCTCTGCCTGAAAAATCATCACAAAATCAGCTGCTGTGAGTTGCTCAAACTTCAGTAAATCGAGCAGAATATGTAGTCAGCCACACTTGTAACATCTCCACCCACTTTCTGGGTGATCCTCCAATGTTTTGGCATGACAGAGAAATTCTGTGTTTTCCATGAGAGCAGCCCATAAACTGCACCAGTTTTGTACAAAACACACAGGCAGAACGTGTCCAACTTGGACTGAAACTGCAGTACAAATAAAGTACAATAGGTCCTGTACGTTATGAAGTTATTGGAGTGCGCATGAGGCCACTCAAGTGTGTGTGAGGATCTCACCATCCCAGGTCGGCTGTAAATAAGGACTTTGTGTGGTTTGTAGCTGCTGAGCTCCAGTGCCTTCTCCACCAGAGGAATATACTCCACTCTCCGACCTGGCTCAATGCCAAACGATGATGTAACTAACAGCTTGGGCTGCAACAGAAAGCAATGTTAATGTTAACATTAGCGTTAGGATAGCACAACACAGACATTGACTATTTCTTGTTATATGTCATATGCAGGGGAAAACACTCTGGGCCTTGTAGGTCTTCAAAGAAGGCCTAACAATTTGCAAAATCTAAAAATCCATGTCTGTAATTTTTAGTTAATTTTATTCCACAGAACTATGCATGTATTTAATCTCTGCAAATCTTACAGTACTAGTCTTACTTTACTGTTACAATTTTAATGGAAACAAAAGGGTTAAATTCTTCCAAATGCTAAATAAATAACTGGCCAATCAGGCATTGTTTTTCTCCATGGTATCTAAGTAGAAAAATGTCACTCTAAGCCTTCTTGAAGTCCTAGCTACTTCACTTACTGAATTTGAGCAGCAGTTTAATCACTGGGTTGATAGAAATGGGAAATAACAGCAGCAGCGCTATACCAGACTCACTGTAAAACAGCTACAAGGTAAAATATCCCCTACAGAACAGTCAACAGACATTTGCAAAAAAACACATTTACAGTTATTAAATTTTTTTTCATATGTGAACACATTTTCACATTATTAAATTTTTTTACATGAACACGTTTATTCACATGTGAAGTCTGTGTGACTTTTCTGTAAGGGATATGCTAATATGTCTGTCACAAGCATTAAATAAAACATGTAATGTCTTTAAAAAGCTTAAGATGTCTGTGCTTATTTGAGAAGTACCTTTTTTGCATTTTCTGTTCCACCTTATACTGTGCAGCAGTTACAGTTTGGTGCCTAAATGCAGTGGAATTGAAAACTCGAATGGAAGCTAACTTCCGCCTCATCAGCAAGTGTAAAAGCAAGTCTACTAGAATCTGCTACTATAAGAAACTACTAGAATCCTATAAGGATGCTGGCAGAAGTTAGAATTAGCGTTGAGGTGGGTTTTTCAAAATGTTTTGACTGAGTTTTGACATTTGCGGCCCAAATTGAAGGCCTAGCTCTAATAGTCACAGTTCGCCACTGGTTATATGTCCCCCCCCCACAAAGGATATGGCACATATTATAGTTTATGTTTTATTTTTTCCAATATGTTAAACTTGGCAAATAAATAGAAATTGTGCACCAAAGTGTGCATGTGTTATTTTATTTTCACAAAATCATTTGACTATGGGCGTTCAAACTTTTCCATACTGTAAA
Organism: Colossoma macropomum; assembly: GCF_904425465.1. Classification (NCBI taxonomy): domain Eukaryota; kingdom Metazoa; phylum Chordata; class Actinopteri; order Characiformes; family Serrasalmidae; genus Colossoma; species Colossoma macropomum. The sequence goes on along the minus strand of NW_023494792.1, from coordinate 40,834,354 downwards.
AAATTGTAAAAATTGTTTATTAGCTATTTCTGTTGTTTTTGTAATAGTAATACAGCAATACAAAAACGCAAGAGAAAGCAGTTTGATCACATCAAAAGGACAATCAGTACGTGTAATCAGTGCGTGTATAGCTGTTCAGGCTAGTCAATGTATGTATAGCCACTGATTAAGGGTCTGTGAAGTGAAGCTAACCTTTGCATGGTCGATGCGGATAGATAGCTCTTTGGAGGCAAAGCCCCCAAAGATTAGGCTATGAGGGGCTCCAAGGCGGGCGCAGGCAAGCATGGTGAACATGGCCTGGGGAATCATTGGCATGTAGATCACCACCAGATCACCTTTTTTGACTCCATGCTTCACGAGCACTCCTGCCAACCTTGACACCTGTGTGCACGCGCACACACACACATATTTGACACCATACATACATACATACAGTACTGTACAAAACTGTTCATTTATTTAATTTTTTATTTAAGTGTCTTTTTCAGCATCACAAAAAAGCAAAAAATATTATATATAACAGAAAATTACACAGAATCCTCAACATCTAAATATAATCTCAAAATTTTCAGTATTTAGTCCAGGCTTCGCTTCTGTTACAGCTTCAATTCTTTTCAGGAGACTCGCTTTCAGATTTTTTAAAGAAATCTGCAGGGATATTTTCTCCTCCAAAGCTCAGTCTTGGTTGCATTTTCTGCTTCTCACAATTTCAAATTTAGACTCATTAGTCTGGATGTGCAGTTTCGATGTTCTTCTGAAAAGTTTCTTTTTTGTCTTTTTCCTTTCCTCAGTAAGGGCTTCGAAACAGTTACACATCCTTTCACACCCATAGCGTTGAGCTGTCTTCTCACAGTGAAAGAACCTGTGGATTTTTTCACATTTGAAGCAAGAGCGGAGCATGTTTTTCACCGAATAGTTTCCTCTAGGATTTTTTTCCGGTGTCAGGCCCACTTTCGAACAACCCCCCAACCCTCGCCAGCACAGTTCACTGACAATTAAGAAAAAACACATAAGATATGAAATAAAGTGCCACTACAGTTACTAACCAATGCTGGTTCACGAAAAAGGTGTTACATTCAAGTACATTCTTTAAAATCTTTTAGGCGTAGTACACACATAGAACATACGTAGAATATAATGTTCATTCTGTTGCTTTGCATTTTTTGCCATCTAGTCAGGCTCCATTCAGCTTTCTCTCTTCTCTCCTCTCTCTGTTTTTATTTCTCTCATTGTTTAAATTTATGCCCTTTGCAGAGTTTTGCAATTGTGACTTCATGACATTTCATAAAATCCAAAGTAGCAGCTGCAGCAGCAGCAAACACTGTTATCTCCCAAAGATGAAAGCTTCAAGTACTGTTCATCTGATTTGATGAACTCTAGTTTTGGAAACTTTTCCTCTGTCTTTTCCCTTCCTTATGCAGGTGGACCATCTTAAATCTAATGTCCTCAGAAATATTTCCTTTAGTCATTGTAGATGCACACGAGAAAGATATCTGAAGGCAGCTAAGGTGTGTTTGAGTAGGTATGTGTGATGAATTGATGAATAAAACCAGCAACCTGTTTTTGATGTGTTTATCCCGTCTGTTCACTTAGAGCAGGAAAACCACAACAAACGATAAAAATATTTTCCAGCAAGACAATACACACAGTTCATTAACTGCAATTCAGATACGATTTAAAACTTGCATTAAACTATTTAAAACTGGCCCAGTTTTCCAAATCAATCAAAGTGTTAAGATCATCTTAAATCATAGAGAGACTGTTCAGTGTGATGCTCATTAAACCATTTAAGAATCTTATTTGTGCCAAGATGTTTTTGGAAAATCCAGCCCCGGCCTGTTGTACCTGATCTTGCAGCTCTCTGTAGGTGATGATCTGTTTGGTTCCAGTAACTGGGCTGTCGTGAATAACAGCCGGCTGATCTCCTCTCCCTGCCTCCACATGACGGTCCACAGCGTTATAGCACATGTTCAGTTCTCCCCCAACAAACCTGTGACAGAGGATGGAAGAGTTATAAATGATACACTGCCAGCATGAAAGAAGGATGAGCCCTTGGATACCCCTGATTTTCTTTATACTTCAATACATAATAATATGGAGTTAATATCCTGATACCAATACTTTAATAGCCTCCTTGTTCACAGAGTAGGATACACATTAATGATAACTACATTAACGACTGGTAAATGCAGACAGCAATAGAAATATGTTTAAAAGCCCCCATCAACATGGTTAAAAATGTTGTGTAAAGAAAGCCACGGAATACATGTTTACCAATGTTATATTCAAGAAATATATATAAATTAATACCATAGTAGATAAATGCTCCAAAAATTCCAAGCTACTACCTGAACTGTGAGGGCGTATCAGATCCCATTACAACTGACTGTGACATCTCCCTGGTGATGTAAAAAACCTGGCGCCAGTAGCAGTGGAGAGCAGCAGGCAGGACTGATGTGGTTTAACCCTACGCGTTTGAACTCCACACATACACATTAATAGACATCTATACCGGAACTCTACCACACTTATACAGTAACACAGACATCCATACCCGAGTTCTACCGCACTTATACAGTAACATAGACATCCATACCCGAGTTCTACCGCACTTATACAGTAACATAGACATCCATACCCGAGTTCTACCGCACTTATACAGTAACATAGACATCCATACCCGAGTTCTACCGCACTTATACAGTAACACAGACATCCATACCTGAGTTCTACCACACTAATACAGTAACACAGACATCCATACCTGAGTTCTACCGCACTAATACAGTAACACAGACATCCACACCTGAGTTCTACCACACTTATACAGTAACAGACATCCATACCTGAGTTCTACCACACTTATACAGTAACACAGACATCCATACCTGAGTTCTACACACTTATACAGTAACACAGACATCCATACCTGAGTTCTACCACACTTATACAGTAACAGACATCCACACCTGAGTTCTACCACACTTATACAGTAACACAGACATCCATACCTGAGTTCTACCGCACTTATACAGTAACATAGACATCCATACCCGAGTTCTACCGCACTTATACAGTAACATAGACATCCATACCCGAGTTCTACCGCACTTATACAGTAACATAGACATCCATACCTGAGTTCTACCGCACTTATACAGTAACATAGACATCCATACCTGAGTTCTACCGCACTTATACAGTAACATAGACATCCATACCCGAGTTCTACCGCACTTATACAGTAACACAGACATCCATACCTGAGTTCTACCGCACTTATACAGTAACATAGACATCCATACCCGAGTTCTACCGCACTTATACAGTAACATAGACATCCATACCTGAGTTCTACCGCACTTATACAGTAACATAGACATCCATACCTGAGTTCTACCACACTTATACAGTAACACAGACATCCATACCTGAGTTCTACACACTTATACAGTAACACAGACATCCATACCTGAGTTCTACACACTTATACAGTAACACAGACATCCATACCTGAGTTCTACACACTTATACAGTAACATAGACATCCATACCTGAGTTCTACACACTAATACAGTAACATAGACATCCATACCTGAGTTCTACCACACTTATACAGTAACATAGACATCCATACCCGAGTTCTACCACACTAATACAGTAACAGACATCCATACCTGAGTTCTACCACACTAATACAGTAACAGACATCCATACCTGAGTTCTACACACTAATACAGTAACACAGACATCCATACCTGAGTTCTACCACACTTATACAGTAACATAGACATCCATACCCGAGTTCTACCGCACTTATACAGTAACACAGACATCCATACCTGAGTTCTACCACACTAATACAGTAACACAGACATCCATACCTGAGTTCTACACACTAATACAGTAACAGACATCCATACCTGAGTTCTACACACTAATACAGTAACACAGACATCCATACCCGAGTTCTACCGCACTTATACAGTAACAAACATCTACACACTGTACATATACACACTGTCACATACACATGCAAACATTCATACTTGTAGTGATTCACACAAATAAACATTTGAAAATAAAAAAGTCAGTCAGGATGTAAATATTATTAAATGAAAAAGGTTCAAACAGCACTCATACAATAATTGCAAAATATTTGTTTAATGGACCGACAGAGACTCACAGAGTCCAATAAACAAATATTTTGCAATTAGTATACAAGTGCTGCAAACCTTTTTCATTTGTTTACCTTTTTATGGATTTAGCACTTTACAAGCCTTTTTTTTATTTAAAATCAGTTACAACTCTGTTCATAATTTTTGGACACATCTAACGTCTTTATTTATATCTACAGCTTCCTACTAATTATCTAAAACCTATGAATGTGCAGAGGATTAGCATTCTGAATGATGCAATTTATTATTATTTCAACGCCAGAGTCCTTGTCCTTTGCTCATTTTCTGTGAAGAACACATGAAATAACACATTTCAATGACTTCACACTGTAAACCCCCTACACATTTATATTACACATGTGGTGTTGGGGTGAACCTGTGAGGAATAAAAGTGTGGAGGTGCTGTGTCCCTTCACTCTGTTCTCCTCCTACATGGCCTGCTGTTAATGTGTGTGTATCTGTGTGTGTAGATCTTGTATATGTGTGTGTGAGGGTGGACAACATGGACAGGCTGCTGACTGGCTACAGCTGCTAAAGGAGAACACTACACTGGACACTGATATTTCAAACATCTGGTATTTTTAGATAATGTGTTATGGCTGTATTGATTTCTGTATTGATTTAAAAAAAAAAAACAATAATGCAGTGGGTCCACCAGACCCACTGAGTAACAACAACATCAACACCACACAAGGGTTAAAGCATTTATCTGCCGATACCAATATGATGCCCATATCATTGTGCATCCCTAAAAACAATAACACAAATGTTGGCAAACACTGCCTTGCTGTATCAGAGGTATGTTCGAGGTTCTAAAAGTAATTCTGCTGTCTTGCTCTATGCCCCATCAGAATTATCAAACTACAGAGGAATATTTAATTCACACACACTTGCTCATCTTGATTACCTCAGCCTTTGTGTTGTGTTTTGGGTATTGCAGTGGTGTCACTAGGTTTATGGATAAGGGAGACTCCCCCAAGATTTTTTTTAATAGACCCAAAACGTTTGTTCATCATGAATTATTAGAGTCGTAACAGCCAAAAAAAATAATCAAAAAATGGCTATTTGGTTCAACTGGCACACAGTAGATCTGTCACTTTGTAGTTTATATAAAGTGCAGAGCGAGTATGACTTAAACACTGTATTCATCCACTTATAACAGGCACAGAACAAGCAAAGGTACCCAAGTCAAGCAATGCCATCTTCTCTCTCTTAGATAAGCTGCTAAATATATTATTCAAATACACAGATTATAGATCAGTCCAGGTCCAGTTGGAGCAATCAGAGTGATTTTGCACTGTAGGAACGTTTATTTAGCTGGTGACAGAACTGCACGGTCATAGTGACAAATATTTTCTCAGTCCAATTAAATATAAAATTAATTTTAACTGAAAGCAACAACTCTCCCTCACTTTCTTCTTGATCACTAACCTTCATCAGATCTGCTCCTTCAGTCCTGTCAGTCTCCTTCAGCTTCTTTCTCTACCTCTCTTCCTGTGTTTAGTAATACATTAATTTTATTAAACTCAAGAAAATAATGAGAGATCATTTTTTTAAAACTGGTAAAAAATCTTCTCATCTGACTGGCCTTCGACGGAGCTCCCACCTCCTAACTTCCATCTACAGGTTGAGGAATTGAAGGATAGAAAAGCTGCGTTACAATCAGCATTAATGTTAAACGACCTTTCCACTGAAAACTGTAAACAACAACAACGTTTCGTGACAAACACTGACGTCAGTGTGTTTCTAAATACTGAAGAGAAATATAAATTATATATATATATATATATATATATATATATATATATATATATACACATATACACACACACAAAGATGTCTCTCTCGCTCATTCACTCTCACACTCTCACGATGACATGAAGTTTCTTCAAATTCTTCAACTAGCTACCTACCGTTAGCGTTAGCCTAGCCGTTTTTCTTTAGCTCACATTAACCCAAAGCTAACAAACAACCGAATAAAACCCTGATAGCCAGCTATACTGATCATAATTCATCACACATCCATATTGTAGACTGATATATTCACTCAATAAGTTATCTACTCACTGTTTCAGTCGGTATATTAAAGTTTGTTTAATAAGCTCTAGTGTTCATTTTACTGAGCTTTCAGTCAAAGTCCTCACAGGTTCATATCATTAGCTTACAATTTACGAGGTTTGATATGATTGGCTTACAGCTTACGAGGTTTGATATGATTGGCTTACAGCTTACGAGGTCTGACGTGATTGGCTTACAGCTTACGAGGTCTGACGTGATTGGCTTACAATTTACGAGGTCTGACATGATTGGCTTACAGCTTACGAGGTCTGATATGATTGGTCGAGTTGGGAGTTCCACTTTTCACCCGACCGTTAGTGAATCTCCGGCAGCACCGCAAAGGCAGCGCTTTAATAGACAGGATGTTGAGAAATTTGGAGATGAGACGGCACGGTCGAATTATGAAGAATGAATGAGAATAAATTATGGATTATTTGAACTAGTAATGTACATTTACTTAGGAATGGGGGCTAAAACGGCCTAATGCCCATGTTGGTCAGCAGCAGTTGAAGATGTTATGCTGTCTAGTAGCAAAACCAGCTTATGCTGTGTTTTGAATGCTGATATGCAGGTCAGTTAGCATCACCATGTTTCACCAAGGTTTTTTTTTTTTTTCTTCCAGCAGGGCAGCATGATTACCAGAACACATAAGCAAGAAAATCAAAACTGGATAAAGTGCTGTTGTTGCTAATGATCTAATGGTAGAAGTGTACTATACTGGGTGACACCTGTGGTGTACTTAAAAAAATTAAATCATACTAAAGAACTTCAAACGGAAACTGTTGGCTTAATCAACATAAACAGGCTGATCTGGGGCGCCGCTGGGTGTCGCTAAAGCGCACCAAATATTCATCAGTTTCTCGGAAGCACACTTTCTCTGACTCGTGTTGATCCTTTAGGGGATCTGTTACAAAAGAACCCCTAAACACCCTCACACATACACACACTCTCACTCCCAAAAACACACATTCTTTCTCACCACTCTGGGACTCCATAAGCGCTGCACACGCGCGCGCACACATACACACCCCACCACCCGCTCACCATTTGGGGAACACTGAGTGTGTGTTGTCCAGTGTTTTCTCCCAGCTCGTGTACCAGCTCACTCCGCGCGCCGCCTCGCTCCAGAATCTCTCGGGCTCGTCTCGCGCCCCTCTAAACGCCTCTTCATACGTCTGAGCTCGCGCTGCCCTCGAGCTGACCCATCGTGTCCCCCCATTTACGGTTAAAATACCCCCTTTCTTCACTTTTAACCCCAACTGCCACCAGTCACGTGACCCTGACCCATCCAGCCCTCGGAAGCAGATTAATCGCGCGAAAGTGAAGTTGTGCTCCTGCGCGTGGCTGTGTTTACTGTGTAAGCAGCTGTTAAAGTAATGTCTGAAGGCAGAAGCTTTAAAGATCCTCATGCTGGCGAAAAGTTTCCGTGCGCTCTTCTGCTGAGAGTAGGAGATCCAGTCTGAGTTCCCTGTCTGAGCTCCAGTGCTGCTGGATCCAGCTGAGCTGCTGCAACAACTCCAGTGACGTTTCTGCAGCTTGAACTTTCCCCAAAAACTCGAAAATGGCTGGTCTTGACAATACTTGAGCAGACAGCCAGAGGCCACTGTGCTTAAACTGGCAGAACGAGCTGGATCGAACAGGAACTATGCACTAGACACTAAGGGGTTTTATGAAGCGCCTGTAAAGATTTATGGCCTAATTTGTTTCAATGTAATGAAACAAAGTGCAAGACCTTCAAAGAAGTGTTAAAACGTTGTGATGTCTCTGCCATTCATTTTAAATTTCAAGTCTTATTTAACTTCCCAGCTTATGTCCACCTTCTTTGTACCTATACTGGCAGTTTATCAGAGGTTTACTGTTTTTATCAGACGTTACTGTTTTAACAGACTTTATCAGCCCCCATCAATGGAAAAGGACCACCGTAGGACCACCACTGACTGCGTATTATTTGGGTAGTGGACCATTCTCAGCACTTCACAGAGCCATATGTTCCAAGGGTTCTATGTTCAGATCTTTATACTATGGCATCAGAGCATGCCTGGGCTCAAGATAGTTTCAAGAAATGTGGTGCATGTTAGTTTTCGGTTATTTGTTCTACAGCATTTGTTCATTTTGTTCATTTTGTTAAGGACTTTTATTGTGGCGGGCAGGGCTAGGAACTACACAGGGCTGTGTGTAGGTGAGTAATATAAATAAAATTCACTGAAAACGTCATGTTGAGGAAATATGATTGAGGCAGCATGGAAACATAAAGCTTTTTTCCATGTCAATTCATCAATAAGGTCTTACACTGGGAATACAGGACCAACAGCCCCCTGGAAACATAGGGGCATTTCCTAGATGTAGAGAGACCCCAAAACATCCAGACAGCTCTGTGGTCAGACCACTAGTTGATCACTAGTTACACTTTAACTGTAAATCAGCAAGGTGGAGCTACAGGGGAGGGGTTTCTAATGAAGTGGCCAGTGAGTACACAGTGTGTAAAAACCCCAGCAATGCCGCTGTGCCTCACACACTTGTTCCAGCAGCAGAAACAGCATTCAAGATATGGGGAGCCCAGTGAAGCTTAGCACCCTAAAAAGAGACTACTTGGGCTCTCTTGATAACAATAAAATAAAAAGTTTTGGGTGTACTGGGGATACTGATTTATCAACATGTCCATTATTTAAAACAATATATTAACTAAATGGAAACAAATGAAATCAAATAAAACTCCTAAGAGTCCGTCTGTCCTGCCTCTTTCTATTCTGGCTCTACTGCAACAAGGCAAAAGTGTATTTCAAGCTGAAGGTAAAGTAAAGGCATGTGCGATTTGACGTTCTCCTGTGAAAGCCTGTTGGTTTCTGTACTGTGCTTTTATCTGAGTAAAGGTAGGGAGATGTTAGCTTTTTCTCAGGCTTGTGTTTGTATGGGTGTGATAATAGATTTTATATTGTTTGTCATTGCTCAATGGCCAGTCATATCATTTGTCTGAATTCTCTTGCAGGGCAAATGTGCATATGTGTGTGGGGCTCTGCGTGCACATATTTGAACTGTAAGCAGATGTAGGTCAGTGTGTGTGTGTGTGTGTGTGTGTGTGTTTGTGTGTGTGTGTGCGTTCACCATTTGAATGTTCAAGAGCTGTATTCTAATTTAATGCATGTAACAACTGATTTTATGTATTATGGTCATTGGATAATCCTGTATTGCAGTGTGCTGTATTGTATAGTTTGATTGTTTGATTTTTAAAGGGATCTGTGGACCTTCACATGATTGTGCGATTGCTGTGTTACATCAGACAGCTTTTTCTGAGTGGGATCATCCTGTGAGGAGTGAGTTGGCCAATATAAGAGTGCACACCAGGGGCGTTGGTTGGGCCTGCAAAGATCTTGGGCTCAGCCAAGTTTATTGTGGAATTGTTTTGGAAAATGAAATTTATTACATTTAATTTACGGAGCTGCACATCAACAAAACATGCAGTGATTCAGCAATGTTAATTAGCACGTTTTATAAACCACATCATAAAAAATAAAAAAGAAGAGTGAAAACACAAAAATGAAAAAAAGTGTCAAAAACAGATTCCCTGGAAATGCTGATATGAAATTCCTTTGCACATTTCCTCTCTCTTTCCACATCAACCACCTCTTCTACCTGTCTCCTCCCAAATATTCTGCTAACAGAGAAACATTTTATATAGTATATTTTAAACGCTAAATAGCCATTCAGTTAAACCCTTCTTGCCTAAAACCTGACAAGAAACAATATTTTAAATATTAAAGATATGGCTAAAACACAGGATTCCATCTGGGTGATTTTGTGAGTGTCCCAGTCTGCTAGCCAACTCAAGCCTGACAGAGCCAACAAAATATTGGGTAAACAGTTTTCACTTACAATATTAAGTTTAGGTTGGGCTGGTTTTCAAATGAGTGATTTTCTTGTAATGTAGTTTTGCAGAAATGTTACACACTCACACATTTTCTCCCTTGTACACTGACGCTCAGACCAGTGCCAAAATTAGGACCACCGCCATCAGCACAACACAGCCTGCCCCAATGCCAGAGCATAATTTGAACATTGGCCACACACACTACCATGACCACTACCATGTCAGTGTCACCGCTGTGCTGAAAATGAACCGCCACCCAAATAATATCTGGACAACAGCAGCCCTGTGGGGAGAAACTGACCAATGGGAATATGGTATAAAAGGATATAGGAATAGGGTATTTTTAATACTGTAAAGAGGGGGCTAATAATTTGTGTAGCAGCAAGCAGGCTATAGTCTGTAATTTGTCCACTTATATAGTGGATCTATATAGTGAGTGTTTCTAATAAAGTGCTCAATGTGTGTAGGTTTAAGTCGGAGTTCTTGTAGCTCAGATTAAGTGCATATCTGTAATTAAAGGCATTTAAATTAAAGGCAATTAAAGACGTTTTTTCTAAATCCCCACTATGGGAAAACGTACACATTTACCACTGTGCCTTCAGGGCAGAGAATATATGTAGGCCTACTTTAGCCCTCAAAGACAACACATCAATGTCAGAAAATCCAAACAACTTGTTCAACACTCTGGTTGAGCGGTTTTCTCCACTTAGACATAAAAGACCTTTCCTTTCACGTTCTATGTCATCAGTTGTGAATGTGCAATAGTCTTTAAACCTTGAAAAAGCTTTTCCTCTGGTGTGTTTTACACTCTAAGCAGTCTGCTGGGGATCAGGTGAGCAGAAATGAGGCAGTAGATTCGAGTGAATCCACATCACTGCAGTGTAATTGGCTTCTTTCTGCTCTCTGTACACCAAGGCCTTGCTTTGTAATAACCTTGCACACCACTGAAACTTGAGAGCCTTCTGAGAATGAAAAAAATGCTATGCATCTGGCACAATATAACCACTAAGTGAAAGTGTCTAGTTAGTATTATGGACCATGGTTCTCTTGCTCAAGGGAGAGAGACTGAAGTGGAGGGGAATTATTATCCTTTTTACTGCCTTTAGCTCAAGTGCAAAGAGCAAAATCTTCTGGCCAATTTTCTGCTTACCTCAAAATGGACCAGAATACAGACTAAATTGATGATTTAAGATGGCTGCCACTGTTTTTTTTTTTATATGATGTACTTTTGTCCATGTTCATAGAAAACTGTATGTCATTTAGCGTTAGAAACCACATGAGCAAGTCTATTTGAGATTACTTGCATCTTGCACAATGCTAATTGGCATGCTAATAAGCAAGTAATTTATTACTTGTTAGCTACATTAGCCTCAAGCTGCTTTGTTAGATGTGGACAGACTTTTTCCTAGTTCGCTCCATTTTCACAGCTGTAAAAACTCCACTCGTATTCGGGTCTGTAACAGACAACTGAATTGCGGTCCGCTTTCAAATGAACCCTGGCTGCTGGTGGGAACACAGTCAGCACAATCTGCCTGTTTTCATGTCTCACTCTTTACAGACCCGCATCTCCTCTCGTTTCTGCACCACGACCTGTAAAATTAAATAATAGTGAAGAGATGTGTTTGATTTTGGCTCATGGATCAGAACATATTTTTGGCCGAGCATCAGTGACGTGAGTGGTAACTCAAATCGATGAACCAATGACAAAGAAGCAGATATAAATTAAAGTTTATTATTATTGTTTATTGTGACAACACTAATCCAAAAGCCTGGTGGGTAGACTGAGGTTTGGCTATTTCAAATGATTCACAAATACCCTCAAAACTAAGGAGAAATCTCAAGACCAAAGCCAGTGTAGAATTTTCAGTGAAGATGTGATGCACTGCAGCTCCAAATCACAGTCCACATCCATCTCTTACACTTCTTTTTTTCCCCTTTTTAAACATCTCTGCAAATATATTTTTTAACATAACTGCAAATTTTGGGACCTGTGATTGAGCCAAATGGACGATCTGGGTTTGGGGGTAAGGGGTTGGTGGTGTGGTCGGAGAGAGGTTGGATAGCGCCAATAGTCCACAAACACTTGCCCCACAGCGAGGTGGAAGCCAATGACATTGTAGAACTTTTAGGGTGGCTTTTCAGGTCTACCTGGGTTGGTGCAAACCTGTTGAAACTTCTGTTCTAGCGTGTGGACACTGGACCTGTGTGCAGGTTCGCACAAAACAACTGAACCGTGTTAATTTACAAGAGAATTAAACACCAGAGCAAGTTTTTCTCAGTGCATATCAGTACTGTACTGTATGCACATCTGCCCGCTTTAACATTTTACACTTTACAAATGTTCACATCGTTCCTGCAGCTCGAGCAGCTGTTAATAAAGGCTGACAAGAAATAGAACAATAGTTAAGATTGTTTGATTTTGGCACACGGATTGTGGAACTTATTTTTGGGCAAGCACCAGCGACCTGATTGGTTAACCCCTTAAATGGCTAGGGTTCACCAGCAGGACCAAAGTTTTGGTGTGCACTTCTATAACCTAAGAATAGCTCAGTCAGTTTGCATTGAAGTCTATGTAGTTACTTAATAATAAGCCTTGGTATGTAATAAGCCTGGAATTTTAAGGGGTTGAATTTAAATGGGTAAACCAGTGACAAGGAGGCTGATATCAAGTAAGGTTGACCTCCAAAAGTGGTGGGGCAAAACTTACTGTGTACAGTCAGTGGCCTAACTGCATTTCATTACTCAGCCTATGACATTTGGAGGTGTGGTGCCACCCTTTTCACCACAATGACACAGGACCTTCCCTTATACTGTGATTTAGGGCTGCAACATTTTGCTGATAAAGTCCATTAGTCATTAACAGTGTTGAATATGGAAAAACAACAAAGGCATTGTTTACTTAAAGTGATAGTTCAGCCAATGTACCCAATTACCCCCTTAATTCAAATGTAGCTAATAAATAATAGAAGCTTATAACCACCAACGTAGCATAGTGCAAACTCTAAGCTACTTTAGCGTCATACAAAGCTTAAGAAGCAAACTGCAAACACCAAACGTATTGGTTGATTGACTACATTTAGAGTAATGGAGCAAAAACTGCGTATGTTTGATGTTTTTGGCTCAACCATATCTTTAAAATGTGCTCTGTTATACTCTGTAATAATCATTAATCTCTGTAATAATCAGTAATCATTCTAATATATTGTAATACACTACAGGAAGTGTAGGGGGCGATATGGCTTCTATTGTTTTATTAAAAAAGCACTACATAATGTTCATATGATCATTGACTGTCATTTTGACAGAATGTATTACATTGCTGGAATTGTAGGGGGCAAAAAAGCGCTTTAAAATACTATATAATGTTCATATGACCCAAGTGTTTATTCTAACAGATTGTAATACACTACAAGAAGCGTAGGGGGCGATATGGCTTCTATTGTTTTGAAAAAGAAGCGCTCTATAGTGCTCTACAATGTTCATATGATACAAACAATCATTGTGACAGATTGTAATTTGCTACAGGAAGTGTAGGGGGCGATATGGCTTCTATCGTTTCATTAAAAAAAAAGCTTTATAATTATCTATATTGTTCTTCTGATCGACAGAGTCATTCTGACAGAGTGTAATACACTACAAGAAGTGTAGGGGGCGATATGGCTTCTATTGTTTCATTTAAAAAGTGCTCTATAACACTATAAAATCTTCATATGACACACGTGGTCATTCTAACAGATTGTAATACACTTTCAGGAAGCGTAGATATAGCCTCCATTGTTTCAATAAAAACAGCTCTCTATAGTACTCTATAATGTTTATATAATTCAAACAGTCATTGTGACAGATTGTAATACACTTCAGGAAGTGTAGGGGGCGATATGGCTTCTATTGCTTCATTTAAAAATGGCTCTATAATGTTCATATGGGACAATATGGTGTAGGGAGCGATATGGTTTCTGTAGTTTTACTGCACACAATAAAATAACAAATCAATTGGTGCACAGACTGAACTTTGAATGATGGTGGCAGTAAAAAGAGAGTAACTGAAGGCTGATTAGAGTAGTCGACAGATCAAATAATAGTCGGTAGATTATATCAATTATAGAAATAAATGCTGGTTACAGCCAAACTGTTGTATCAGAACATGACAGCCTGAGCTAACCAGAAAACCACCTAGTTATTTTAGTGTTGGAACAGCAGTGTGTGTGTGGTAGGACGAATGTGTGGAATGATGAAAGCGTGGCTGAAAGCCCTGCCACTCGTAGCGAGTGATGAAAAAGCGTGTAGATGGAGGAAGACTTTGAGTGTGTATGAGTGAATGACAGGCTGCTTTTGTTATTCCCTCTTCCACAGGACAGCGCACACACGCCATTTGATTCGTGACAGACTCTGAACGAGTGCGAACGCATGTCACCTCAACATCTCCTTCTGAAAATAAATGACAGAAGCGAACAATGTGTTATTTTAACATGCACTTGTTCTGATTATGCTGCCAGGACATAAGCTAACTTACCTTATTTAACAATAAAATTATAACGTACATGACAGTGACGATTACAAACACAACTTAAGTAGCTCTAAAGGACTAGTATTAGCATATCACCAACATACACCACACTGTACATACAGCACCCACCCTTCATTTACTTAATTTCCAGTTAAAACAGTCATTATATACAAGTTATTCATTTTTCAGGCGATATCTCTGAGGACTTTAGAATTAAGATGATCTTCTTGGATAAGGCAGAAGAAAGTCAAAGGAAAAGTCCAGTTTCTAAAACTGGAGTTTAAAAAATGATGTCAGATAAACAGCACTTAAAGCTTTCAGATGAAACTCCACTCTTGCTTCAGATCTAAAAGAATTCACAGCTGTTTCTTTCCATCCTTCCACTGTGAGAAGACAACTCAACGCTATGAGTCTATAATCATGTGTAGCTGTCAAGAAGCTGTTACTAAAAAAGTAAAACAACAAAGAAGCTGCTGGTGTTCTCAGAACAGTGGACCGAGTCCACACCTCAACATTACAGGATTACTTGGATCATGAGAAGCAGAAAATGCAGCCAACGTCTAAGACTGAACTAAGACTGAAAAACTAAAAGTGAGTCTCCTGAAAAAATGGAAGCTGTTACAAAGGTAAAGAGTGGACACACTTTTCCAGATGCTGAATGAATAACTTACACTTAATGGCTGTTTTGACCGATAATTAAATGATTGAAAAGTGGCCTCTGACTTTTACATAGAACTGTACACTTACTGGCCACTTTATCAGAAACCCCTCCCTTGTAGCTCTACCTTGCTGATGTACAGTTGGAGCCTGTAGCTCATCTGTTGATGCACAGTTTATGTTGGTCATTCCCTAGTCCTTCATCAGTGGTCAGTTTCTGAAAACTGACCATTGATAAATGATTTAGAGAGGGGCTGATAAACTGTGCAGCAACAGATGAGCTACAGTCTGTGACTGTACACCTACAAAGTGGATTTATAAAGTAGGTGGAGCTCATGAAGTGGCTAGAGAGTGGAAGTATTAGGTAGCTGTTTCTAATAAAGTGGCCAATGAGTGGAAGTACAAGGTAGGTGTTTCTAATAAAGTGGCCAGTGAATATATATTGATTGTCTTAGCAGACAGTGTTTCTTGTAACTTTGACAAATCTTCACCTATAACCTTGTAATAACTCTAAACTTGGCCTTTAAAGCAATGGTTTGAGCAAAAATCCAATTTCTTCTTTACTCTAAATGTCGTCAGTCACCCAAGACGTCAAGTTGTTATGTAATCTCAAAAAGACTTGCTCATGTGGTTTCTTACTCTGTATGACATACTGTTATCTATAAACATGGACTAAAGTACACTGCAAAGAATGTGAAGATTTAGGCATGATGCCTATTAATACACACATGCTTCCATTACTCATTAGACATATTAGCCTTGTATATTTAATGTAAAATTAAAGAAGCTTCAGACAGCAAGTCTGTTTCCACTGATGGATTAGATTTGTGGTAAAGGGGAAAACTGAGTAAATTTAATTTTTGGTTGATCTGTTCGTCTCTCTAAAATGACAGAAAGGCAGGTGTAAATCTCTGCAGAGCCGGGGGGAGTGGAATGCTCCAGTGATTCGCTCTGCCTGTGCGTTCCTCCAAACAGCTGGTGGGATTTTGTGCTACTGTGTAAAATCTGGTGATGATGCACTTATCGATAGAATTAATGTGGAGCCCCCTGCAGGTTTTAGAGCATCAGCGTATGCGTATTTATTCACTTTCCTAATCATTTCGCCATTAATCTGCTCTTCTCTCTCTCCATGTTCGGACTGAGCCCAGCTCAGACTGAGCTTAATTGAGAGTCTATCAGCTTCCACTGCAGTTTTAATTCACTCTCATCAAATCAGGCTGCAGGGAATGCAGGAAAGAGAGAGAGAGAGAGAGAGAGAGAGAGAGAGAGAGAGAGGGAGGGAGGGAGAAAGAGGGAGAGAGAGCTCTTTACATAACGCTGTTCATCTTTCAGCTTTAGAAAGAGATGGTGAGGAGAGAGGGTGAGGGAGGGAGAGAGAGAGAGAGGGAGAGAGAGAGAGAGAATCCCTTATGAAAAATAATTCTGAAATATTCTGTTATGAGTGATATTGTACATAACAAAATGTGTAATTGTTATGGGGAGAGAGAGAGGGAGTGAGTAAGAACAGAGGAAGAGAGAGTGGGAGGAGGAGATCTTGAGAGACATGGAGGAGAAGAAAGAAAGGGACAAAAATGGAGTGAAAGAGCGTGAAGAAGAAAGAAAGACAAAAAAATTATAGAGAGGAGATAGAGCAAGACAGAGAGAGAAAGTGAGGGAGGAAGAGAGGAAAGGAAACAGAGAGAGGGAGGAAAGGAGAAAGGAAGACAAGTAAATACAGATAAAGAAAGGACATAGAGAAAGAAGCAAGAGAAATACAAAGAATTGCAGAGAGAGATAAGACTAGGAGAGAGAGAAAGAAAGAATAGACAGAGATTAAAAAGGGGAGAGAAAGCAAGAGAGAGTGACAGAGAGAGTGTGTACAGAGAGAGAGGGAGTACAGAGAGGACAAAAGAGACAGAGAGTGACAGCGAGAGTGTGTACAGAGAGAGAGGAAGACAGAGAGCGAGACAGAGATAGTGTGTGTACAGAGTGCGAGAGAGTACAGAGAGAGACAAAGAAACAGATAGACAGACAGAGATTTAGAGGGAGAGAGAGAGAAAGAGAGACACAGAATGACAGAGAGAGAGAGACGGAGGGAGTGTGTACAGAGAGTGAGAAAGAATACAGAGAGAGAGAGAGAGAGAGAGAGAGAGACAGAGAGAGACAGAGAGAGTGTGTACAGAGAGTGAGAAAGAGTACAGAGTTAGACAGAGAGAGGTTGTGAAATCCTCATGTCTGATAAATTGGAGTATGAAGAAATCCAACAGTTCTGAGAGTAAAGACTCTGATTCCAGCCTGGAGTTCTTCAGCTCCAGCAGAGAGCATCATCATCCACAGCTATGACTGGGGGTTGCATTGATAAATGTGCTGAAAGCAGCCCAGGATGCAATATATCAACAGCAAACACATGCAAGTAAACTCCAGCGTTGTCACACTGAAGCAGAACTCCAGTGCACTCACGCATGCAAATGTGCACGGTGTGTCTATTGTATGACACTGCTCGCCTTGTCTTAGAGTCACTCAGAATAAAACATTTTTTCATTCATTTCTGACCATCTGCGAAATAATGATAAACATGCCAGTCAGCCAATCACAACTGAGTGTCTAAATCTTGCTTCCTTTTTCAAGTGAAGGGAAAACTCCACTACAACTCCTCAGAACAAACCTGCAGTGAGAGCGGCAGTGGCAGTAAATTAGTCAGAATTCATCGACTAAGAAATATGAAAAAGTATTACTAAGAAAACTTTTATTCAGATACCATGTCACTGGATTTCATTCCTAAAGTGAAAAAAAAGTTTTGCAGTGTTGTGACTTCAAATAATCACATTTAATTAAATTCAATGTGATTAGATTATATTTAATGTTAAACAAAGACAACCAGAGTAAACACAAAGTACAGTTTTTTTTTTTTAATTTAATTTCATTTATTGAAGGAGAAGTGGTTTTAAAAGGCTTTCAGCAAACAGTTCACTAAATTGCACTCAAAAGAAATTCCAGAAGAGATATGAAAGAAAGTTATTGAAATGTATCCGTCTGGAAAGGGTTACACAACCATTGCTAAGGTTCTGGCTCTCCAGCGAACCCCAGTGAGAGCCACTATCTTTACTCATCTTCTAAGGAACCCACACAGACTTCTAAGGAACTGCAGGCCTCGCCCACCCCAGATATGATAGTTCACTAAAAGAAGTTGTGCTCCTTCTGTGCTCCTGTTTGCATTGCATACCAGCATCCTAAACACAACATATGCTGGTCTATGCTGGTTTTTCTAGCAGGGTTAGCATATCATGCTGCACTGAATAGCATTAGTGTTAGCTTTAGCATTAGCATTAGCTCATCTGGTGGGGTAGCTTCCAGCCCTCAAACTTCTTCCTCATGTGAAAACCTGCCATTTTAATGCCCAGCTACTAAAGGTTTTCCCTGGTTTGATTAATGTAAACATGATTTCCAGAATCCATTCTAGTATTGCTTTCAATTGGCTGCCATTCATATATTGTCAGTTCTCAAACATGTATGTCTGCACTAAACATACTGTATAATAATAGAATGTGTATAATGTTTTAAATCTACTCCTCTATGTGCTTCTAAAATGTAGTTGTGCTGTTTAGCTTTACAGATTGCTGGTAAAAATCCTATTCAACCTAATGAGAGAGTGTATACACAAAAAGATGCATCTTCAAGGGTTCCTTAGCAAAGAAAATGGTTTTATATAGAACCATAAACACTCAAAGAACCCTTTGCATGATTAAAGTTTCTTTGCATCATGAAAGGGTTCTTGGTACATGATAGGTTTGCAATGAGATTTTCAACTAAAACATCTCAATTTTTTGGCTAAAGCCTTTTAAGTAAAGAGTTGCAGGGTGTTATGAGGCAAATCAGTCCCCAAACAAAACTTCTTTTTCAGATTTATCACTATTTCACCACTATCAACATTAGATTAAAAACTCAGATAACACTTGCAGATTCACTGGTGGTTTTGTATAGTAAATAAAATGGCTGTTTTAGTGCTGTAGACATTACAAACCCTGGTTCCTATCACCAATTTGAAAAAACTTGTGAAATTCCCACTTTAAACTCCCCAGAGGTTTGGTTCCTATCATCTTGGCTGTAAATAAGCCTAGTTTCCCTAGAATGGAGCATTTCTAACCACAACCACTTTGAATGACTTTGTTTACAACATAACTCTTTAATTATGCATAAATGTTGAAAAACATGTGTCCTTTAAAATTACAGATTTTTTACATGGAAGCTATTTATACGTGATTTACTGATGAGGAAATGTGGTAATTTGTCATTTCTATTTAGTGCAGAACACTAGCGTTTGATCAAAGGCAAAATCCAGGTCCTAGATAGTAAAGTATGTAGAGTAAAATGTAAGAATGTACAGCGCCTGAACTGAGACACAAGGGTTGCTTTGTGATGGTGCATGCAATTGATTCCAAAAGCACTTTGCAAGCAAGTCTGGGAACAGCACCTGCCAACCAAAGTGCATCATGCCCCAAGATGTATTTATCTTATTCAGCCCTATTAAATGTGAAGCAGCTCACTCTTAGTTCAGCTCGTAGTCAGCCAGCGCTCACAGAATGAGGCACAGCATTGATCGCGCTGTAATGGAACTCAGTGCTCTGGCAATTTGCAAATCACATCAGCCTTGAGCAGCCAGCGAGCATTCATTAACAGCTCAGTCACACTTTCCAGGTAGCAGAGGTAAACTATATGTCCAAAATTATCCAGGCGTACTTTCTAATCAGTGAATTCAGCATCTTTATAGCGCATCCATTGTTGACATTGGTTTTAAATTGTGTAGGTAAGGTGATACTGCCACTAAACCTCCTTAGAAAAGCAGTGGCAGTATAATGGGATGTTCTGGAGGAGCCATAAGCAATGGCAAACTACAGTGGCTTAAAACTTCCCAACATCGGACTGTCACCTTCTCTGGAGTAATCAATCAATCTATCAACCAATAAATCAACCTTTATTTAAACTTGGAGTACATTGAGGGTGACCCTTCTTCGCAAGAAAGTAGAGATTGAACAAATGAGAGGAATCTAACATCCAAATGTTAAAAGTAAAAAAAAACAAAAAAAAACGAAGCAATAACTATAAAGTAAAAGTTGATAATAAAATAAATGACAATTGTAATGATTTAGGCATGCAGTGTGCATCATACTAATTGGTGGCCATAAGCTTCTGTTACTTGTTAAATTTCATATTTGTTCAAACTGTTGCTTTAAGCAGACAGTTCGGATTGATGAAAAGCTCAATCACACTTTTCAGGTAGCAGGGGTGAGAAAAGACAGATATGGAGTCAGCAGTGGAGGGAGGGAGCGTAACTGCTGAAAGATGACAGTGATGAATAGTCTGCAAGCTGAGCTGCAGGCTGAAGTTGCTGTTAGTGCTGTTACACAATGACTGATATGATTCTGTTGAAAAATCCTGACAGAGTTTTTCTGTTTTGGTCCTGCATTCTAGACCTGCTTGACCACTTTTTCTATGTCCCATTCACTCTCCACTACATTGAAAAGGCCTCGCCTAGACACCCAAGATTTTGTCCAGTGGACATCTGTCACGATTTGTACTGAGCTTCATGACTGCAACCTGTGCATGAGCTCCTAACCTTTTCCTGGAAGCTGTAATCCTGTCTTACATTCATATTGAACTTATTCTTCACCATGTTCTAGATCTACCATCTTGTAGATGTTCCACCATGTTCACAACTTGCCACTTTATTAAGTACACCCACCTTTTATCTTCACTCACTGTCCATTTTATCAGGTACTTATCATAAATGTTCACTTTGGAGTTCAAGAATGACAGATTGTAGTCTGAATTCCTGCATAATTTGTTAGCCCCATTTTAAAGTTGTCTGTGTTCAGGACCACCAGTACTAAAACTGAAGAAGCATCAAACACCAAACATGTTTTAATGTCTTAAGAAGTCTAGCAGGTCTTAATACTTCATTCACACAAAAATGGGTAAAGAGTAAAGACAGTTAAACACTAAATAACTATATATAGAAGAAATGCAATCCACTAAATTGTATATATAAAATAAATATATAGTAAATTAAATAAATATTACATGCTTGTTGGGGCCCCCATTATAAGCAACTGTTTATAATGCTTATATCTAGAAACAGGCATATACACAGACAAAATACAGGGGGGTTTGAGCCCCTGCCCTTTTGCCGTCAGACTGTACAAGTGCCCTCTTGATCAGTACAATAGTTGTATTTTTTATAGCCTTAGCCATTATTCAAAATCTGTTTTGTGAGGTGAAGCTCACACCTTGTCCTAAATCAGGACGGCCTACAGCAGGGGTGTCAAATCCAACCACTAAAAGGGTCATATTAAAAAATCAAATATACAAACAACGATGTATAAAATTTGATGTGAAAATGTGTGTGGATGAATGCATGTGTCCAAATTTTCATAGTGGCAGTTAGGCCCAGTGGCAGGGTCAAGCAAACAGGGTCAATGACATTACTAAGGGGCACAGCTACCTTTACCCAATGAACAGTTAGTGAAATAAATAGGTAATATCAGCACATAATAAATGATTAGAGAAGACTAATGCTTTTATGACACCACTTACCATTGGATAGCTTACTTTGAGTAATGTGGTACTGCAGAAGGGAGACTGAGCACACTGGAGTGTGATTGACTGTCACAACAAACAACGCATTTACTATAGCAACAATGTTAACTTCTGATTGTTTAAAGTTATGATAAATTTCATTTTTCTTCCACAGTCCCTGTCCCTACTGTTACATTTAGGAGTTATGTACATGTATTATAAATTATACTGTGTTATAAATTAGACATTTAAAATTGAGTTTAGGGGTGACAAGCTTCCCATATGTCAACAGAAAATAAACTAAACTGGGGATGGTAGCACACTGACGCACTGGTATCTGATTATCTCGTATCTGGTGGCATTGAGTGAAATGCAAGGCAAGGCAAGTTTATTTATGTAGCACCTTTCATACACTGTGGTCATCAAGGTGTGAATCGTTCGCTTAGCTGGAAATCCACATCATTTCAGTGAGTGCCGTTGAAGGATAGGTTACCTTGCAGGACAAAGCAGGAACACAAAGGGAATATTCCGTCTGGTGATGAGAAAACATGATATTTTTGGACATGCAATGTTTTATTATGTTTAATTCAGCAAATAAACAATAATTTGTATTAAATATGTCTTCTTGGTAAAGGACGTGTTTACTTATTCTCACTTAGAAAAACAACAAAACATATATTTTGACCAGTGGTGCCCAAATGTGGGCATACAATCACACACACACACACACACACACACACACACACACCACACATACATATACGGGTGTGTGTTTGTATGTATGTGTGTGTGTATTGGGGTTAAAGATATTTATCTTTGCCAACCCTCTCCCCTCTCCACACACACCAGTACACACATTAAAGAAATAGTAAGTCTATGTACACACTGGGCCTGCATTCCTTAGCTAGCACTTCACAACAAACTACAAATCAAGGCTCTGTGGAGGGCTTAAAGAGACCACCAGCTTAAAGAAAGTTGTAACTCAATTTTTCCATCTTTTTTCTTACAGTCAAATACAACAGTGACTAACACTACCAGCCTGGCAATGGGAGAATGGTGGTGGGATGCCCTGCTCTGACACCAGGGCAAGACTACTAACACTCTTGTGCTGTGAAAAAGTATTTATTCTATTTTTGCATATTTGTCACAGTAAATAGTTTCAGATTATCAAACAAATGTGATATAAGACAAGGAGAACATGAGGAAACACTAAACACTAGTCTTCAAGTGATTGTTTCATTTATTGAAGGAAAAAGGTTTTGCATTCACCCGTGTAAAAAAAAAAGCAACGGCCCAGTTGTGCCACTTTTGATTGCAACAACCGCGACCAAACGCTTTCTATAACTGGAAATCAGTCTTTGCAGAATTGCTTTAACTGAGCCAGAAATGAGGCTTTTAAGCATGAACAGCCCATTTAAGGTCCTGTCACAGCATCTCAATGGGGTTTAAGTCACTGTCACACTACCACCACCATGCTTGACTGTTGGTATGATGCTCTTATTGTGGAATGCTGTCTAACCCTAGACCCTTGTTTTCCAAAAGTTCCACTCACCAGTCCACAGAACATTATTTCAAAAGGCTTAGGGATCATGAAGCTGTTTAGCAGCGGTGTATGCCTTGCAACCTTCACATGGATAGCATTTCTGCCCAGTCTCTTTCTAATAGTGAAGTTATAAACGCTGACCTTACCTGAAGCAAGTAAGGCCTGCAATTCCTTGCTCATCTGGGTTCTGCTGTGACTTCCTGGGTGAGTCATCGCTCTGCTCTTGGAGTAATTTTGGCTTTTTCCATATGGCTCTCACTGTGGTTCGCTGGAGTCCCAGAGCTTCCCCTTTCCAGACTGATATATGTCAGCAACTTTCTTTCTCGTCTCTTCTGGAACTTCTTTACAGAATTAGCCTAGTTCACATAGCTGGAAAGGTTCTAATTAAGTGATGTTTAGACTCAACAGGTCTGACAGTAATCAAGCTTAGGTGTGTCTAGCTTAGTTAATGGGGCAATTACTTTTTCACTCAGGGCCTGTTGATGTTGCTTCAATAAATGAAATGATTGCTTGAAAAGTGTATTTTGTTGTTACGTACGTTGTGCTATATTATATTTTGTACATCTTAAAGAATTAAGTGTGGCAAAT
Source organism: Colossoma macropomum (assembly GCF_904425465.1). Lineage (NCBI taxonomy): Eukaryota > Metazoa > Chordata > Actinopteri > Characiformes > Serrasalmidae > Colossoma > Colossoma macropomum. The sequence goes on along the minus strand of NW_023494792.1, from coordinate 40,810,406 downwards.
ATGCAGAATAAAAAGAATATTTTCTGACTGTCTGTGTTCAGTCCAGGCTAGAAACCCTGTGGATTGTGCATTTTGAAGCTCAAATTAATTCCAAATACTGTCCAGAGAAAAAAAACACACTCCCACTCACACCTAAGACACTTTGTTAGAGTACAGCAGTGTTCCACAGAGGCTTGTGTCTACCTACTGGACATTTGATTGACAGGGTGGGTTTTGTTCAGTCTTGTACTTTCTTCAAGGTTTCTCTCTCTCTCTCTCTCTAACTCGTTCACTTTCAGCTCTCCAAGCCACTCATCCATTAAGTCCTGCCTTCTCTCTCTGTTTTAATCCCACTCCATTTTTTTGAAGCAGAAATGTTTTCCAGAGGCTTGCACTGTGCCCCATATGGTCGCGAGAACATAATCTCTCCGTGGCCTCGTTCTATCTGGCTTTAGGCCCCTCCCTCCATCCCTCCATCCCTCCATCCCATCGTTCACTCCAGCACTTCACATCTGTCTGCAAATCGGAGTGGGACAGAGAGTGAAAAAAAAATATATCGATGCAGTTTGTCCTGAGGCTAAGCCACTATGTACCCACCATATCAGCTAGCAATCAATCAAAACTCCACAGCTAACAGACGTTATGGGGAAAAAAGTAGCCTTTTGCTGCTACATGGCTGTTTTATTCTAGAATAGCTTGAAATAAAGCTCCAGAGCGTAGATGTGGATTACTGTGTGTGCTTTCATTGATTGCAATTCAAACTACTGGTGTAACAAGTCAGAATAAGACAGAAATTGTAGTGGTCTGTTCGCAGCTGTCATTTAAAGCAATAGTTACACAAAAATATACAGTTTTCTCCCAAATGTGAGATATATTTGAAGTCTGAAGTTTGCTTGAGTTCAATTTATGTCCCATTACCTTTTTAAAAGCAATAAAATGACTGTTATTGTTTTGTTTTTTATTTCAGTTAAAAGCTAATGGATCTGTACTTTAACCTATAATAAAATGATTAAAATTGATTAAAATTTGAATGATCACAAAAACACATAAAATATCTGTATACAACTTTAATATGATGATTTTGGCCTGACCAACCTCACTGACATTGAACACCTTTATATGAAATATATTCATATAACATCTTCCCATAAGATCATAACTTTAATGTTATTTGATTAATTTCCAGGCAATTTAATGTTAAAAGAATTTCCCAATTATTTTATTTAATATAGCAAAGTGCCAGCTGTCAATTAAAGGAAGCTTATTATAAACGAATTAGTATGGTGCTAACTGCATGCCTAAATCATTACACACTCGCCTCAACCATGTTGAGCTGTTAAGTAATCTCAAACAGAATATGTGCTTTCTCACACTGCATGACACACTCTCAACATGAATACATTACACAGCTAAACACAGCAGTAGCTACATCTTGAAGCCTGTATTTTGTCTGTACTTCTTTCCATGTTGTAAAAGAGTCTGTAATACAGCGTCAGAAACCACATACGCAAGTCTATTTGAGATTACTTAACAACATGACATGGTTTGAGGCGAGTGTGAGATGATTTATGCATGCAGTCTGCACTTTTCCTGAATTGAGTTCATTCTGGGCCTGGAAATTCTTTAAAAATTAACTTGTTTCTTTGCCGTTTTTGTATTAATCAAAAGAAAGTGCCTGACCTTTAGAATATGTTATTTTCCCACCTCAGGCTGTTAAATCAGATACTATAGGAGCTGTTTTTTTCTGAAATGTACAGTATTTTTACCAGTTTTTAGGGAGATGTAATTATGTAACAGCATTCAAAAAGCATGTTTCATTTGAGTTTATTATATTCTAGTAAGAAATACACATATTTATGAAATGCTTTTTGAACTTCATATAAAGAATAAAAATACATTTTTTCTTGTGTTTTCTATATTTCTTATCTATGTTACTTCAAAGCCTTTAGAGTTTTTTAGAAAGTCTAGTTCTGTAGTTTTGTGCTAGAGCGATGAGGCTAATGTAGTTAACAAGTAATGGAAACTTATGTACATTAATTAGCATTTGTCCATTTTTATAGACAGCATTAGGCCATATCAGAAACCACATGAATAAGTCTTTTTGAGATTAATAATCACAAACAGATTCTTGTTCTGCTAGAAAAAACAGCACTTGTGTTTTGGATGGTGATATGCTGGTCTGCAGCAATGGAAGCTGTTATGCTGGTCACCTGCAAAACCAGCTTTTGTTGTGTTTTGGATGCTATTATGCTGGTCAATAAGCATGACCATGCTGGGTAACCAGTTAAACCAGCACCAGATCAGCATAAACAAGCATAAACAAACATCAACATGGAATTCAATAGTATTTACTGCAGTACCACCATACACAGCTATATAAACATCTGATAAACAAATGTGGACATCATAAGGGGTGATGTAAAGTTAATATCAGTGGATATACTGTCATTACAACTTTGGTTAAGGACTGGTTTCACAAGCTCCTAAAAAACATCGGACTCCATGTTAACCATAAAAATAATAATAGTAATAATTTAAAATAATACCAATATAATTTTATAGCACTTTTCTCATAGCCAAGGTTGTTTTACAGTGGCAGTAGGAAAAAAAAACTTTCAGTGAGCAGAAGAAAGAAAGTACAGAGAAAAGAGGTAGGTTTTAAGCTGAGCTTTGAAAGAGGAAAGTGAGGGACAGTCACAGAGAGATTGCGGTAATGTGTTCCATAGTTTGAGGGCCATGACGTTAGAAGATCTGCTCCCAGCGGTGACAAATCTAAATTTTGGGGCTGGAGCCTATCCCAGCAGTCATTGGGCAGAGGCAGGAAACACCCAGGGCAGGTCACCAGTCACATACATACGCAGGGCAGACAGACACATACATTCAAACACACACAGGCAATTTAGCATGTCCAACTGGCCTGACTGCATGTCTTTGGACTGTGGGAGGAAACCCACACAGGGAGAACATGCAAACTCCACACAGGAAGGACCCTGGTCGCCTAGCCAGGAACCGAACCCAGGTCCTTCTTGCTGCGCGGTGACAGCGCTACCCACTGCGCCACCATGCCACCTCAGCTAAACACAGCAAAGCTTTTTTGGGGAAACATGATTGGCCATACAGAGAAACTTACTGTGGTGCTAGCAATTTAGCAATGGCTAACAGTTATACCAACGCATTTCTGTTTTGGAGGAGTGAAAGTCACTTTTGTGTCTTTAAGACACGGATGTGTTTACACTTGACTCGGTTGTCTCAGCGTCTCCATTGTTTCATGTAAATAAAACTGAACTGAGCTGAAAATCTATAAAACAATTATATTTTTTGTTTCTCTCTCCCTCCCTCTGCCTTTCTCTTGTGTTTTCTTCCTCTCTCCCTTGCTTTCTCTCCTTATCTCTATTTCTGTTTAATATCTCCTCTCTTTCTCCCACTCTCTCTCTTTCTCTCTCTCTGTCTAATCCCTTCCTCCTTCTCTTTCTCTCATTCTCAACCTCTCTGTATTTCTCCCTGTTTCTCCCTCATTATCTATCCTTCCTTTTTTCTCCCTCTCCATCTTTCTCTATCTCACTCTCTCTCATTCTCTTTCCTCTCATTTCTCCCTCTTTATTCTCCCTCCCTCATTCTCTCTCTGTCTTATCTCTCCCTCCCTCTTTCTCTCATTCTTACCCTCTTTTTATTTCTCCTTCTCCCTCTGTCACTGCCTCCCTCTATTTCTCTCATTCTCTTTTTCGTCCACTCTTTATTTCTCTTTCTCTCTCTCATTTACTCAATCCCCTCCCTCGTTTTCTCTCCTCCTCTCTATTTTTTCTCCCTTTTTCTCTGACCCCTCACTCTCTCTCTCTCCCTTCCTCATCCCTTCCACTCACTTTCTCTGTCTCTCTTCCTCATCCCTTCCACTCTCTTTTACTCTCTCTCCCTCCTTTGCTCGCTCGCTCTCGCTCTCTCTCGCTCTCTCTCTGTCTCTCTCTCTCTCTCTCTCTCTCTCTCTCTCTCTCTCTATCTTGCTCGCAATTCAGTTCAAGGATGCATTATTGAATAGTATATCAACACTACTATTTCCTACTGGTAAAGAGTTTAAGACCAGCATGGAGCATTTATCAAAATAAAAATATATAAATAAATACATTTTAAAAAATGATAAAATGTGTGCGCCCCCTCTCTCTTTATTATGCACTCTACCTCCCTTTAACTCTCCTCTCTCTCTCACTCCCTCGTTTTCCCTTTCTCTCCATCTCAATCTCTCTCTCTCTCCCACTCCCTCTCTGTCACTACCTCTCTCCCTCCCTCTCTTTCTTCCCTCCTCTCTCTCCTCATCCCTCCCATTCTCTCTCTCTCTCTGTCTCTCTCTCTCTCTCTCTCTCTCTCTCGTAATTCAGTTCAAGGTTGCATTCTTGAATAATATATCAGCACTACTATTTCCTAAGACCAGCATGGAGCATTTATTAAAATAAAACTGTATTAGCAATAACAGGCAGGTGGAGGAAAACAATACATAAATAAATAAATAAATAAATAAATAAATAAATAGATAGATAAATAAAATGTGTGCGCCCCTCTTTATTTCTTTATTATGCACTCTACCTCCCTTTCATTCTCCTCTTTCTCTCTCTCTCAAGTACTCTCTCTCACTCCCTCGCTTTCTCTTCCTCTCCATCTCTCCCTCTCCCACTCCCTCTCGTTGTCACTACCTCTCTCCCTCTCTGTCTCATCCCCCTCCCTCTCCTTCTCCCCTCCTCTCTCTCCTCATCCCTCCCACTCCCACTCTCTCTCTCTCTCTCTCTCTCTCCTCACTTACAGCAGCAGAAGCAGACATGGCGACGGTGGTCCAGCCGCTGACTCTGGAGCGAGGTGAGTGCGCGATGGATTCGGTGGATTCGGGGACTGTAGTTTGATTTGTAGTCGTTTTGTTTCCTCCGCGAAGCTTCATCGCGTTCATTTTGCTGAGAGAAAGCGCCCAGCAGGGTGTCTGATTTCCGCTCCTCCTCGCTCGGATCCGCTCGATGCTGGAAGTGAGCGGAGCCGCGCGGCTCCATGTGAGGCGATGCTGAAGCGATAGCTGCCACTCTGCGCTCCGGAGTCGCGCTGGGATTATTTCCGCCCTCATTTGCTCCAGATTTCTTCCTCAGGTTTGCACGTTGTGCGCTCCGCTGTTGACGAGCACGTCTTGCTCTTTTACTTTCCTCCAAATCAACTTTCGACCCAAAATGAGAACACTGGGTTGTTTCTGCCTCATAAATGCTTCCAAAGCCGCTTACAAACCTTCTAACTCAGTTTATTGACGAAGTGGCTGCATGTTTATGGACGTGCAGCTGCGCGTGCATGTGGCAGTGCATTTCAGATGCACCGCTGGATTTCCAGCGGAAGCAGATGTGGCACAGCAGGATTGGAGTAATGATGGGTTTACTCTGCTATGCTGTTTTGCATGCATTTTTGTTAAGCATGTTGTGTTTTCGACGGACTCTGCGCGTTCAGCAGGGCCAGATTAAGACCCTGTGCTGCCCCTGGGCATTAGAGCTGCAGAGCCCACTGATGATATACTGAGACCTTTGCTGAGAAGGTATTGGCTTTGCTGAAGATTCATTCTGTTCACTCTTAAGGAAATATCTAAGTTAATTCCTCAGCTGAGATCAGTCAGGTCTACCAGATTTACAGTGGTCATGCTTTTTGGACGTTTATGGCTGGATTATCAGGCTGACTGACTGGTGTGAATAGATTTTGCCTAAACTGAATCTTTCAAGAACTGTTAACAGATTAAAGTCGTTTTAAATTTTTTAAACAACCTTTTGGTGCTCCTGGACAGTCACCCGGGTGACCCGTGTGGTAGATCCAGCAATGGAATTCAGCCTGCACTGAGCCTGAACAGCCCCCAACTGGCAGCTCAGCCCATTTTTAAATGACTGTTGTCTTGAGCGTTATATAGGACTGGTAGCTTAAACAGGTTGAAACAAGCACACAGCAGGGCATGGAGGAGATATTAATAGAGAAATGGGATAGCCCTGGTATGGCATGGGGGCTATCGTGTTTAAAACGTTGCCCGAGCTGTGCAGAATGGAGCAGTGTGTGAATAAATGATGGACAGCCTTAATGCTCTAGTAGCACAAGCTGGAAACAAGTGGCTCAGTAGGTTAAGATACTACAGATCACAAGATCTGATCTTCACATGAAAATAATGGTTGAAGGGCACGTGTCCTACATTTTATTTTTTTACCTGAGGTTTTTGTATGGAAGCCTTTTTATGCCGCTCGAATAAAAAAGGCCATGTAGTATGTCAAAATAATAAGAAGCTTTCTCATAAATATGACTTAAGATCTCAAAATAATGACAGGGTCTCATAATAATCAGAAAAGTGTCATATTTATGAGATAGCAGGTCTTAAGTATGATTTATTAGGTCATAATTGTGATATACCAAGTGAAAATTTTGAGAATCTTTCTCAAAAGGTTTTTATTATTATAAGATAGCAAGTAGTATTTATGAGATACTAAGTTATAATTATGAGATGGTAAGCCATAATTATAAGATAGATATCATTATTATGAGATAGCAATTCTAATTACGAGATAATGTCATAATTGTTACATAGTATCTCATAATTATGATTAGGTCATAATAAAGAGATACTAAGTAATAATTATAAAACTAAATCATAATTATGAGATACTCAATCATAATTATGGGAATCTTTCTCTTTGTTTTGGTTATATAATATATATATTTTTTTCTCAGTGGCGGTAACAGGCTTATGTACTTATACCATTTGTGTGATTTTATGTGCCGTAATTCATTTTTACAGGACCATTTACCGAACTTTGGATTAAACAGGCTGTTTTTGTTACTGTGACTTTAAGACTGATATATCTAAATGACCTCTGTTCTGTATTTTGGCTCATTCAAAAAGCTGAAACACTCCCTATAACTTCAGTGTAAAGGGGCTGTAGACTGTATTGGTGGATATATGTAAATGTTTTGTGACGCCACAAAAGCAACTTATTCAAAACTTATTCTGTTTTTGCATTTTAGTTTCCATATGTAGACTGTATGGACTGGGAAGTGAATGGTACATTGTGAAACTTTTAACAGTGTTTACAAGTACATCGAACTCTTATTTTTGACAGTCCATGATATGAGCCCTTTAAGAAAAAGTTGAATGAGAAATGCACATTTGACTGCTGTTGTAGATTCTGAATGTGCAATTTGACATGCATTGTCGTCGTTATGCATAAAATGGGGCTTGTTTCGGACATTAGCATCAGCAATGGTAAGAGGAACAGAATGTAAATCAAATCAAAGGGTCTTTATTGTTATTCCTCAATATAACTAGTAGATATTGGAATGAAATGTCATTCTTCAGGCCCCAAAGTGCAACACACAACAGTAGTACATTACACAGGATTACATAAGAGGGTTTTCCATCCTCCCAGTTTTTTGAGTTTTATGCTAGGACGAGGTTGAAAAGTTTGAATATTGCTAAAGCCGAAATGCGAAAAAGATGGAAAAGGGTTTTTCAAATAAATGAAGACGCATCAAGCTGTAAGTGAGAAATGATTAGCCCTACAGATGGTCCAGTTGTGGCGTATAGCTTTTCAAAGGTTGTTTTCGGCATTCTAAAATGCCTAATCCAAGCTTGTGCAAAAATTGCTCTGCATGATGTGCTCCCAGAATTGTCTGGGGCGTTTGTGTTCCCACTGTAAGGTGGACGTCATCAGGGTGGCATGGAACTTTCAGCCCTCATTAGGTGGGCCATTTCTCGTCCTACCCGGCGTCTCTAAGATGCAAATAACACATTCGTAGATAATAGTAAATGGCTGTGAGGATAATTCTACTTAACGCAGCGTTTTTTTTTCTACAGAAATTTTGTAAATGCGCAGATCATTAGCGAAACGTTTGAATGGAAACCCAGCCATTGAGAGCAGATACACAACAGTGTGAAATGAGTGCAGAATATACAATAAATGCACCAGATTAAATATACAGAACATAAATACACATGACGGTATATACTAGACAGGACAACAAAACAATATATGAGTGGGGCAATATATACCAAGTTAAGAGTGTTCGTAGAAAAAATGGGAAAAAAACATGAGCTTTTCGAGTTGGATTCAGATTGAGAGGCAGAACCATGTTTAAGTCTGAAATTTTCTCCATTGTTTTGGATTTTTTCAGTAAGGTATGTTGATTTTTTGTTTGATTTGTTTTTCCTTCTGTTTTTCCTTACTCCTTATTTGCAGTGCTGTCCTATTCTTTATATGCTGTGTTGTTTTCTGTGTTTTTTATTTGTAGTGCTGATTAGTCTTTATTCTTTCAAGTATTGTTTGTGTTGAAGAAGATTCTTTACAGGTATAAGATTCCAGAGCTGAATAAGGCAGATTTGTTTCCAGTACTGTCAGAATATAAAGCATAGTTTACTTTGTGATAGTAGAACTTGTAAAGTGGAATTCCTTGAGATGTAAACAAAGTTAGCCAGAGTATTTTAATGTGAAATGGGTCACTGTAGAGAAACCTACGGACTCAGATCACTTTAAAGTGGTGGTGACAGGAAACAGGGGATGCAGTGTATATAATGTAGTCTAAAATATGGCCATTTCATTTAATAGACTGTGAAAAAGACGTGTTTTGTTTAAAAAAGTAAGGAACCAGTCTGCCTTCAATGTTTTTGAGTTATTTGGCTTTTCTACATGTAACAGCAACATATACCTTTGGACAGGAAGTTAACTGAACAGTCTGTATATTACACTCTGTAGGTTAACTTGAAATCTGCAATTGAATCAACTCAAAATTTTAAAGAAACATGTTTTTTTTAAGTTAAAACAGTTTTTAAGGGTGTATCTAAACCAGTCAGTAAAAGTCTTTAAAAATGACATAGATTAAACAGAAAACATACAGAAATCTCAAAAAATAAATTTATTCATTTTTGCAGTATTTAGTGTGTCCAGCATTTGCCTTTATTACAGCTTTCATTCTTGCTTTCAGTTTTTCAAAGAAATCTGCAGGGATATTTTTTCACACCTCCAAAGTTCAGTCTTGAAAGTTGGTTGCATTTTGTGCTTCTCACGATCCAAGCAATCCCAAACACATGCAGTGATGTTGAGGTCTGAACTCTGGGGTGGTCAGTCCATTGTTCTGAGAACACCAGCAGCTTCTTTATTTGATGTGCAAATTTTCTATTTTGTATTTTCTGTTTTTCTTTTGTTTCCTTTCCTCAGTAAGGTCTTCTTGACAGCTGCAGCATAGAGTTGTCTTCTCACAGTGGAAGGAAGGACAGAAACACCTGTGGGTTTTCTCAAAGCTGAAGCAAGAGTGGCGCTTGATCTTCTCCTCTCTCTTAAAGATGAAAGCTTTAGTGCTGTTTATCTGATGTGGACACTTTTAGTCTTTTCAGTCTACCAGGTCTTGCAGGGATGTTAGGGGTCATATTTTCCATGTGCCTTTTTTAGCATTTTTGAACTCTACTTTTGGAAACTCTACCTGATGCGAGTGGATTATATCTAATCTCCTTAGAAATATCTCAAGCAAAATGAATAACTTTTACTAAATGGCCATTTTAAATGGTAATTAAACAAATGAAAGGTGGTCTCTATCTTTGCACTATGCTGTACCCCTATGCCATGAATAGATTATAAAAAAAACAATAAAAACATTTTAGACCAGAACATTTGTAAAACTATTCATAACCAATTTATGTAATAACTTTCTGTGAGGGAGCTTTTAGCATTAAACTCTTCAGATGTCTGTTTCCTATCACCACCACTGTGAAATCAGTGAAATTTCCCTTTAAGGGCAGCAGTAAGCTATGGAATTTTCTGCTGGAGTTACAGTGGCACTCTTCATGAAACAAGTAGGCTAATGAAGTATTTACAGGGAGATATCCTTTGTTTTGACAATCAAGAACAAGAGGTTATGAAATGGGACTTTACTCTTGTATATACAGACCACTTCTGGTTACCAGACCCTAGTTCAAAGAAACTGTTCTTCATCAGGGATACATGATGATTATGGAATCATGTCAGTACTGGCAAATAACTGCTTAAAAAAACAGTTGGTATCAGACATTTAGAGTTGACCGATATTTGATTTGTATTTATGTGCTCCAGATGGAATCAGTCAAATCAAAGCAAAACATATAGCCAATGCTGCACTAAAATATCTGCTTTTTATTCATTTTACTGCATTTATAAGACTATAAATAAATGTAAGATTTTTGTGAAACGCGAAACCAAGTAGTCTAAATGTTTGCATTTCCTAAATTGCCACTGTACACTGTATTTATATTCAATTTATAAGGTTCTACACCATTTAAACAGCTGTCATTTACATTGTGTAAAAAGTTCATGATGATTGGACCAATAGAAGTGCTCCAAAATCACTTGAAATAAACGTCTTTTCATGGACTTACATTAAATGTTAAGACCCTTTTTTGCCTTCTCCTGGACAGTACCAAAATGTGTATGCATTGGCATGGGTAGATATGTACATAAAAATATTGGATATCGGCATTGGCCTTTAATTCCCATATCGGCATATTCCCATTCTTCAAATTAGCGGTGAGCAATATGGCAAGAATTACGATACTTGAAGTCATTTTTATGATACACAGTATATACGATAGGTCCATGAATAGTTAGACATAGACAAGGTTATTGTTATTTTAGCTGTATACCACAGCATATTGGAGCTGAAATAAAATAAAGTGCAGACCTTCAGCTTTAATGTGAGTCTATTTACATCCAAATTGGGTGAACGGTGTCTAAATTGAAATAATTTTCATACATATCCTTCCCTTTTTCAGGGGCTGAAACGTAATTGGACAGTTGGCTGCTCAGCTGTTCCATGGCCAAGTTTGTGTTATTTCACATTCAAGTTGATTTCAAGTGTGGAATGCGCATTTGGAATATGTTGCTGTCTTAATATGAAGCACAAAAAGCTGTTACTGCCAGTGAAGTTAGCTATCATTAGGCTAAAAAAGAGATATTGTAATACCTCAGAGAGACTGCAGAAACATTATGTGTGGCCAAATCAGCTTTGGATCTTAAAACTTCTTAAAAAGAAACAACGCACTGCTGAGCTCAGAAACACCAAAGCCCTGGAAGACCATGGAAAATAACTGTGGCGGATGGTAGTGATAAAAAAAGCCTTCACAGCAGTTGGCCAGTTGAAGAACACCCATCCAGGAAGCAGGTGTGTCTGTGTTAAAGTCAACAATCAAGAGAAGACTTCACCAGAGTAAATACAGATTTACCACAAGATGTAAACAATTGGTAAACCTCAAAAACAAGAACATCAGATTAGACAAAAGCAGCAGGATTCATTTTGAAGTGTACTGGGCTACAATATCTGCAGATATCAGATAGAGCCAAATGTTTCAAAACTCATTGGACGACACTTTACAGTGCAGATGGACAATGACCCAAAGCATGCTGCCAAACAACCTAAGACTTTTTTAAGGCAAAGAAGTGGAACGTTTGGCAATGGCCAAGTTAATCACCTGACTTTCAACCGATCAAGCATGCATTTCACTCATGTACTGTACTCATAAACTGTAACAGATACAATGCACAAGGTAAATAATGCCACATTTTTTTTTCATAAAACTATTATATTTATTCAGTTTTACATATTGTGCTACAGTAAGTCTAGTTAAACAGGACTAATTATGCTCTCTATGATGAAAAATGCAGTTAGTCAATGTTCTTTAAGTACTGACAATATCTGCAATATGCTCCGAAAAGCATATTGTGACATAATTTATTACAGTAATGATAAAGTACTGTCATGTTACCTAACTCTGCTTTAAACAATCCTCTGCCCTTTAACATTTTTCACAGTCCTCATTGAATGAAGAAGAATGGCTCTCAGTGTCTCCTGTGCAGCTTCAATTCAGAGCTTATGGAGATGTAGTACATGCAGAGCAGAGATATTCTCGAGGCATTAATCAATACTGCTCTATGACAAGGCCCAGGCAGACCTGGCACATAGCCGAAAAGTCAAAACTGGCAGAAAATCTGCTGAGACCCTAAGGTCAAATCTGATTTGACATTAGACCTGCAATGTGTACAAAATACTAGTATTGAGCTTAGTGTAGACTGCAGATTGGTTGACTAATTTACATTTTGTACAAGTTGTGTTGTCAACATCAGTGCTTCTTGATCAGTCTATAATCTCACCCAATCTAACTCCTCACTCATTTCTGCTATAAGCCACACTCACTGGTCTGCAATTAAAAAAAAAAAAGATTTAGAAAATTATAGTCGATGAAAATAAGTTGAAAAATTGTTATCAGTATTGAAACGATATTTGAACGATACCCAGCAGTTCAGATAAACAAAGAAACCGCTCTTCATGATGAATACATGATACATATCGGTATTGTCAGAATTTTTGACTGATAACCAACATTATTAGTGATTAATTGGCTGACAAACCTAAAACCACAGACAAGACCCATGAAAACATCAACCACAGAACAGCATATAAACAAAGCTTTAGGCTTTACTGAATAAAAAAGCAGCCGAATGTAGCAGGTATGACAGTAAAGTAATTACAGTACATTTACCATATTACTTGCTTTGAAGTTTAGTTAGTCGTGAAGTGCATAGTTTAAACAACAATCAACATAAAGTCGGTAGCTAGCAGACATTAAGCTTTTTTGTCATTGGACTCACTATACATTAGCTAACAAACATATTTGTAGGCTGTAGCTTAAGGCTACACTCAACAAATGCAACATGACATTTAAAAAAGGGTCAGCTGTATCCTCCCTTAGCACTGTGTCATATGGCTAGGTATGCTAGTTGAGGACTTAGACCACCAAAGCTGAACTGGTAGATCACTAAAACTGTCTCCATCAGATAAACAGTACTTTCATCTTTGAGAGAGAGGAGAAAATCAAGCTCTGCTCTTGCTTCAGATTAAAAAAAAATCCACAGGTGTTTTTGTCCGAAAAAAGCCAAAGAAGCTGCAGCACAATATAGTGGCCACCAAAGAGTCCAGACCTCAGCATCACTGGACGTATGTGGGATTATTTGGATTGTAAGAAGCAGAAAATGCAACTAAATTCTATGACTGAACTTTTGAGGTGTGGAAAAATATCCCTGCAGGTTTCTTTGAAAAACTGAAAGCAAGTCTCCCAAAATAAATGTAAGTTTCACACCATTCAGAGTGACCATTCATGATACAGTGAAACAATAGAAGTCATAGCACCTCTGTACTTCCTGTAGTGTATTACAATCTCTCAGAATGAACATGTAGATTATGTGAACATTGTAGAGCATTATAGAGTTTTTTTAATGAAACAATAGATGCCATATCACCCCCACACTTCCTGTAGTGTATTACAATCTCTCAGAATGAACATGTAGATTATGTGAACATTGTAGATCATTGTAGAGCCCTTTTTACATAGAACAATAGAAGCCATATCGCCCCCTGCACTTCCTGTAGTGTATTGCAAGCTGTCAGCATGACTGTGTGGATCATATGAACATTATAGAGCATTATAAAGTTTTTATTTTAATGGAACAATAGATGCCATATCACCCCCTACACTTCCTGTAGTGTATTACAGTGTGTCAGAATGACGCTGTAGATTGCATGAACATTACAGATTATTACAGAATGCTTTATAAATGAAACAATAAAAGACATATTGCCCCCTACACTTCCTGTAGCGTAGTTCAATAATACATTTTAATAATGAACAACCTGGGCAACAAATCATTGCAAACGTACACCCAGCTTGTCAGTTCTTTTACTGATCGTTTTTAAGTCAAACAGCAGTGTAGTGATAATGGTAAATTTTGAGTTTAAAGCAAAAATATATTTGCTTTTGGAGCAAAAGTCAGGCTTTAAGATAATTGTTACTACTGTTTTTAACTAGCTGTGCATGATGCTTATTGGAGTACATAAGCTTCCATTACTTGTTAGCTACATTAGCCTCGTAGCATCAATGCAAAACTAATGAAGCAGACCATGGCTGTTCAACTGAACAAAGTTGGTGGAACTTGGTGGAAATCTGATTTTTTTGTCTGTCATTTCAGAAGACATGGTTGCCTGTATTAGATTCTCACTGACAACAGTGACCTTTTCATGGACAAAGGTAGTGTGAGGTCATTGGTGTAACACTGCCACAGCGTCCTGCTGGAGTCTTGATTTAGAGGTATGTGTGTGCCCTCTGTTGTTTGGAATGTCACGACTGGACCAATTAGCGCTGATTGGGGGATTTGATAAAGTGAGCTAGCGTGGATTTGAGAGGAACCCCCTGAGGTGGATTTGGCCTCTGCACAAACTCCTGGATTCTTGGCAAGCTTGAGGTCTGCAGAAAGGTATTTTTTGGTGTAGCACAATCTATTAAAGGAAAAAATGACAGAAAGTATAGCAGATGGCCATTTCCCTCCATCTTTTTCTCTCCAGTGATGCATTCTGCCATGAAAAATTCTGGGGAGACAGTTACCTCCAAAGTACAATTCTTCTGCTCCAGACAATCAGGCAGCACAATATGGACAAAATACAAATATTATGGTTATAATGCTACATACTGCTATTGCAATATACCTATATTGCAATATAGGTATTGCAATATAGGCTTAGAATTAAACAGACTGTTTTATTCATGTGTCTGTATGACTGATAAGCTATGAATATAATGACACATGTAAATTGTATCTGTTCTGATTGGCTGCCTCTTGTTGTGCCTCACTCAAAAAGCAGTCTAGTCTGTGAATGCTGTAGGCCGAATAGGTGTATATATGTGAAGGCATTGGTTTTTGTGACATCACAAAAACAATGAATTTGAAATGAGCTGGTTTTACACTTTCCTTATATACTGTGCAAAAGTCAGAGACCACTCAAACCAGTCAAAACTAGCATTAATTATAAGTTATTCATTCTTTAGTGTCAGAAAATGGCAGGAAACATATATTTAACATAAAATTACACAAAAGCCTTCAACACTAAATATAATCAGTTTTTTTCACTATTCAGTATGTTTATCCTTTGTTAGAGCTTCTTTTTCCCAATTAAACATTTAGACTTATCAGCCTATAAACCTTACTTCGCATCAGATGTCCACTTTTAGTGTTCTAGTGCACATTTTCTTCTTTTTGGTCTCTTTTCTTGGCAACAGCTTCTTTACAGCTACACATCCTTTCAGTGGAAGGATGGACAGAAATACCTGTGGATTTTTTCAGATCTGAAGCAAGAGTGGAGACTGATTTTCTTCTCTCTCTCAAAGATGAAAGATTTAAGTACTGTTTATCTGACAGTGACAGTTTTGGTGGTCCACAAGGTTTTGCATGGTTGTTAGGAGTCTCAAATTCTCTAAATCATTTAATACTTTTTAAACTCTGGTTTTGGAAACCCATATTTTTTTCAATTATTTTCTTTTGATTTTCCCTTTCTTTGTGCAAGTGGATTATCTTATATCTTAATTTCCTCAGAAATATCTCCAGAGGAAAGCTGTTCATTGGAAATGAAATAAGTGAAGGGTGGTCTCTGATGTTTTCACAGTACTGCATCATGCAGCCTTTCTCTAAAAGTGGACATCAGAGACATTACTCTAACCACATTCTCAGCTTTAGAGGCTGAAGCTAAAGGACAGATATTTTCTGTCCTTTAATGGGTGTCTGATAATGGTTGTGCTGACCATATTGCACTTGAAGTATGAAAGCTGCATTGTTGCTGTGGTGTAATTGCCTTATATCTGGTCTCTGGATCATGCTTTGAATTTTGCTCTTTGATGCTTGTGGTGCCCCATTGATTCTCTTTGTGTCTGAACTAGCCAGGCTTTCTCTAAATCACAGCCTTCCCTCAACATTGGGAGCTGCCAAGCTCAAACAGTCTGATGTCATCTTTGTCTTGTAGTGGCACTGCTCAGTAAAGGTGGACTATAAGGCAAAAATATATCACGATACTTGGGAGACATTTTCACAATACATGATACGTATGGGCTATGATAGTGTTGCACTGATACCAATACCGTATCGGTATTGATGCTGATACTGGCACTTAAATGCAGTATAGGTATCAATGATGGAGATACCAATACCTGTGACCGATACCACAAAGCAATTTCTAATGGGTTCGTGCCCACCAGTAGGCAGAACTTAACAACCCTTTGGCGGTGTGGGATGACAAGCAGCAGTAAAAATGCTAATGGCAAAATCTGTAATGGCAGTTTTTGGTATTAAGAACACGCTAATGGAGCCATAACTGTACGGCTAAGCTGCTTTTTTTTAGTAATAACTTGTCTGCCACCATGTGGTAACTTACTGTCCGAGTTAATGTTATTGAGAGAGCAAAAGGTATTGCCGGACTCTCGGCGTAATAGCCTTGATATGCTAGCCTGTGCATCCTCTAGCCCTGCCTGTGGTACGCCTCCATCGGTCTGCTGTATCACACAAGCATTGTATTCAAACAAGTTAGAAAAAAACACTAAAAGTCGCTGATACTGACAGTGTGAAAGCTGGTGATATTTACTGAACTGACATTCAGAGATGCAGCACGAGGGAACAAGACCCACGTAGGAGACAAATGACTTGAGAAATCTGGATGTGAAACAACATTCGGCTCTGTTTTGAGCCAGAAAAGCTGCTGTGTGCTGATGTGTAAACACCATAGGTTTAGCTGCATACTGTTCAGCTGTTCAGTTCTGTTTTTAACTGTTTAAGTTGTTAAACATGATATATGTATATATATATATATATATATATATATATATATATATATATATATATATATATACAGTAAATAAACAGAAAAAAAATAAATTTTCTTAAGCATCTAATAATATATATATTCCAACAAACAAATGCAAGTATGTTTTATTTGTGATGTTGAACATAGATTTTGCCATAATAAAATATTTTGAAAATGTAATTGTATAAATATCAGGACTTGTGACTATGTGAGTTAGGTTAGATAGAGTTAGTATCAGTATTGGTACTCGCTATCGGCCAATACTAAAGGATCAGGTATCGGTATCAGAAGGGAAAAAAAAAATCAGTGCATCTCTACTCTATAACCATGTGGATCCCCGTGTCAGTCAGCTCTGATGATATATTTTGCCTATTTACCATGAGCTAAATTAGGCAGAATCAAAGAAAGCAAATAGAAAAGGCAGTTTCATTCATCTATTCAGATGCAGACCCAGGAATAATGTGTAAACAACAAGTCAGAACTGCTATGGAATTCTTGTCGAGTTCAGACTAAACACTACTTACAAGCGGAAAGCATTTGCCAGTCCACACTCCCTGCTGAAAAAGACCATTAGAACCACCAGAATTGAACTGTGATAGTTTTTCATTCTAATGTGAATTGGCTTAATGCTTACCATTAGAGACCATGGGAAGGTAGGAAACCTTTAGATCCCTTTAGGAAACCATCAAATGCATCTGGAATCAGTCACAGAACACCTGTTAAGCCATTAGGGTTGCCACAGACCAGGATTTCACAACATGTCCAGGAATCCAAGTATTTTTATGTGTTAGTATTATGCTTAAACTGCTTTTTTTATCTAGTCAGACCATAAAGAATGGGCTTAATTATTTCAGGTGACCCTCAATGTACAGACAGTTCTTTGGGAAAGGTGCACTGTTGACATATTTAGGCACCAGAAAGCCCTTTAGTGTGATAACTGAGAAGGTTCTGTAGTTGAGCTGATGTCTGTCTATCTATACTGCATCATCAGTCAAGCTCCTGATTGAGTGTCTATTAATTTTACAGGACTGAGGTGGCAGCTCTAATTGGAATCCTTTACACTGTGATATCAACCCATCAAAAAACACTATTAGTGAAAGAAAATACCATTAGTGTCTAATGGACACCACCAGGAACCAAAAGAAACTTTTAATGACTTCTATTAATTTTTTCAGCAGGGCTCTTTACTTGCAGTAAATGAGTAAACGTAATGTGCAGATATCTTTACTGATCATCAGATTCTGTATAAACATGCATTACAGCTTGTAAATGATAAGCATTGAGTTTTGAGCTTTTAACTGTTTGAAAGAAACCATACAAGCTAACTTGTAGCTAGCCAATGGCTAATATCACTGCTGCTGGTTTATAGCCACTGCACTCTTTTCATTTGGGCATATTGACTGAAACGTCTAGCATGGTGTTTGCAGTAAGCGGCAAAAAAATGTGACAGTTTTGTGTGTATGTATATTAGGAGTGCCTGAACGTTAGCGCGATGCTAAGGGTGTGTTGTTAAGGACGTGCCTGAGAAGGCTGAGACAGTGCGGCTAGCTCTGGTGTGACATTCTTGCTAATTAGTTGATGTTAGATACATTACAAAGCAGTGCAAAGATACACCTCTCACAAAGTAACATGTTTTCACATCATCCTCTGAGGACAAAAGACCTCATGTAGGAGACGGCAAGTCTCCATCAGCAGTCACGGTTGTAGCAGTCATTGTCAGCTCATTAGCTCCTCTGAAGAGACAGCTTCCGCTACTCATCACACATGAAACCTAAGAATATCTCTCGGCTATTTTTGAATAATAAAACATGTTTTCAAATTTTAACCTCCAGTGCTATCATCTAAAAAGTAAGGCTACAGCTGCACGCTCATTTTGGCCGAAGTCCATTTTTCCCATCTTTTTATTGCTTTTTTTCTTGCCTGCAGTTAACAGGATAGCCATTCATTAACTGTTACAGATAGTTGAATATCAAGCAGGCTGGCTGCTGGCTGCGTGCAGCTGGTATGAGGGCTATGATGAATGCATAACTCCTCTGGTTTAAAATGAGATTCTCCTTGCTCACATAAGAGTACACCCCCTCCAAAAAAAGGTAAAACAGATGTACAAGGGTCAGTTTCAGCAAAATGATAGTGAAGCTCTTTATAGCATGTGTACTCTCTTTCTCTGTTAGCCCAGGAGAGCAGTTGCTGCACAGACACCATTCATTATGCTCCACTCTCAGCTTTATATTTTTTTATTTATTGGACAAATCTGTTTGATGATGGCCAATATAGCCTTTTAAGATATTTTAAAGGGCCCATGTCCTACATTGTTTTTTTTTTTTGGATTTTCATTTTTTTCCACAAGGGCCGATATTACTGTGGTTTTATTTATTACCAACAACAGATAATTCATTTTTACATAACTGTTTTCCAGCCTCACTTCATCACTTAGAATTAAACAGGCTGTGCTTTCAAGACTTGTCTAAGAGTGTCCAAAACACTCCTTATAATATTGGCATGAATTGGCGGACCTAAACTGCTGAATAGGTGACATCACAGAAACAATAAATTCAAAACAGGCTGTTTTTGCAGCTTAGTTTCCATATATGGACTGTACTGGATAGGGTGTAAATAGCATGTTTTGAAATATTAGCAATGTTTATATACTATATCCAACTATTTTATTTAACAAAAAGAGGTAAAATGCAGTTTTACCCAGGGGGTTGCTTTTCAGATTAAAATGTCTTTAAGAATTATAGTTGTATATTTGTATCCAAACCAGTAGTCTATATAATTTTGACATAATGGCATTGAACAGTAATTTCAGGTCTAATATTACGATATTATGCATAAAATGTGAAGTTAAAGTTAGTGTTGGGTGTTTAGCTACAGTAGTACACTCTGTAGAAAACTAGGGCTGGCCCAATTTATTTAACCAATTGAGTATTCATTCTTTACATTGCTATTTGTTTCTTCACATTGCCATTTGTTACAATACATTTTGTCAGCAAAGACCTATAGAGCTAGAACAGTTATTGTAAATATAACAAAAATGTTAAATATAATTAAACTATAGCTGGTTTAGTTGAATACATTATAAATTAATACCAAGCCTCCGTGTCACCTCGCCTCAGAGTGCAACAAACTGCACCACTTTCCACACAGTTATTGAACCTGAAGGAGCAGAGATGCCTTGGAAAGAAATCATGTATGGAAGCCCTTTAAATTACAAGATGATAATAAACATCCAAGTACCACTCAGATAAGTATCACTGTAGTTCTCTTTAGCCAGCTACTCTTTATGCTGTACATTGAGAGCTGCATTCGAGTGGACGTGATCACAGATTCAGATTGGTACCAGGTCCAGGAGGACAGGCTGCACCAGCTGAGCGGGGTGTCTGCCGAGCTGCTTTCAGAGTGGTCCTCTCTTGTTGAGATGGACCTGGAGCTCAAAAAGCTCCTCAGTCCTCTCCATTCTCTGTAGCTCGGGTGACTGAACTCAACTCGGCCTGTGTATCACCCTCACTGCTGCTTTCCTCGATAAAAAAACTGTAAACTAGCCATACAAAACTTGATAAAATAAATAAATATAATAAACTGAGAGAAGTAAACTAGGGATGCATCGATACTGGTACTGGTATTGGGTATTGGCCCAATGCCATGCTCATAGCTGATAACATGACGTAAGCCGAGTGTATGCTGCCAAGCTAGTGAACACATGACTCAAGCTGGCACTGAACAAGGGTCTGCTCACACAGTGAAGTGTTGCGCGCGCCATGGCAATCGGACACAAAGCTGTTGGTCATTTTAAACATTCCACCACTGCATATTCCTGCCAGGAATTCACTGTGCGATTTCAGCCCATTTTAAAGTAAGCTGAGTTTACTCTGTTTGACTGAATAGAATTGTGAGGTATAAATGTAAATATGTTGATTTTTTAAATTGTAAATATACTGTCAAGAGACTGTATTGTCCTACCCATGTACATCGCTGCCTGGTTTGAATATCAGTGAACAGTGTGGCTCAAGTTCGCAAAGCTAGTGTAGCTTATTTTCTCAGCATGTTTGCTCAGTACTTGGGTGCACAGTGTGTTTTGAATGAAACAGCATTATTGGTAATTGTCCAGCGACAGATCTGTCTGTAAGTGCTCTGTTTCACATAGAACGTCAGTCTGACCAAGAGTTTCCGTACACAATGGTCTATTTAAATGTACAGTGTGAGTCACCAAAGAACAAGACTCCAACACGATGTAAAATTTGACAGGTGAACTTTTCAGATGCAGTAACCTTGAATGTGATTGAAATGTTGTTGAAAGAAACAGATGAGCAGTGTGGGATCAAAACTATGAAACATACTTTACTTACAGCTGTACAGAAGCACGCTTCTGATGTGGAACTTCACTGCAACACAACTCGATCCAAAGTAACTAATGTAGCATAGCTAGCTAATGTGCTTCATTTAAAATCTGCTAGATTTAGGTGTTTTAACTGTTAAGGTGCATTGCGCTCATTTTCACTAACAACTACTTTATTCTAAGTCGGTTACTCATGGGATCGGAATTTGGACTAGGAAACCCTAACGAAAACCATGAAGGTGATGAATGAAGCTATAATCTGAATTCATTCCACTCTTAGCGTCTAGATATGTGACTCATAAATGCAATAGATGCTGTAGAACTAATACAGGTTAATTCTTTATGCATCAGTGCTGCTTAAATACTGAGCATTCAAGTAATATCAACGAGTATTCAAAACCTATCAAATGCATAGCAATAGCATTCGATAGGAAACCTGCATAAGAAAAAAAAACTGTGTGTGTGTGGCTACACCATTTCTGGCAGACTCTGACTGATGTCCTTGTTATTAAATCTCTGTCTCTGAAATGGAGCTGTGGGATGTGATTTCCAATCTGCTCAGTAATAGAAAGGGACTTACTCTGACTCACATAGCACTGCGGTCACTACTTCACACACACTGACCTAAACCAGAGCTCCGGTGTCCAGGGTGTGCTGGGTTTGGATTTCAATTTGCTCTCGCTGGCCTGTGTTGGTTTGTGTTTCCCTGTAGATGTGTGTGTGCTATTTTCATCTTTCTGAGACTACGCCGACACCTGTATGTATAGTCACAGTCTCTGTAAAGCTCATGTAAACATTCTCTTCTCTGCACAAACTGACTGATTTGTTTACCTCATTAAAATGGATAGAGGCTGGTTCAATGCTAATTTCCAAAGCAATACAAGCTTACATTGTTGACTCTGAACCTTGCTAATGCTAAGGTAAAAAAAATCACATTCAGTATGCATGTCACTAACATCGGCACTTCGTGATTAGTCTGCAGTCTGTTGTGGTGATTAAACATTAGGGGTGTAACAATTAGCAGTGGGCAGTATGGGCAAAATTTTATAACGTAGTGTATTGTCTGAATTTCAAGGCTTTAAGTCGCCTTCTTGTTTGTTCATATTTTTTGTTCCACCTAAAATGGAGCAGCAGTTACATTCTGGGACTTGTACACACCTCTGATATAGGTGCTTCACCATTTAAGATGAAACAAGAAATTCAAATAAGAAGCCAAATTCAGCTCTGTCGAATTTCTCTAGTCATTTGTCTCATATGTGCGTCCCATCTACTTGAGCGTCCAGCTGTCAGACAGTGCTGGAATTTGGAAAACATTACAGTCATTCACGCTTCAGTATCAGCTGATCCATTGCTTGTTTTGTGCACAAAGCTGCAACTGGGAGGTCATCTGATTCAGCTGACAAGCTGCAGTATACCAGTATTGCAGTATACCAGTAACTGCAGTATACCAGTATAGCAGTTATGATGGAACTCATACCTGAGAAAGGGCGGCCAATTGGTGGTTAAGCAGAGTATTAGACAAAATACAACTTGTAATCACTCATTTTCCACTCGCAGTCCAATTTACTCAATTTTACCTTCATTTCTTTCTTTCATTATCTTTTCTAAATTAGTTTAGTAAGTAATTTCAACAGCAGAATCATACATGAAGTAGCAACAAGTCGTCATACAGCCGTAACCCACCTAGCACAATGTTAGCAACATTTTCAACAAAATCATTTATATTTATATTAGGCCTAATCATTGTTATTTTTTTCTCTCAGTAGTTTGTTTTCCAAAATAAAAGCCTACGTGCATTCAAAATCTGTTTGAGGAGATGAGGGTGGGATGAGAACCCAGGTAGTCCGAGGGAGATATATGCTTGATATTTGGGATGTGTTATCTTAGGGCTAGCTTATTAGCTTGTGGCTAACACCCACAGCATAGCTTATATGCTAATATGAAACAAGTGTGCATTGATCAGGCTAATCTCCTCATTGGCATTCTAACTATTGTACTTTTATATTATAGTAACATTTTCAGGTACTCCTTATTTTTTCTGTATTAAAAAATTGTATTCAATCAAATACCACTCTATTGTATTGAAACGAATTATGAAGGCACAATTCATTGCAATTATGACAGATAGCTAGACAGATAGCTCAGGTTGTTGTATCTCTTGATAAAAAGAAAACTTGAAAACCAAGTGATGGTTAGATAATCCCATATTTCACTTAATGTTTTTTTCATGTATTTATATTCATTGATTGGTACAATTGCTCTGCCTCTTGATGTTTACATTTTTATTCCAGTTGATGTTTCATTCTACTTGTTGATGTTAACGTATATTTTACTTGTTTTTGCACTTTGTTTTGCAACAATATTGTAAAATTTGTGTTTTGTTATCTTTTTGAAAAGACGTATCGGTTGTATCTTGCATTTAACTTGTGTGTAATAAGCAAAAAAAATCTGAGGCTCAAAGTTGGATACATTTTTCCATGCTGAACTGTGATACAATCCGAACTGTGGCCCAGAAACTACACAGACCTGTAAAAGGGTAAACAGCTACACCTCTAGTATGTTGTTAGTATCAGAGTTTTGAATAGCCTCACTTCCACTGCAGGGCTGAACTGTTCTGAGCATGGAGGGTAATCATTCCAGCTGCTACAGGCTTGGTTCCAGCAAACCGATACTTAAAAAACACCTGTTTAGAGGATAAAAATTAGAGTTAGCCACTCTTTTGTGTATTTTTCTTCAGCATTTTTTGGTTCTAAAATAAGAATCACGATTCGGCACCAGCTCAGAGCAGTAAACAATAAAGACAGCATGGAGCTGCTTTTATACAGGGATTTAGTTGGGTAAAAATGTAATCAGTTAAAGGGGACAAACACAAATGGGTCACAGACAATACGTTAGGTAAATTAGGGTTAACCCACTAAATTTCCAGGCTTATTGCATCCTGAGGCTTATTGACTGAATAACTACATGGAAAACAATGCAAATTGGTTATTTGCATAATTGCATTATTTTAGTTATTTTTAAATGGAAACGTGGACCTGCATGCACCCCTGGGCCGTCGAGACTGCTCATTTAATGAAGAAAAAAGAATTGCCGAGTCAAACGTCTTGGCTAGACACCTAGTGGGGTTGACACTGCACAATAAATCACACCTGATCAATAATACATGTGCTTCTGTTCAAACACACTCAGACAATGACCTTCCCCACCTGTCTGGAGTATGCAGTGCTCTATAGGACTTCACACAAGTCCTTAAATATTTTATGCCCCATTGTTTTCTTTTGAAGTCGTCTGCGGTAACCCAGTTGAAGCCTTATTTTATGGTCTGCACTTGCTATGAATTGTGGCACTCACTTTATTAGCAAGGCAAACATAAAAGATGCTGAAAAACTTTTCGTCATATCTTAGGGGTCACATTTCGTGTCTGTTATGCTGTGTTATGCTGACTAAAGCTTTTAACTCAGAATTTCCAACCTCCTACTAGGAAAACACAAAAAAGGCCCGCTCAACTGAGAATTTCTGCTCAAAGTCAGGAATGTGTCCCCAACTCCGAGTTGAGCATTAGGCTTTATATCAACATGGCTGCTAACACCATCAACAGCAGTTAGAACCATTTCTCTACTTTTAAATGAGATTATAATAGTATTTGCTTTAGATCAGTCAACACACGGACAAACCTGGTTGGTAAAATCAATAACACTGACTGTAAAGATGCTGGTTTGAAAGGCATCTATGTCAGCTGACTGGTTTGTTGGTAACTATACTCACATTCATGAAGGTGTCCCTGTTTTTTCCCACTTTGTAGTGTGACTATGCAGAGGTTGAAAATGATGTAATTCCAAGCTCTGACTTCCCACTTCTGAGTTTAGTAGAACGCAGCAATAGTTGTCCGCTTTTTACTTTTAAAGCTAAATGGTGGAGAAAATGGTCAGATACAGTATTTATATGTTTTCTGACTTTTGGAGGATCCACACAAATAAGATGGTGGACACCAGGTGGACATTAGGCAGGGTCTTATTAGGAGAAATGGTTGTAGTTAACAATTTTAATAATTTTTAAATGGTAGCTCAGCAAAAAGTTACATTTACACAGTTTCCCTCATTAGGCAGTGCTCAAATAGTGAAGGGTATTCTGCAAAAATCTGTCTGAACTGCCTGTTTCAAGTTTTGACACTGAGAACACTGAGAAGCAGGCTGCTGGTCAATGGCTTAGAAAAACATGTAAAGGCTAAACAGAGATATATAACTACATAGTTCAGCGAAAAATCTAATTTTCACAGTTTTCCCCTTTACTTCAAATGTAAGCAGTCAGCAAGGACACGTTTGATGTCCGAAGTTTGCTTCTGTGGTTTTGCATGAGCTACGAGGCTAATGCAGCTAGTGGAAGCTTATTACCATAACAATTAGTATTGTGCAAATGGCATGAATAAGTCATTACAGACTTGCTTTTGCTGTTATCTAAAATTGGCAAGTATACAGACAAATAACGTGTATATTTGTCTATTTTGGAAAGAACATAAGCAAGGCCGTTTGAGACTGAGGGTGGCAAGTGTTATAGTTTAGGAATGCAGTTAACACCATGCCAATAAGCTTCCATTACTTGTTAGCTACATTAGTATCATAGCTCCAATGTACAATTTAGAAATAAACTAAACCTGTCCTCTGGTGGACTATATTTGGGGTAAGGGGAAGGAAAATGTACATTTGATTTGTACATTTGAACTGTTGTTGTAAGTTGGTGATTTACATAGTTACATAGTGCATAGTTCAATGGGAAAATCTATAAATATGTTTGTATTTGTGTGTGCATGGCTCTAAAGGCTTAGAGCAGCTACAAGGTCATTCAGTGATGTAGTTTTGCAGATGTGAAACACATCTAGATCCCCCCTATTCCCTCCGTAGGAGGCAAAGTGCTGGGGGTTATGCCCTTTCTGTCAGGAGCGCCTGAGAGAATGAGAATAAAACAGAGAGAGAGAGATAATGAAGTTTAGAAAGACAGATGTATCTGCCCTTGTGTTTAGCAGAAGCACATGCTGAAGATGGAGACTGATTGCTGAGCTGTGTAATTATTAAACAGTGTGGCTTCCCGTTGAGCTTGAGGCCACTGGGTTTTATTGAAGAATTCAGCAAGATCTTCAGCTTACTCACTCTCTTCGTAGCGTCTTTCATTTACTGTCTTCTATGATAACTGGAAAAGTTACTAAAGAAATTTTATTTGTCTGAGCCAAACCAATCTGTGTAGTACTGAATTAGAGCTCTGTAGTTTTCAGACAGTTTTAACACATACAATGTTGAAAATCAGATTTGAAAATTGTGTGTAATGAGTGAGAAGTGTATGTGACATTTGTGCCAGTAAGATCTGAATTTTCTCAACATTCTGCCCTTCATTTCTCTAAAAATTGTACAGAAACTGTATGTGCAATCAGTCCTAAAAGCACAAGCGTACTATTCCAATATGAACTCTACGATCCTGCAATGTTTCTTGGTTCTAGCTTGAAATCTGCAGTCCCATTAAAACGATACAAAAAAGCATAGAATATTAAAACGAGGAACAGTAAGTTGTCTTTTTCAAGCCAACTTAATAATAATAATAATAATAATAAAATACTGGCAGCCCTATTTTAAAAACAACAATAACAGCAATGAAAGGCAAAAAGTAAAACTGTATTTGTAGAAATAATGGGAGCAAAAAAGGCATATGGCAACTGAAACCCCTCACAATACTGTGACAGTGCCTACTTTCTGCATATGGGGAAAAAACACCCCCTGGAAGCATCACTACTCCTTCAGTTCATGTGAGTTTCTCCAGTAAGTTTAAATCAATAACCATCATCTAAAGCTAGGTAAAATACAGCGCCATTTTGGATAATCTTTACTCTTCCAAAGTGTTATTCATTGTCTCGCTACAATACGTATCACATAGTTTGTGATGACCAAGATGACTAATAAAGGAGGCTAATTATTGTAAACAGTCATCTTCTTGTTAGCATCATTGTAAATCCAGTGAAATGCGATGGATAACAGCAAGCAAATTCTGCCTTTTGAGGCAGCAGCTGTCCTTTTTAACCATGGTCTTTCATTGTTTTAGACAATACAGGAGAGAAGAAAAAAGGAAATAAGAAAAAGAAAATTAAAACCCTCCCAACAACATTGCACCCCGTCTGTACCGCACCACTGCACTGTAATTGTATCATTATACCATTCAGTGAATATATCTATAAAAAACCAACATAATATCTGAATGGTTTTAAAGAATAACAGTTTCTGAAAGGGAAGTTTCACAACTGGGAGATATCAGCAGAGTCCCTCTTTTCTATGTGTGACAAGACAGGCTGCCAGGTAGCATAGAAATGAAGGCCACAGCCAGCTATCCACCTTATTTTTCATGTGACCACTGTATTTCAAGATTATAGCTGATTTATCCAGTTAGGAAGGAAACTGGCACTTATCAATGTTTTTAGCAAAGGAAAACAAAGTGTACTTACACTTGAAGTTGATTTATCTGGTTATCGTTTTATGTCTCTGAGATATTCTGGGACAACATTCAATTTGTAGCTGCCACTACAGAAATTATGACAAGAACAGGAAAATTACAAGCAAAAACCTGTAAAGAAAGCGCAGTGCTTCAGAACACAGGGGGGCTTTATAATCAGTCCTTGAAATAGACTAGCTGTTATAGCTGAAATCACTGCCCATTAATCCAACCATATGATGAATTGAACACCACTGGTGGCTGCTAAAATACTCTCTTTAACTTGTTTATACTTTATCTTCTCTTTATAACAGGATGTATTCTGCCCTTACTAGAGTAGAGTAGAATCTAATTGGCTAGCAGGCTGACACTCCGATAGTAAAAGAGTTCAAATCTTTAAAGAAGGGGTTCATGTAAAACTGCAACTTAATTAAGAATATGTTATGTGCATGCCTTTTACGAGCTGAAAATGTCTGTATTTAAACTAAAGCTGACACCAAAATCCAATGCAGTGCTGAGCTAACCTTGCTAGCTTGATGCTAACTGGCCATAGAGAAGATGCTGTGGTCACTAGGAAAAATGAGCATCATCATCAGCAGTTTTGTTGTTAGACTAAAGGGAATAAATACATTTCTGTATGTAAATGAAAAGTGTATGTTAAGTATGCACTTCATGATTTTGGCAGTCATTGTAAACAAAATTGAAAAGTTGAAATGAAATGACTTTTACAAAGATCTGCACAAAAGCACTCAAGCATTCCATCAATAAAGATTATTTATATATTTATTTATGTATTTATTTATTTCTACTGTGTGAATAATTTAACATATTTATTTATTGTACTAGAAGTTCTGTCCGTAAGTTACTCAGAGCATCATGGGGTGCAGGAATAACGTGAATATAGTAGCTATTTTTTTCTGGGGTCACATGATGCTTAAGATTTCTCATCCAGTGTTTAAAGTTAGGCAGAATTTGTCTTTCAGTTTTAGTAGTACAGGTCGCCTGGCTAAGAAAATAACAAAGGTCATCAGCTTATTGAATTCTCTTAGCAAAGCTCCTGTGGAGATACTCAAAGTATTGCTCCAGTGGGAAATGGTTGAATTGATCTCTTAAAAAAAATCCCTGCAGAACCTAATAATGTAATCATTCCCCAAAACTGTAAAAAATACCCAAAAATTTGATTATATTAATGTAATAAAACCCAACAATGTAATACAATGTGTTAACTGATAATGTAGTATTATTTCAATGATATAATACCTTATTACGTTATTGGGAATTTATTACACCTTTAGGTTGACCATGTGCAATATCTTATTACATTATTTATGAGTTGACAGTTTTTTAAATGGATAGATTTTACATCATGTCTTTCAAAAAACGATGGTCAACCTAAAAGTGTAATAAATTCCCAATAGTAAAAGAAGGAATTACATTATTGGCAAAATATTATTACATCATCAGCCAAGGCATTGTATTACTTTATTAGGCACATTATTAAATAATTACATCATTGGGTTTATCATTTTTGATTAAGTGCAATTTTTTATTACTATTACTAAACTGAGTTCTACAATTCCTGAAAGAAGAAGAAAAAAGAAGCAGAAAAGACAGTTCATTTTGAACAGAACCAAATCATGTGTGAGAGTGTGGCTGATTCTGTTTTACACCTACTGCACATATGGCCAACGCCAACGACAGTTTTAAACTGAATGAAAACATGTCTTAAGTACTATTTGGACAGGATTGGTTATGACCAATACAACATTACAGAAAAAGACAGGATAAGAAATCTCATAAATGACATAGATGGGAGATGCTACTCGATTTACGCTCTGCCTTTACTCCAGAAAGAGCAGAAAATGAGTCAAAACATATAATTTAGCCGTTATACTGTTTACCCTCACCATCTATCTTGCTGTCTAAAGTGAAAGCACTGTGTCACTAACGTTGTAATTAGCTTGGGAATTCACAGCCACCATCATTCAACATCACTGCATAAACTCAAACTTTTTTTGTAATTGTTACATGTTCTGAATTGTACATGTGACGTAGGACAGCACACACCAGCCTAATGTAAGCCACAGAGAACACAAGTAAACACTTCTTCAAGTTGAGAAACTCATTTTCCACCATTCCATCATTTTTGATAGCATTTTAGTGACTCCTGGGATTACTATGACCTGTGGTTATTTCTACGGTTCATTTTATGGAAGGTAAAAGGTGCCAGAATCTTTATTGACTTTATTGACTGGGAAGCACAGTCCATAAAAATGATGGACTGAAAATGAGGGTGAGCACAAATAATTGGTCAGTATATATGACCTGATTTGCATAACACAAGCAATTGGTTGTACCTAGTGTAAATGAATGTGATAAATTATGTCACAATACGCTTTTCTGAGCATATCAGTGATGTCATAAAGAACACCGACAAACTACATGTTTCATTACAACAAGAGCATAATTAGGCCTTATTATTATTATGTGTGGCACTACAGGTTCTATTTTGTCTGTTCCAACTTATTAAATCTCAGAAGAGCTAAATATCATGATGCATTGTGAAAATGTATTGAAGTAT
Source organism: Colossoma macropomum (assembly GCF_904425465.1). Taxonomy (NCBI): domain Eukaryota; kingdom Metazoa; phylum Chordata; class Actinopteri; order Characiformes; family Serrasalmidae; genus Colossoma; species Colossoma macropomum. The sequence continues at coordinate 40,780,356 of NW_023494792.1, read as the reverse complement.
CATGATATAATACAATATTTTTTGCCATATTGCCCACCCCTCTCTCTACTCTCTCTCCTCTCTCTCTCTCTCTCTCTCTCTCTCTCTCTCTCTCCCCAGTGTGCAATGTAGGCAGGTAACAACATGTGGGCTGTACAGTTAGTATTTATAGTGTGAAAGGAGATTACATAATCATGTTGACCTAGACTTCATGTTGATATACACGCACTTTGAGAGATAATGTGATGTATGGCTTTTTGAAAGAGATAAGGTTATAGTCTGAGTCTTTTCTGCTGTGGAGCTTCCTGTACCAGTCTCCATGGTAATGTGTTTACGTGTACCAGTCTGAAATGTGAATTGAAAAATAAGTTTTTTTTTAAAGTTTGTCCTATATATGAGCAGTGGTGGTGATGTAACTCTGGACATACACACACAGGCAGCTGAGATAGCTGTTCTTGTGTGGGTTAAAATTTATCGCTAACCTTTATGTAGATATGCAGTGATACATATATGTTAAGATTTAATACGATTTTCAGTTCTGAGATCAAGATTTTTTTCAATTAAAAAAAAATCACAACCTCTAGAACTGATAAGCTCTTAAATAAAAAAGCCCAGTCATTTGAGTGCATGATATAACCTTCAAAGCTACCAGTGTTATCATGTGTATGTGGTGTCATCAAATGTAGTTGTGATTCCTTAGGAGTTATTTTATAATCAGTTCATATCAGAAGAATTCATCTCTGACTAAATGGTTCACAATCCATACTGAGTCAATGAATAATTCACAAATATTTTCATAGAAATGTATACATATAGTGTTAATAATTCCTTTAAGCATAACTAAATAAAGCTCAAATAGATCTGCTTTTGATTAGGGCTTGAAGAATGCTAAAGGAAGATTATTGTGTTTGTCTACTAACATCCAGCTCTAAATGTTTTTCTAGTTAATAAAATAAGATGAAACACCACGCTCGAGTTTCACAACCTTTATTCTCCTCTATTCAGGGCTACAGCACCATATTTCAATAAACCCATTAAAGGTATTATTTTAGTTTGCAGTAAAATCGGATTAAAGCCTGCTGTGACTAGATGATAGAAGACTAGAATTGTACCCTGGAATAAAGCAAGGCCACCTTTCTGACCTCCCCAGTTATGGAAAGTAAAGCTAGCTGACATCAGTCAACCATCATTAATAAAATATTAATTATACTTTATGGTGAAAATCCGCCATCAGGGTAGTAATCAGTCAGTTATGAGAGTCTGATGAGGCTGCATTTATTAATGCGTGATAGGCTAATGTACTCAGCAGACAGGCGAGTGAATGTGTAGTGGGTCCCTTCAGCAGTTCTGTTCTGTGAGTTACATTATGAAGTAGGCACTGATGGAAAAATTATATTAATTTATTAATTTATCTATTTAATTTCTTTTTACAGTGAATACATGTGTGTGTCGTAGGCTACTTATACAGTCTGTATGGCGAGCTTTCTAATCAGTACACCTGTGTGTAACCTGTACGTTCGTGCTGCTATATCAACAATTAGAACTGTGACTTAGTTCATGCCGCAGAGTCACGAAAGACAGTAAAAATAAGAGACAATCTAATGCTAATCTATTTTATTTCCCCCTTACCCAAGCAGCCAAGAAATGTTTGGTGTCTAACGATTTCTGTTTTAGTTTTAGCGCTAAAACTGTAAGGCTAATGCGGCAAACTAGCAAAGGAAGCTTATTAGCACGTTAATTAGCATGATGCAAACTGTATGGCAAGTTCACACTCTTGTCACAAACCATGGTGAGTTTGTCGTGTAATCTCAAATAGACTTGCTTATGTCATTTCTAATATTGTGCCAAAATGTGGACAAAATTCAGGTACAAACCTTTGTCCATGTTTATAGATTACAGTGTGTCATACAGTGTCAGAAACACTTAAGCAAAAGAGACTACTTAACGTCTTCGTTGACAGACTATTTCAGGAAGTGAAGAGTATCATTTTTTGCTGATGTTTCTTTAAAAAAATATGAAATTGTGCTCAGTACTTGTGGCTGAGAAGAGGCATCAGTCTGTGGCTGGCCATGTTCCATTTCCTGTGCTGTTATGCAGCGACAGAAAGGAAGGGACCTGTAGTGTGGATTTATGTAGCGAGGATGGCAAGGACATAATCATATCTGTAATAACTCTACATAACGCAGCAGAAATTTGATTATCAATCTTCTTGCACTGCCTCTTTTCAGAGAAGGAAAGGACTTCAAAGGTAAATTTTGTGCACTTTTTTTAAATAAAAGTTGCAGCATGTAAACACTGTCAGATTTTTAAAATGTATCGTTCAATCCTCAGTTCATGAAGTCCATATATGAAACGAAACTACAAAAAAGCATTGCTTTTATGGTGCCACATATGTATCATTTACCCTAGAGCAGTTTAGCCCCGCCCATTCCTGCTGAAGTTATAAGGAGTGTTTCTGCCTGCAGTGCTTTTTGAGTGAGGTGTAAAGCAGAGCTATTAGAACAGAGCTCATATATATCAGTCTTAAAAGCACAACAACCTGTTTAATTTTAAGGGATAAAGAGAAGTTGGAAAATGACTATGCAAAAAATGAATGATGAATTATGTTGGTACACAAATCCACACAGATATCATAAGATGACTTATAGAGAAAAAATAAACACATTAAGAAAATATATATAACGAAAAAAAAGAAAAATGTAGACTGTGGGTTATTAAAAATAGCCATATAACTGACTGTTGAAAATGGCCATCCTTCAGAAACTCTCCTTTTTTAATAAAAGTGTTAACTCTATGAATATTTCTCTATTCCTGTAAGCGAAGTGAATCAATTATGCACATGATGGTAATTTCCTAACATCCTCAGCATGTTAATAGAACATTAGATGTCTGATTCTTCCTCTGAAAAGCTAGCATGAATTTTAGCACACTGTGGTAGTACTAGCTTGCTAAGTCTTAGTGAAAGTGAAGGCCTTGGGGGCTGCCAGTGTTTCAAGGCAGAACAAAAAACTGCTACATTCACATCCAGTCTCAGTCTCCTGCTTTGAAGCTCATAGCTGATGTCTGAAATAGCTCTCTTAGTTAGCTTTCACCACGGGCCTGCAGGAACCTAGCGCTGTTATGCTAAGCAGTGAGAAAGAGAGAGCGAAAGAGAAAGGAGAATGAAAAAGAATGACGGAAAGTGAGACGCAGGGAGTGAATGAGTCACAAAGGGAGACCTGTCGAAAGAGGGAGAAAGTGAAAGAGGGAATGGCAGAGAGAAATCACTCATGCTGCTCGTCTGACCTCTCGATAATGAGAGATAAATGTGTACAGAGGCTTCAGGCAGATACCTGCACAGGCTGGATTCATACTATTAAAGGTCCCTATTACTGCAGCGTATTACTGCAGTGCTAACCAAACCCAGTGCTTGTTAGAGACTGCTGCTGCTGGAGACCATTCGTAATGACTGAGCTTCTGTCTAAGTTAACCCATTAATGTCCATTTTTGGTTCATGTTCTCTGAGCTTGCCTCTCAGCTGTCTTGCTAGAAAAACCAGCATAGACCAGCAAGACTGATCACAAGCATATGCTGTGTTGGATGCTGATAGGCTGGTCAACATGATTTTACCGGGTGACCTGCTAAACTAGCACCAGACCATCATAAACCAGCTTAGACCTGGATAGTGTCATGTTGGTCTATGCTGTGTTTTTTTTTTTAGCAGGTATAAAAATGTACATTATGGTAATTACCTAGCCTTTTATTACAATTTACAAAATGACTGTGATATCGTAGGGATGGAGCGATACAGTCAGTGCTTGATTAAATTCATGATACTGGGTTAACAATTCTCACAATATTTTGAACAAGGAGAAATGAAGTATAATGACTATAATCATGCTGTTGTATAACTTACTAATGACAGTAGAGGTGGGAGGCAGGAGAAACTGCTAGAGTGAGGTGATGATTGGTGCTAAGTGTTTGAGTGTTTGGTGCTCAAACAATGCAGTTGCACTAAGTGGCATAATTAATGTCCATTCTCCATGATGCACTGTCACATCGTTCCAGCGCACATTGTTGCAGTTTTACATTGTGATATCATGATGTCTTGATGTATTACGATATTGTATTTCAAACAAATTTGTTACATCTTTAAAGCTAAACAAATGAGGTCATTTTTAAATAGCGGGGATATGTAGAGGGTTAAATATGTACAATACGTACAATAAAATATCATTTAAAAAATCCACATTGATGCTCCCCATCATAGAGGAGTGTCTTCCAAGTGGGGTGCAAGTTTTTGCCTTTTTTTAATTGAGGAAAAAGTTCTGCCGTGCTGTGACTGCAGTGTACTGCGAATGTTTACTTGCATCTCTGATCTGTTCAGAGGAAAGGCTGTATCACAATCAGACTGGGACAGTACAGTGGCAGCTTTTGAAAGCAGAACTGCTTTGTGGCTCCAAAAAATCTGTCAATTTAATTCCATGGTATACCGAGTTACCGAACACTACCACATGCCGAGACTCCAATCCATAGAAATGTTTCAAATTGATAAAAAACTACTATTGATACCACGGATTTTTAACAAAAAATAGGCCTGGGCAGTATCTAAAAATAATTAGCCTCATATTTTCTTGTTAAAAAATCAGGATTATCGATTATATTGCTCCCCCAGTCACACAAGTTCCATTAGACCTACTCTATATGCTTTGTTTAGCTTATATACTTCTTTAATTAACTGATTTAAAGAAAATCACATATTAAATATTATAATGTTGAGTATCTCAGTGTCTTTTGGCAGTACACTCTTTCACTTTGTTTTGAAAGTTGTGACTACTAATACGTGCATTCGTGAGCTCCTGCTGGTGTGGGTTCATGGTGCTTTCTTCTCTCAAATGACGCGTACAAACTTGTGCAACTTGTGTGCTATTAGCTCCCCCTGCTGGACAAACTTTATACCGTAAGTGTGAGAATTCCAAATCTACATAATGGTAGACAATCCAAATTTGATTGTGAATAAAAGGTATGAAAATTACATGATTAAATGAAAATGCCACTGCCTGATGTTCATGCACGGATTTCATCACTTCAGACCAACCAGAACAAATTCTGTGGCATTTGATTTACATTCTGTATTGACATTTCCGTTTTTCGTTTATTTCAATCCCAAACAATGACTGCATGCAAAATAAGTTTTCATCAAATTCAAATCATGATAAAATAACTCCTACTTACAAGCACAAATGTGGTGTGGAGTGAATGTTTAGAATATGCACTTTCCACACAATTTCCACTTGCTTCAGTGAGCTATGAGTCAGAAATAACCATGCGTTTGTTTTTGCTGGCTTTAACTGAGACTTTTAACACATTACTCACTACATGTGAAACATATTCAGTAATACAGTGGATAAAAATGAGAAAATTGGTCACAGTCATTGTGGCGACTTACACACTGATAATATAAACATTCTACGCTGTCATCACTAATAAACTAATAAAGACATCACGAATAAATCACTAAAGAGCTGATAAATTCACCTGGCTGTGGTTGTGTAGAACAGGAAACTGGACATTTTATTCAGCTGGACACACATGTTTTCAGTGATGTATAGAAGCAGACGGAGATGAATGTCTAACAGAGATTCCCCTGACAATCTCTGCCTTTGCCAACTGAGCTGATGCCAGTAAACTAGCGTGTCCGGTTCATGCTCTGGTTCTAAACTGTGCTAATAGCATCAGAGCTGTGTTAATAGAATCACAGTCCACTGGGGGATTTCACTGCTTCATCACAGAGTCAGACTCAGTTCACATTCCACAGAGGACTGCGTATTCTAACACCTCGCAACACCTCACACTACACCGCTCTGGGAACACATCCATACATTACTGCCATTTAGTCCATCAGAATCAGTAATAAACTGCCATGATCTCAGGAATCTAATTAGGTTACAACATTTTCTAGAACATTTTTGTTTTTGTCAATATTCTAGAATGCATTAGTATGTAACATTCTTATGTTTTAATGTTCCATCCTAGAGGTCTCAGACTCAGTTTACCTGGGGGCCACTAGCCAGCTAGTCTCACAGTTCCAGATGTGATCTTGTGCCAAGAACGTCTGGGGACAGCCATGAGAATTTTTGGGCTAAATGTGGGTGGGAATGTAGACTTAAAGTGAGGTCCAAAAGTCTGAGACCACTGGTGAAAATGCTTTTATTTTGCATTCCCTTCTAACTTAATACGCCTTTTTTCATTACAAATGATATTATCAGCATAATAATTGGAGTGAAAAGTAGAATCTTTGAATATTTACATGAACTATTAATAGTCCAACTAATATCACTATCAGAATAGAATACGTCCATGTGTACACTTCATTCGGAATAGACTAGTCAGATTGAGGCCATTCAGAATACAATTTCTATATGATTGAACGAGGTGGGTAATCCTGTAAATAATCTGTTAAATAGAAGAATAATAATGGTGTTAACACCTGTATCCCTATTACATTCGTAGTCGGAAAGTTTAAGTACGTTTTGCACGTGTACATAGTGAAAGTTTAGAACGTTCAGCATGAACTGCCTGAAACTGCAGAGGAGACAAAGTTTATGCTTTGAACTTTAAAAGAAGGCGGTGGGACTGACGTCCAGCTTATGTGTCTCAGAGCATGACGTCTTCTCTTGTCCCTTCTTTAATAAGTACGTGTGAAGTACATTTTCCTGAGTCTGCCATAATTTACTTCTACACTAAGTGGTACTCTATGCATGAGCGTCATTTTGGATCAGATTACTTGCAGTGTGCATGTAAACGGAGATTTCCATCAGATTGTTGAGTACATTGTGCATATAAACACCTCAGTCTTAATGTATAATCAGATTGTATTCAATCGAATTGGCAAAAATCTTTGCATGTAGACATAGCTGTTGTGTGCTCAAGCTGATATGAACATAAGTTTGTGCAAAAGCTTCTGATCAGATCAAATCCACCTCAGAGTTGAACACAAACCCTCTGAACATGAGGATGGATGGAAGAGATAAAACTAAAAAGATGACCTTTTTGTACAAAGGCCTCAACATGATCAATTTCACAAATTTGCTTCAATTTGAATAGTGACAGAAATAGGGCAATGTTTGAATATTTCTTCTCTAATTTGACTGTCATAACTTTTTTTATGATTTTTTCAAGATTCTGTTGTTTATTTCCAGGTTTAAATGAAACCATACCAGATTTTCAGTGTGGTCTCAGACTCCACTATATTAGGGTGGGAACAAATTGAGAGTGAAATTTCGAAATCAATCCAACACTTCATGAAGATAGAGCTCAAAGCTGGGGGCAATGGTGCATTTGTCAACATTGTTTGATGGACAGCAAGTCTGTTGTTAGCCCCATTATTGTAAGTTATCATCACTGAAGAGTCCACCAAAAACCTACAATTAAGTATGTGGATGTCTGTCTGTGTCTTTGCTAAGAACCCATAACATGGTCAAATTAAATGTAAAAAATATTCCGTTTAACTGAACAACGCATTAGCTTTATTAGACTGACGATGAGTTACCAGCAGCTGTATGTGGCTTCTGTCATTCACAGTTGTGATGATACAGCTCGAGTGAAGGTGATGTGAGAATTGTGAGTTATGTTTGATGAAAGACAAGCTCTTGGATTTGTATTCACGATAAACGATGTGCCATCGCACCTTAATAAAAGTGTGCAAAAAGTACACCTGTTGCTTGCACCAAACCACAGCAATGTTAATTTACATAAATGCATGTACTCACCACTGAGCAATGGTATGTCCACTTGTCCACAGCTATTCCAGCCAGCCGCTGATGGAATAAGTCTGTCTGAAGTGCGTGTCTCCATCTGTCTTGGCTGACGATTGTTTCTCGTGTTCCAAATGCAATGCTGAAACCGTCTGAAGCTATTTTTCAGCCCTTTCTGTGCTGTGCCCTCCGTCTGCTGATGGAATTCCCTTTTGCACTACAAAAAGGAACTTGCTCCTCCTTTATGTATAGTAATGGACATATAACCAAGAGCATCAATGCTTGAGTTTTAAACATCAAGTTGTAAACAGTTGGCGAGGCTTGGTAACAAAACATTTACCATATCCTGTTGACAGACAAGCCAAGACATTTCTTTTCCCTGGGTCACTGTCAGCAGACCCAGAGCTTTTTTACACACTTCTAGAACCTAAGAATAGCTCAAGCTCTAATAAGCCTTAGTATGTGACTGGGATTGAAGGGGTTAATCGCAATTCTTCTGTCACCACAAACCACAACTGTTACTACTACTGCAATTGGTGATAATAGTTATAAGAATTATTATTATTAACAGTAGTAGTAGTAATAATAATATGAATACATAGTACTTCCATTTAACAGTAGAGTAGAATGATGTGGGATATATGGGTTATATTGTAATAGCATTGGTGTTCTTAATGAACACAAGTGAAGCTTTTGCGGTGAAATTCTTGTTAAATAGAACAATTAAATCTGCTGTCTTAGTGGATTTGTTTGATAATTCTATTCATGTCTTAACTCTGACATGCTGTATCAACCGCTACGTCACAAATGAATCCATGAAGGCAGATTTAAGTAACTATCGGTCTAAATTAGAAGAAATTTTCTATAAATTTTAGCTATTAGTGTTCATCCTGTATCAAGTTTTCACTTTAATTATTCCTCTTGCACGCAACACTTTATTTTTGCCTCTGATGTTGTAAGCATTGGTGCAAAAATAAGGGGCGGGGGTGGGGGGGGGGTGATGGTGTGGGTGTGCCCCTTCGAATTTTATAAATTAGTTTTATTGATGACAGTTTTGAGAGAGACTTTCCATAAAATCTTCCACCAATATCACCAATGATAGGGTAAAACAAAGGAAATGATGCTACTGATGCTCCTGTGTTGTGACCCACAGTTATGAAGTTAATGTTTACATGTGCATTAAAATCAGACATGATTCAGAAAGGAAGCACTGACTTTTATAAATGACATTGTTTACAAAATTTTATTTTATATAATCATGGGTGGACAAGAATGTCTTGTATTTTAGTGGCAAGCAGTGGAACAAAACCTGCCACTTTAACAAGGATGAAACCAAAATACTGAATATGCGTCAAAAGTATGTGTCAGAACTTGATTAACTAGTCATTTTAAAAATGATCTTTTGTTACAGTTAGTTACATCATCTAGTTATATCATCTCTGCTCTGGGTCCAGGCCATGTTCTGCAGCTGTATCGTTTTGGTGCTAGCACACTTGAGTGTTTACTTGTGCATGTGTTAGAGGCGGTGTGATTTAAGCGTGCCCTGAGGGTGAATGTTGTTCAGTGAATCATTTCTCAGTCAGATCTTCACTCTGACCTGTAATGCGCACATTTTTAAACACTCTGCAGTGGGATTTAAGGGGATTTAAGGCCACAGTGAGGGGCTGTGAACAGAAGTTGATGAGAATGAGCTTTAGGCCTTCAGTTCCACACATCGAGCCGCTGTGTTCGGTGCTTTATGTAATTAAGCGTAGAGGGTCACTGAGCATCAGTGGATTAATGATGTGAACTGTCATATAGTTCAGAACTGCTGAGGGGCTTTTCTGTGATAGAGAAATCACTCCTCCTCTCTCTCTATCTCTCTCTCTCTCTTTCACTCCTCTTCTCCCCTTTGTTTCTGTTGCACTTTTTATCCCTCATCTATTACTCTTTCTCACTACCTCTTCACTCTCTCTCTCTCTCTCTCTCTCTCTCTCTTTCTCTCACTCTCTCTTTCTCTCTCTCTCTTCCCTTTTCTTTCTGTCACACTTTTTATCCCTCATCTATTATTCTTTCTCTCTACCTTTGCTTTCTCTTTTTCTCCCTCTAATGAATAAAAAAATAAATAAACTCAGCTACGCTGGTGATGTGGATTTCAAATGCGGATGCAAGAGAGATGGAGGTGCATCGTCTCACCCTCTTCAACATTCTCTGGCATAAGCATGAAACTTTGGCGCGTCTCTGGAGTCACAGCACTTACATCATTCTAATCATTGTTGTTTGTCATGTTGTGAGTGACACAAAAGATTCTTGATCTGAATCTGATGTGAGCGGCCAGACTGTCCAGACTGAGATGCATCTGTAAAAATCCGATTGGAATCGCATTTCAAACAATCTCCAAATGGGGTTTGGATCTAATTTGCAAAAATCAGATTTCATGTGGTTTTTAGCTGCCCAGACTATCACAAATCAATCTGGGTACAATCCGGATATGCCAAAAATCTGATTTGGTCTGTCAGTCTATCTCTCTATCGGGCTCTCTGGCTGGCCCATCAAAAGTTTAGGGACAGTTTATCTTCTTTTGAAGTTTTCACTGTTTCTTTTCAGTTCAGTAAGAAAAATCCCTGTAAAGGTTAGACTGATTAGCTTTAATATGGTAAATTATTGCAAAACCGACAAAGAAATTTGTGTTAAAAGATCATTTGAAAGCCTCAATTTGTCTCAAAATGTTTGAGCTGTGTATATGTACCTGTCTCTGCTTCGTAAGCTTGATGCTTACAAAGCCTGGAGGTGGTTAGTTTGGTGTTGTTGCATGCTCTCTGTTTGTTTCCTCATCGGCTCTTGGCCTTCACTCGATTTCTATTATCACTCTGATGGATTCAGTGCAGCTCCTCCTCTCCTGCCCTTCACTCTTAATGTAATTCAGCACTGCAATCACTTCTCTTCCCTCTGTTACCTCTCTCTCTCATTTCCCCCTCTCTCTCACACTCTCTATCTCTCTCTCTTTCTCTGCTCTTTTTCTCTCTTTCTGTATCCTTTCTTTTTCTCTCTCCTTTCCCTCTCTCCCATTTTCTCTTTCCTTTCTTTCCTCCCTCTCTCTATACCCCCCTCTCTCTCTTTAATCTCTTCATCTTATTTCCATGTGTAAATCTCTGATTCTTTAGGGAATGATTTGGAGTATCAGGAAATTTCAATTTTCTCTCTATCTCCCTGTCTGTCTCTCTTAGATGTGGCACGGGCGATCGAGCTGCTGGAGAAGCTGCAGGAGTCTGGTGATGTTCCTGGCCATAAGCTCCAGTCTCTGAAGAAGGTTCTACAGAGTGAATTCTGCACGGCCATCAGAGAGGTCAGTCACCTGCATGGTTGCACACACACCTGAAACACACTCCAAATCCCAGTACTCAGCTTACTCAAATAATTAAAGTCACTTAACTTTATTTACAGTCATATGCACCTTTTCAAATTACACATTTTGTTGATTTGTAAGCACATCCTCTACAGGACACTTGAATATGGCATTTTTCTACATATTTTGGTGCACAATTTCTATTTTTTGCTGATTTTAACATATTGGAAAAATAAAAAAAAGTAAAAATTAATAAATAATTGAATAAATAATTAAATACTTTTTACTGGCCACGCTTTTTTCCCAATATGTCAAATTCTACTAATAAACATCAAATTAACATTAATATGTGCAAAAGTATGTGCTCTGTGGGGCATTTGTTAACTTATTTTTGCTTAGAAAATCAACAAAACATATCATTTGACCAGGGGTGCTCAAATTTTTGTATAGAACATCTTTTTATACCTAAAATGCAGCTTAAAGTGCTTCACAATAGAATTAGACTGTATGAATAAAACAGTGAAAAATAGTATACGATTAAAACAACAAATAAGAGGGAAAATATCTGGAAAGCACTAAAGTAAAATAAACAAAGAAAAGGGAATAAAAACGAAAACAATGAAAAAGAATATTATTAAGTATGACAATTAAATAGAATATGGAATCATCAGTATCCTGTTTGGAAAACAGTGTGAAGGCTTTCAGAAACATTCTTTAGGTGCAACACATGAAGAGCATTAAAAACCCTAAAAAACTTTTTTGTGCATGGTAGTGCGGCATGGGAGTTCTGAATTAGCTGCAGTCTGTCTATATAGGTTTTATGTGATTCTGTGAATAATGCATTACAGTAGTCTAGACATAGGACGATCTGTCTACATTAAATATGTGTCCAGTATATTCTTCTGCCGATACTCACTGAACATCTCAATGCATGTGTCCACATGAGTCTAAAGTAAAAGTGTATGTAGACTGCACAGTAACTGCAAGTGTAACAATTCCAAGCTGTATTCCTCAAGTGAAATAGCTACTTTTGTTGGCTTCTTTTGTTAACATGTGAATCAAACGAAAGTGCTCCAAAATAATCAGGATTTTTAACCTGTAAAGACAGTATGTTTAATGAATCCGACTGATCAGGCTTTATTTAAAAGAATATCACACTTCATACAGCTGTAAATTTAAATATAGTCAGCATATAAATGATAGCTGAAGCCAGGCTCATGAATAATGCAAACAAGAGAGAGCATGTAGATACTAACCAAAAGTGGGCCAAGAACTGACGCCTGTGGAACACCATAAATGATAGTTGTGTCTGCCTGTATTCCATTCACTTTAACACATTGCAAGTAGAACTTGTTTACACAGTGATGTGAAGCGATAGCAAGTCCTCTGAATGGAAAAGGCTGCTTCACCGCTGTGTGTGTTTGATTAATTAATCAGTACTTGATTATCTCAAGCCCCATGTTGGAACACAGTGGTGGTGAATGGTTAACTATTAAAGGCCCAGCACTATATTTTCCTCCTTATTTAAAATTTTAGATTGTCTCTAAGTCTTATGCAATTACACTTAATTTGGCGTCATTTTTAACATCACACATTACACTTACTGACTACAACCACTCTCTACATTCAGTTCCAAATAATAAGCCTAAAGAAAAAAATATTTTTGGCGTTGAAGTGACACACGGTACAAGCGTTTGTAGTGAGCATTTTACTGTGGACTCGGTACAGCTCAGGATTTGCCAGCCAACTCAAGCTGAAATGAACAGCTTTGCAGACACTTAACATTACTGCAGGCAATGTTGAGAATACGGTAAGCTGACTTTTTAATATTAGCTGTTATGGCTTGTTTAGCTCCAGAAATGTAACAAGCCAGTGTGTCGACGAGTCAGAGAGTGTTCAGCATGTATGCAGATCATTTTGGAGTTGTAGCTGTACAGATAACAGGTGGAATGTACAACTTTCAGCTAACAAAAAAGTTAAACTACTGCTGCACTGATTATACATAATGCCCCTCAAAGTTGCATAAGGTCAAATCTGGTCATAAAATGGGCGCACATAGATTTCACTGACAGTTTTGTTATTCATCAGTTTTGTCTTGGGCGAATCTGTACGATCTAACTGGTAGGAGTGTGTGCATTTGAAGTTTAAGAACCTGAAAAAAGTCTTGATTTGTAGTTAACTAGCCAGAACTAATATCAATATCATCTATAATACCCATTATAATAATAAAAATAGAAAATAACAGTAATACTAATAATTTGTGAACAGTGGTAATCCAGTACAAAAGTGGATGTACTCATTTTACGTACATGTTGGTATAAACAAATGCTGCTATTCTGTGTTTCATTCAAAGACATACTATGCTTTTGTTTTATATTACTGACTATGTAATAAAATATAAAAACACAGGAAAATAATCACACCACTCAATCACACCGTTCTACCGTCTTAAGAACAAGAAGACATTGTATTTTTCCAGTGGTCGTAATTTCAACCCTATAATATATGGTCAGTAGGGGGAGCAGTGCACTTTCTACTCAACCTTAAACTCCACCTACGAGCACAGCCGTTGGCTCAAGGGCCCCTGAATGCTGTCATTTTATTGGCTCCCTACTGAAATATCTGCACAAATTAGGGCATGCTTCATGTAAATGAGGTACTAGCAAGTGGACGCTTGATTTCACGCACTGAAACTTATTCATCATTTGCACTAAAATCTCCACTTTTCATTCCATTGTTTAATAAATGCAGGGTTGGGTTAGTGTGAGACGATTTCCAGCCTAGTCCATATTTGAAGGTAGTAAGTAAGAGCTGGGCCATTATGTTTAATGAAGAGGTTTTAATGAACATGTAGTATGCTGAGGCAGAATGATAAAAGGTGACAGAGAAAAAGGGACCTACAAAACACTCATTTTAAGGCCATTTTTGGGTTAAGGTGAAAGTAACTGAAATATACGAAATTGTTTATGGAAATATTTCAAGTTACAAGGCTAAAGTACCTAACAAGTACCGAGCTAACAAGTATACTCCACCAATTATAAACTGAAATGAAACATAATAATGCTGTTAACTGTTTGACATTTCAGTTGACAAAAGCTTTCTCTCTTGTTTTTGAGAATGTTCTGTGAAAAGTATTGTTCTTTTGTTTTCATTTTCTGTCCCCGTCTTAAATCCCTGACCCTGGTAGTGGAGTGGTTGTTTATTTGAGAGACAAAAAGATGGCCTTGATATTCTTTCTTTCTGGAGCCGTTATGTTGTGTTATGATTGTACCTGCTGTGCGTGTTTGAACGTGCTGGAAACTGTAATGTAGTCATGTTCTTGCTGCAGGGCTTTTTTTTCTTGTTGTTGTTTTGCTTCTCAGTGTGTAAGTATGCTGTTTGGTAGTGGATGTTAATTCACACTCTCAGCTTGTGCGTGTATGTGTGTGTGTATGTGTTTTAGACTTGTTTGGCTGAAGCTTCTCATTTCATGCCCCAGTGAACACACACGGTATCATAAAGACTCGCTCTGTCACTTATGTTCCAGTTAGCAGCAGTCTAAAGGCAATTGGCACAATGTCAATATTCATTTACGACACTGAGAGTGCTCAGATTTGGGCAGGGCGTCAGACAAGGCCGGGTGATATATGACATCACAAGACACTTCATGATACCTTAAAAGTAGAGCTGTCAAACGATTAAAACTTGATTAAACCTCAATCAAAGGCATTATTTTGTGTGGTTAATCTTGATTAATCATATTGATCTTATTTGACTGTAAAGAAAGATTGTGTTTAAAAAGCAGTACATTTTGTTAGCCTGGTGCTAAGAGAGTAGATAGCAGAGATTCCCGAACTAGTCATGCTAGTGAAAACTAGCATCGTTTTAAAGTTAGAAACATAGAAAACAAAATAACGCATGGCCTTATTAACGTGTGGGAGCGAGATCCTAATGTGTGGCCATGACTAAGTAAGCCGTGGAAATGAGATAATTAAGTCGTGGCCATGACTTAGTAAGGCATGGGAATGAGATTAAGCCTTACTAAGTCATGACCATGCATTAGGATCTTGTTCCCACACCTAACTGAGTAATGACCACGCATTAAGATGCAACAAGTCTATGGGGAATGCTTACCTACAGTGAGTATGTGGAGGTGGATCGGGGGCTTCAGTAGTGCATCTTCTGACTTAAGTATATATAAATATACACACCAAGGTCTTGGATATATTAGACACTGTGAACAGTTGCTGTGTTGGATGTGGGAGGCAGGCGTGAAGACCTGAGTGACTTTGTCAAAGTTGCTCAGGTCTTGACGAAACGGCACGGCTTGTGGGCAAGGCAACAAAGGCTATCCCATCTGGTCAAAGCCGACAGAAGAGCCACGACACAAGAACCAAGTACACTCCTTCATGGCAATGGTATTCCCCAAAGGCCTCTTTCAGCAGGATAATGCACCCTGCCACACTGCATACATTGTTCAGGAATGCTTTGAGGAACACGATGAAGAGTTCAAGGTTTTGCCCCGGCCACCAACTTCCCCAGACCTCAATCTGAATAGCAACTTACAGGACAAAGGATTTGCTGCTAACATCTTTGTGCCAGATACCACAGTGCACCTTCAGAGGTCTTGTAGAGCTCATGTCTCAGCAGTTCAGACCTGTTTGGGTTGGCACATGAAGGACCAACAGCTTATTAGGCAGACAGGCCTTAATGTTTTGGTTCATTGGTTTATATAGATACATATAGTGAATGCCAGGAATTGTGTTGTGTGATAGTAGCTAAATCATATAAAATTCCATCATGTTTTTGATATTGCCAGTGATAACTGAGATTTCTAAACCTTAAATTGACTCCACTTATTCAGTCTTTCTTTCAGAGTGTGCAGTGTTAGCACTGTAATTTTTAGTCAGGCTCCATTAGAGACTGCTTTGTCTGCCAGCTCCTACACAGAGTGTGTGTGTGTGTGATTTCACATGCAAATCTGAGAGGTGTGTGACAACAGGGCTATTATAGAAACAGGGACACTGAGACCGGTCACTGTGGTGACGCAGACACTGTCTGTGCGTTTGTGTGGAGAATAGCCTGATTGTGCCATTCTCTCTAATATGAGGGCTGGTAATACTGCCCTGTCTGACACTCAGTACTGGAGAGAGAGAGAGAGAGAGAGAGAGAGAAGCTCCTTAAAACCGAGAAACTACTGTAACAGTTGGAGAGCACAGAAAGTGCTGCACAAGTTTAATATGTCCTGATCCTGATGCCACCGTAAGGGGGACGAGAGAGAGAGAGAGAGAGAGTCAGGGAAAGTCAGACAGAGAGAGAGGAAGTCAGACACACACACACACAGAGAGAGAGAGAGGTTGTCCATTAGAGCATTGAAGGCCCCTCAACCTTGGTCTGCACACACACTCAAACAGACTCAAACAGCAGCTGTCAAATGTGTGTGTGTGTTGAAAATAGTGATGCATTCAATTTGTGTGAAATATGTACATAATATCTGTATAAAATATATTACATCAACACATTTTTGTGCACTAACTAGCTAAATAATTTGCTAATTATAGGAGGCTAACTGTTTTCTTAACTGTCTATGTAAGATAGGCTAACCTTTAACCTTTTCCTTGCTAGATAACTAGCAAAGTATGCTACCTGTTTTTTAAATAGCTAACTAGGTAAGTGAGGTACTGTTGTCTTAAGTAGCTAAGTAAGGTAGGCTAACTGTTTTCCTCTAGGTAGACAACTAGCTAGCTAAGGTCAGCTGTTAAGGTAAACTGTTGTCTTAGTACTAGCCAAGTGTACTTTTAGCCAAATTGGGCATTTGGTCTTCCTTCAGTTCAGCCTTTTAACGTTACCAGCATGGCTGCTAGCTAGTGAACTTGCTGTGCTTTACCACTTATCTTTGCTGCATTTTGCTCAAGTTATTTAATTTTTTTTTGTGTACTTGTGTTTTTTTTCCACGAAGTGGCACTTTTCTCCATCTTGCCTCTTTTTCTCTTCCGTACATTCAGTGGCATTTTGGCAGTGGGTGGAGGGGCTTATAGTCAGATCATGTGACTGGACAAGTTTGGCACCAGAAAACTGGAGCTCTGCTTTTTCCTTTGTCTGCCAGTCTGGAGGTTCCATTTTTATGCTGCTTACGAATGGAAAACCAACGCATCATTTTTTGTCATTCTGATACAGCAACACTGTGTTATTTATTTTTTCTTAGCAGTGTGCCACCCCAATAAAATCTCTGGGTCCTACATGGCCACCATATTCTAAGAGTTCTGAAACATGCTATGTGTTTTTCTACAAAGCACTGTAGCCTGTCAAAATAAAAGCCTTGTGTGGTAGGCCTTTTCTAATTTAGCAACTGATCATTTCAGGCTTTTTAATTAATTTTATATTTTAAAAAATGGAATTGTCAGATTTTTGGTTGATTTTGAGATAAGGTTATAGTTAAGCTGTCTATTGGGATTAATCAGACTTTGTAGCCCTAAATTAAATTACAACCCCATTTCCAAATAAGTTGGGTCACTGTGCAAAGTGTAAATAAAAACAAAATTCAATGATGTGCAAATCATTTAATCCCTATATTTCATTGAAAATAGTACAAAAACAACAAATCAAATGTTGAAACTGAGAAATTGTATTGTTTTTTGAAAAATATATGCCCATTTTGAATTTGATGCCAACAACACTTTCCAAAAAAGATGGGAATTTTTTTGTTTTCTCCTTTTTTGCTTAAGGATTTCAGCTGTTCAACAGTTCGGGGTCTCCTTTGTCATATTTTTCATTTTATAATGTGCCAAATGTTTTCAGCAGTGACAGGTCTGGACTGCAAGCAGTTTAGCACCCAGATTATTTTAATACAGAGCCATGCTGTTGTAATACATGCAGAATGTGGTTTGGCATTGTCTCGCTGAAATAATCAAGGACTTCCCTGAAAAAGACGTCATCTGGATGGCAGCGTATGTTGCCAAAACATATAATGGTGCCTTCACAGATGTGCATGTCACCCATGCCATGTGCACTAATGCACCCCTATACCATCATACTGACTTTTGAACTGTGCACTGATAACAAGCTGAGTGGTCTTTAGCCCAGAGGACACAGAGTCCATGATTTCCAAAAAGACCACTTCACCTCAGTCCTGGATCCTGTTTATATATGGTTTCTTCTTTGCATTTTAGAGTTTTAAGTAGCATTTGTGAATGCAGCACCAAACTGTTTTCCCAGACAGTGGTTTTCAGAAGTGTTTCTGAGCCCATGCAGTGCTTTCCACTAGAGAATCATGTCTGTTTTTAATGCAGTGCTGCCTGAGGGATCAAACATCACGGCCAGCAAATACTGGTTTTCGACCTTGTCCCAAGCATGCAGAGATTTCTCCAGATTTTCTGAATCTTAAAATGATATTATGTACCCGAAAATGATGATACCCAATCATGTTATTGACCTGTTTCTAATTAACCACCAGGTTAACATTACACAACTTTACCAGCCTTTTGTTGCCCCCGTCTCTACTTTTTTGGAACATGTTGCTGGCATCAAATTCAAAATGGACTTATATTTTTCAAAACACAATAAAATTTCTCAGTTGTCTTTGAAGCATTTTCAATGAAATGTAGGGTTTAAATGATTTGCACATCATTGCAGTTTGTTTTTAATTACATTTTTCACAGCGTCCCAACTTTTTTGGAAATAGGGTTGTAAAAGAATATAGTTCAATAAAAAAAATCTTAAACTAGATAATTATGTTTTGGAATAGCACATATATGGTATACTGAATTTAAATCAAAGAAGAAACAATAAGTCAGGTCAGTACTGCTGATATCCTGAGAGAAGAAGATTGGTGTTTCTTTAAATATAAGCTTCGTTTGATTCCACACATGATTCTGTGTAATTGCAGACATTTGTGTGTGTGTGTGAGTGTGGAAAAGCATACTAGAGTATTTCATCAGCACAACTTTGTTAAGCTAAGATAGTAAGCAGAATAGCTCCATCAGTTCACACTCCCATTAAAAAAAAATCTAATTCCTGATATTCAGATGTACTACTTAATTTTTCGTATTACCTTATTGTTTGTTTTATTTATTATTATTAGTAGTAGTAGTAGTCATAGTACTATTAGTATGATTATTTTTGTTGCATGTCCATATTCATTTTATGCTTATATGTATTACCATATTTATACCTCTGACTTTATAGCTTTGTTTTAGTTATTCATCCTCATGAACTTCTTTAATTCATTTATATTTTAATGATAACTCAATTTAACATGTACCACTTTGGCAACATAGGTCTGATATTCTGTCATGCTAATAAAGCATATTTGGTTTAATTTGATTTGCTTTGAGTGGGGGGAGAGAAAAAAACAAAGAGATGCAAAGAGAGAAAGAAAGGGCAGAGAGAGAGAGACAGAAAGAAAGAGAGACAAAGAGAGAGAGAAAGAGAGAGAGAGGACTGCAAGAGCAAAAAAGAAAGGACAGAGCAAAAGTTGGCACAAAGAGAGACCTTGAAAAAGAAAGAAAGAGAGAGAGAAAAGAGAGAGAGAAAGGACATGAAGGAAAAGAAAGAAAAATGAGAAAGTTTAGAAAGAGAGAGAAAGAGAGAAAGGGCACAGAGGAAGAAAGAGGGAGAAAAGACAAAGAATAAGAGAAAGAAGAGAGAGAGAGAGAGAGAGAGAGAGGCAAAAAGAATTGTCTCAAAAACACTAATCGTTAAAATCTATAAAAGCTTGTGATTCTGACAGCATCACAAATGAAATGCTTATAAACAACGCTCCTGAGCTGCAGAGGGCAGCGCTCAAAGTATTCAACCTCGTTCTGAGTTCAGGCTGTTTTCCTGATGTCTGGAACTGAGGACTTCCAACCCCAATCCATAAGAGTGGAGACAAATTGGACCCTGGACCAGGAATCAGGGAAATGTGTTTAACAGCATTTTAGATTTCTGAATTCTGAATTCTGACAAACACAATGTCCCAAGAAATGGTAACATTTCTGCTTGTTTTGCATTCTTTAATTTGTGGAAGGCATTTGATTCTCTTTGGCATGAGGGGCTTTATTGTAAACTTCTTCAGAGCAGTGTAGGGGGTCAGGTTTACGATTTCATCAAATCAGTGTAGTCAGAAAAAAAATGTGGGGCAAGAATTGGTGACAAACATACATAATAATTCTTCACTCAGAAAAGAGCAGTGAGACAGGACTGCAGCCCGAGTCCAACACTGGTCAGTATCTACATTAACCCCTTAAAATCCCAGGCTTATTACATACTTAAGGTGCTGCTGTCTCCGAGCACACAGGGACTAGCAGGAGCATCTGGACCTGCTGGAGCAGTACTGCCAGAACAGAAGACAAAAGTTATGATCTTCCAGAAAAGCTCAGGTACCAGCATCACCCTGGAGCACACAATGCAGTACACTTACCTCGGCCTCATCATTACCGCACCTCGGAGTTTCAGTATGGCAGTGAATGCACTTAAGGAAAAAGCTTGCAGAGTGCTGTACACAATCAGGAGGAAATTCTACAATATTTATTATAACATTTCCATCTAAATCTGGTGTAAAGCGTTTGGTAGTGCGATCCAGCCTATTGATCTGCCGGGTGAGGAATGGGATCCACTTAGTGAGCACAGCTACACTAGATGGGACCTACAGAAGCCCTGCTTGCAGAATAATGATCCTAACACCAATCAATGCATGCAGGGCAGAATTAGACAAATTCCCTCGGTTAATAAACATTCAAAAAAGATCTGTAAATTTCTGGATGCACTTGAAGACGAGTCCCAGAGAAACACTGCTTTTTAAGAGCCAAGAACTGAACCCTGAAATGAGTTCCCTCCTGGTTCTGAGGCTTATTAACCATCTAACAGCTCCTAACACACAACAGTCTCGCTGCAGCACTGCTTTACAGCCCAAACTAAACATTAATCACATCATCAACTATAGTAGGAGTAATTATTTGGAACATTGCTGTCAGACTCAATGACCACAACTTAAAAAAAGCAGTTGTAAAAAGTCCTGGCTGCTCAGAGAAGAGAGACTGTGTGGTCACTGGGTGACAGGTGAAATTGAGATAGAGATGCACTTTCTTCTTGACTGTGTATATTTTAGACCAACACCTAAAATTTGCACAAATAAATTCAACCAACTAATCCCAAATTTAGAAAAATGTACACATTTGGAGAAGTTAGGGGGCCGATTGATGTTTGTTTCAAATCAACACAGAGTCTGTGCTGTAGCCTACGCCATTGTGAGCGTTTATACTTTGTTGAGTCTCCGTCACTCTGTAATTACACCAGTTCTATTTTTCATTTTTCTGTCACTTCAACACCAGGCATTCAAATTTGTCTGCTCAGATGAGTCTTCATCCTCTAAACGGGTATTTTTTAAGCATCAGTTAGCTGGAACCGAGCCTGTACTGTGGTGGGAGACTCAGTATGCTAGCATAAGAATAGCCCAGCAGGCTACAGCTTGAAACACTACAGAGCAGTTCAACATCAATCAGCTCTCACTGTTATAAGTTTGTATTGTCTGTCCTTGTGACAGTAGAGTACCAGTTAGCCGGAAATGCGGAGGAGGTAATGCGATGCTACTAAGTGGACCATTCACGGTTGTTGCCATCTGCATCTCTGCAATGTGTAGTTACATTTCTGTGGAGATTCACATCAGGCTGTGCCATAGGCTACACGGCTACGCTGACCCACGACACAGAGGCATAAATTGGCCTGCATTCTTAGAGAGAGGCACACCGCCCCCTTTACTGCTAAATATGTAACATGTGACCACCTGGGAGTCAGTGGGCAACACCCCCCCTTACCCCCACCCTACTAAGCCCCACTCATCTGACCCCCACCTTATTGTGACCTCCAACACTACAAATTATACAAATATATCATTAGTTTGTTAATTAGTATAATTATAATGACAATAATAATGTCATTTTTATAATTATTGTAAATAATGTGGTTATTATTTGTTATGGTTCTTGTAGTTACTTTCATTGTTCAATATTACTGTTATAATGCTTTGTCAATACTGTCCTTAACACAGTCATGCTATCAAATATGATTATTACCCAAGTATTGTTCAGCAACAGGTTAACAGTGACAAAAGTATCGAACTCTTTCAAATCTTATATTAATGAGTGTCATTTTGTCATTACAATTTAAAAGTAATCGTGTAATGAATTACATCTGCATTTGATTTACATTCTGTATGGAGAGATTTGAGCCTCCACTTCTGACTTATTTCTGTGTTTCAATGTCAAGAAATAACAAAAATGTGGCTAAAATGTAAAAGATGTTTTTTCTTTCTGCAAACAAGCACAACTTTTCATCTAATTTAAATCATAATAAAATATCTCCTATACTACTTATGAACACAGATGTAGTATAGATTGAAAGTTTATAATCTTTCAACACAAGTTCTCTGCTTTTTTCAGTGAGCTACAGAAATCATTCATCTAAAATTACAGCCTGCTTTTGTTATCATGACAGTAAGCAGTGGGTTAGAAACAGCAGGATATCTGCATACGTATAACAGAAGCTAGCAGTGCAGTGACGCATTTGGACCGTTACTCTCATTCTGCTTATTAATTGCAATTATCAGAGATTGTTGGTTTCGACAGAAAGTTACGACGTGACAAAGCCTGTGATTTATCACATCGCTCAAAGCACACTCAAGCAGAGCAGCTGTTCAGCTGGCATCGTTTTGCTGTTTTGCTGCCACCATTACTCAGATTGACAGTTAAAAGCATTTATTTTGTGCTGGCACAGAGGACATATATATTTCCGTCAGACCATTGTTTTAATATTTGTCTTTTAAAGGCTCATATCATGGAAAAACATTGTAACACTGATTGAAAAACATTGATTGTAAACATCATGGAAGTTTTAATGCCATTCACTTCCAAACCCACAAAGTCTATTAAGCTTTATTGTTTTTGTGATGTCACATTTAGATATATCTGCCTATTCAGTTTAGTTTAGCTCTGCCCATTCATGGTGAAGTTATAAGGAGTGTTTTATCCTGGACTGCTTTTAGAATGAGATGCAATACAGGACAGGCAATCAAACCAAGCTCATTTACATAGGTCAGTCTTAAAGGCACAGTAACAAGACATCAAGAGACAAAGAGGTTGGAAAATGGGTTACGTAAAAATGGATTACCACTGTTTTTGCTACATAAACATGTATGAACATTAGACATGGAGCTCAGGGAGAAAAAGTTAATACAAATTTGACTATCAGGTGCCCTTTAAAATTCCTTATTTGCTGTTCATAACTTCTCCTTCATGTCTTCTGCCACTTGCTGTTACAAAAACATTACCAACCAAAATAGCCTGACCTTTATTGATATTCATGTATTTCCTGGACACAATTAGAGACTCACACACACACGCGCACACACACACACCTAAACCTCTTTCGTCCATCTGTGCTGGATGTTTTGATTCTACAATGTCAACTAAAACACACAGGGATTTATTCTAGAAGTTTATAATTCTCTTTTAAAAAATAAAAGATTGAAGCTCATTTATTAGGGCAGACTGCTGTGTCTGTCAAGGGAGCAACCACAAGCTTCAGAACTAACTATCAAACAGAAAAACATGAATAAAGTGTTTGATTAGAATGTTATCTCAGTATGTACAATCAGAGAAAACAGTGTTTGTAGCTCGGCTGCTCGCTGTTATCATTAAACTGAAGCTTGTGAACGTTTTGCAGCTGCTGACAGTGACGCTGTTGAATGTAATCCCTCAGCAGTGTGTACAGAGGAGATACTAAAGCTGGCACAAAGAGCCTCAGAGCGTTTCCTCACTGACCTTAAGCCACTTTAAGTTTGATTTCTCTCTCATTTCTGCCTCTGCTGACTCTGAACTGAGTCTGAAACCAGTGAGATTTTAGGCAGTAGTGCTTACTGCTTTAGAACATCGTAGGTGTTCTTTAGTACATGGATGTGCGTGCACTTCTCATGCAGTTGAACAGGTTCCAGTAGAATGTGCTTTTGGTAATCTTCTCGCATTCCCATACCAACATCATCTGTGAATTTGACAGCAGACTTTTTCCTCTTTGATTTTTCATTTTTTCACCATACGATTATAGGGTTGTATGTCACAGAGTTCACTGTTATAGAATTTGAATAAATAAAGGTTTATAAATGCCTTATTCCAATCTTCATCATATGTCATAAAGGCTACTTTAGCTAATTTTGATCAAAAGTTTGATAGCTATTGGAATAAGTATTTACAAACATTCATGTAGGGTTATGTCAGTTGTCATAACAATCTTATGTAGGTGTTATGTAACCTTATGAACAGTACCCTACAGTAAAGTGTTAACGAATTTGTTATATTATTTGAATCATTTTCTTGGTGTCTGTAATGTTAGCCCTGTTTTGAAGCATGTAAACAGCTCACAGTGAGAGCTGGCCAGGCTAAAGTACAGCCTCCACATGACAGGATTAGTTTTAATGCAGTGTTACCACTGCTGCATTGACTGAAACTCAGAATTTCACAACTCTAGCTAGGAAATATGAAACAAACCACCCTATGGCATGTGCCCACCCCCCGGGCCCCGACGATGACGGCCGCGCGAGCCAGCAGGAAGGCAGGGCCCGAACACCCAGTGGCGACGAACCTCGGCGAGGACGACAGTGAGAGAGCCGCGAGTGGGGAGGGGGCGGAGCGCAAAGCCCAAGCTCCGCCGAGGGATGCGAGTCATGCGAGTGACAGCGGGAGGACGAGGACGATGGTGCCGGCCGCGAGAGGCACCAGGGCAAGGAGCGAGTCCCCGCCCCCTGTTCTGCAGCAAGGCCGCTTCACTGCACCTCACGTTCCACCCGGGCGGCCAAGCTGCAAGCTGGGGGCAGTGACAGGGAGGCGGATCAGCGAGCTCTTGTTCCCTCTCAGCTCGAGTACATACTGATCTGACTGGCAGCGTGAGCGCCTTTTAAAAAGAGCTGAGAGGGAACAGAGCGAGAGAGAGGGACGAGCAGCAGCCACAAGAGCGACTGAGTGAAGAGCTGAAAAGCTTGAGTAAAAAGACTGAAAAGTCTAGCTAGCTTAAGCCACTGAAAAGTGGCCAGCTTAGCGTAGCGTTGGTTGTGTTTATTTACTTTCTGTTTATTTGGGTGAATTAAAGTAATGACTGCTGCAGCACTGAACCCTGCCTCCAGCGTCTTCCTTGAGCCCTGGGTAGCAAATGCCGTGTTACACACCCCCTTAGCTGGAAATTCCTACTGGGATAAAGAATGGCGTTTCCAAATCCGAGATCAGCATATGATGTCGTATCCAAATGGCTGTTCACACTGTCAATAGTAACAACAAATCACTTCTCAGCTTTTAAATGAGAATTGCTTTGGATAGTCTACATACAGACATGGTAGTTGTTTGAATCTATAACTTTAACCATAAAGCTTTGAGAAGCTAAATACATCATGGATGTTAAAGTCATCACTCATATCACTAATGTTAGTTGGCTAGCTTGTTGCTAACAATACTCACTTTCATGGAGGCGTCCATGTTAGAATGCGCAGAGGTTGAAAATGACCCAGTTCCGAGCTCCAACTTTCCACTTCCGAAGAGCTTGCGTGTGTTCTGTAAGCTCCTACTGTCTGTGCTGTTTTCTGAATAGTGACCAGTAAAGGAGATGTGATGTGCTTTGCTTTTTCAGTGAATGTGACCGAGTAATGGTCATTTTGAGTGAAATGCTCGTAGCTAGAGTGACTGAGATGCTGTTTGAGGTGCTGGATCAGACATCAAAGTGGGAAAAGTGCTGCTGTTGCCAGCATCCTCACAGGCTAATGAGAGAAACACTGGATGTCCTTCAAACAGCCCAGCAGCTCCAGATGACTCAGTCTGGAGGACGACACGGTCAATGAGATAACTATTTTTTAAATTGAACTGTTGATAAGAGATTTTTCATTCCCAGTGCTCCTTTGAGGGGCCATAGCTGTTGTGAATGATGGAAAATACCACCAATAAAATTCTCAACACTTTCCTAGAAACAACCTCTTCAGCAAACAAAATTATTCTCCAGCAAACACCAGCATTCTTTACTAGAAACCACAGTTTGTATAATTCTCTACCAAACACCATCTTCTTCTACTATCCACCACCATTCTCAATCAAACACTGTAGTTCTCTGCCAAACACCTGCAGACACAATCATTCTCCATCAAGCATCAATGTTCTCTCTCCATCAAGCATCAACGTTCTCCAAACACCAACATTCTCTACCAAACACTATCATTTTCCACCAAACACCAGCATTGTACATCAAGTGCCATCATTTGCCACCAAACACCAAAACTCTCCATGAAACCAACATTTTACCAAACACAACCATTTTTCAATAAACGCCCATTCTGCACCAAACATCTTCATGCCCCACCAGCCATTCTCCACCAAACACCAACATCTTCCATAAAGCACCATGATGTGCTACCAAACCAAAATTGTCCATGAAACAAATCTTTTACCAAACACAAACATCTTACAATATACACCACCAATCTCCACCAAACACCAGCATGCTTTGGCAAACAGTAACATTCTCTCCCACACACTGTCATTCTCCTACAGCCTTATAGCACTGAGGAACCAGATGAATCTGTGTGAATGGGGGAGAACGTTTTATAGACTCTCAACAACTGCTTACTGGTGTGGTACACTGACCTAATATTCAGGTTTGATGATGTTTGTTGATGTGACCTGAATTTAAGATTTATGTACATTGTCTCTGACTAACTCTCTCTCTTACTTTTTCCATCAGGTCTACCAGTATATGCACGAGACAATAACAGTAAATGGCTGTCCAGAGTACCAAGCTCGCGCCACAGCAAAGGTAAGAATTCCCTTTTCACAAAAGCCCTATTGGACCTGGCTTAGTTTTACCTCTGTTTTTCCTGTAATTTAAGTGATTAGTGCCAACATCTGTGATTTTAATCCAGTATGAATCTGCAGTGTGTTTAATTTTTACAGTCTGGCTGTAATAAAGGTGGAGTGATTTTAATCCAGTATGAATCTGTAGTGTGTGTAATTGGTACAGTCTGACAGTAGTAATTGTGGAGTGAGTGGTCTAATTGTGGAGTGAGTGGGCTAATTTTGGAATTCCTGCAGTAATAGTAGTTCTGTTCCAATCCACCTCACATTAATGGAATGGCAAAACCTGCTAATAGACACAGCTGTGTCGTCATTGTTTATTGAGTGTGTCTTGTGGCTTACTGATTTCATGCTATCTGTGGGAACTGGGGGGAAATTACGCATAGAACTGGCATTGGCAGCAACTTAAGGATACAACATTTACCACAACACAATGACGCAACATAGTAGATGTACAAAAGTTTGTTAGCGTAATGTACCATAGTAATGAACAAATACATAATGTTGGGAGAACTTTACTGACTACAATAATGAAATAATAAATTATAAATAAATGAATAAATAACATAGGAGAAAATGCTGATCATGCTAATGCTTACCTGAAACATTTGTTTACAAAAAACCTACAATAATAATAAATAAAACACAAATATTAGGTTTTGAGATGAGAAAAACTTATTTAAGGTACATAATTAGACCCTAAATCACTGTCGTACCTTTGAGGGTACATTTACATTGTTTCTACCTTGATGAATGAAATGTACCTGCATTTCAAACAGTGTATAGATGTGATTCACTCTGGAGTGTACTCTGGTTTGCATGTGTGAGAGTCTGTGGCTGTGAAATTAAAAAACAGATGTGCCCTAGATTACATACAGCACTAACAGCAATAACATCATCTGTTTAGCATTTAACAGTGCTACAACACGAAGCAGCTCTGCAAGCACGTAACCAAAATTCTAGCACTAATGACAGCCAGGTACAGACTAATACCTCACTACAAATTCTGAAAAATCTGTGAAAGTGCATGACTAACAAGCAGCATCCACTCCTTTACAACAGGTAATAGAGGATTTTGAACACAGCCATAATTGCACAGAGACTTTAAAGCAGCAGTAAATGATTTTCTTCTTTGTCTTGTGAAGCAACCAAAATGGCGTATTTTTGGAACTCTATACTGACACCTGTCGGTGTGGGCGATACAAAGCCCCCGATACTGCCCCCAGTATTGTGGAGAGGCAATCGCCCTCATGCTGTGTAGTCAATAACTGACATGGTTGTTGTCATAGTTATCAGTCCAAGTAACACACTACACACACATTTGTAGCATTACAGAATGTTTGTTTAAAATCGAGGTATTTCCGTCTTCAAATGTCAATCTTTCCATATTTTTGCTATCACTCGGGGTGGTCTTTGCACTAGGCAAAGGTAGACAGCTGTCTAGGGCCCCCATTAAGCAAGGGCCCCATGAAAATAAATATAAGGTACATGTTGATGTTAGATAACCTATTCTGAAAAATGCATTGTTGACACAACAGAGTGAAGACAGACTGGTATGGAAAAAGAAATATAGCGATAATCTACATTCTGGAGAGACAGGTTTTAGATGTGATATTTTAGGGTGTTGAGAGGTAAAATCAAATAAAGTCATCCAAGAGCAGCAGAGAAACACAAAAAGAAGGACGAAAGCAAAACATTTGTCATTACGCTCCCAAAGTTAAATGAAATTTTTCAGCCAGAACAGAGAGCTGCACAGGCTCAGCACATAGTGTTAGCATTACCATTCATACAGCTCCAGTGTTGGGGTAGTTAAAAAAAGAAGTAGCTATTAACTACTTCTATCAAAATGTAATGATTATATATTTAGTATGTAATCTCAGTTACTACATGTTCTGAGAAATTCTTGTTGGCAGTATAGATGGTTTCGGGTTTCGGGGCCCAGAGTCTTTATATATATTAACAAATGTGCATCCATGGGGCCCTGTTCCTTTCATTTGCCTAGAACCCTGGTATCACTGAATCCATCCCTGCTATCACTTGCAGTTGAAGCTGGAGTTACCGAGAAAGTGTCACACTGACAGCAAACGCAGCTTAGCCAATTATTTACTCTTTCTGATGAGGACCAAGCATGATTACATCAATACTATGGGCTGCAGAATAATAACTAGTGTACCGTCAATATGTGGTAAGAATGCTATTAGCATATATGGGAGTGACTACCATAGGCTGAGCAGCTTTAACCAGTGAGCACACAATTTTTTTTTCTACAGCAAGCTTGTCCCCCATTGTGACCTGATCTAAACAGTGCACAGCCCATGTGTGGACTCATGCCCCGTTATGATAAAATGGTACATACAAGCCGACGAAGTAATTTGAGTGTCTGTCTTAGGTGATTCTGCATTATGAAAAAAACAATGACAAAACACTTTTACACATACTGTTTTGTGTTTTCTTGCCCATAAACATTGCTTATTGCTCTGTTAATTTCATGATTAATTCTAAAACGACCAATCAAGTCCCACACATTAAATATAGAACCTCTTCTGGGAGAACTAATCCATCTCCAGTAGGGCTAAAGTCCTGTCTGCATTTATAGATTGTGTATAATTTGTCTGTTGTGGACGCTGGGCGTAGTCTCTGTTCCTCCGTCTTCCACTCTTTTTACATGAGTTCATATTTTATATTCAAGAGAAACAGAACTATATTAGACTTTCAAATGTGCTTTTTTCCCCCCACCTGAATCCGTCAAGAGTGCGAACAGATTTAACAAACAGTTTCAGCAGTAATTAGCCCGCCCTACACACAAACACTTAGCGTTGCCTCCAGACAGTCTTTCAATTTACTGACGTTCATTCAAATTCAACTGCTGTAGGGAAGAGTATGCAGTTGTGGCAGAGACAAAAAAGAGAGTGAAAGAGAAGGGAGGGAAACAAAAGAAAGAATGCTATGTAGCTATGACAGTGAAGGACAAGCAGGTTGACTAGAGCCAGCACTCCTGATATGAGGGTGAATCTTTGGAAAAGAGAATTTCACCCCAGCGCACCTTTCTGCACTGTTGCCAATCCATCAGAAAGAGTGAAACCGTGCCAAAAGGTGCATCGTGCCAGATATACACTGCCTGTCCACAGACCGGGGCCATCTTGCCTTCTTTAAAAGCTGATTTTCATTATTTAAACTTCAGTTAAGTAAGAGAAAGGTTGAGCGATCATAAAGCAGCTCATCATGTTCATCAATCAGGAATTCTGAGAAAATTCTAACGTTTGTACATAAGTCAGTGGTTGCAATGTGAAAGTCATTCAGAGTGGTTTGGTGTGAAATGGTTCATTGTAGAAAAACTTAGACTCAGATTTCATTGCAGTGGTGGTGATGCACAGTCTACAACACAAATATAGCCAATTTATTTACTGTCCAAAACTACCAGTGAAGCTAAGTGTGTCTTTAAAATTTTTTATATGTAGTGTTGATAAAGGTAAAATAGAGCTAAATCTGAAAAATTAGGTTTTCTGGTTACTGTTTGGTTTTACAACATCCTGTATGTCGTTCTGCACCATGAATGGATGCTAAAAGTATGTTTTAGACCAAACACTTCTTAAAAAAATCATAAAACAATGTCGCAGGCATCACGCAGTGTATTAAAAAATTTCATGTAAAAACTTGAGGGGTATTTTAGAGGCATTAAAGTCTTCAGATGTCTCTTTAGACAACCACTGTGAATAATTCTGACTTGTTAGGATACTCTAGAACAGTGCATTCCACATCAAACCACTTTGATGGAATGACTTGGTTCAAATCTTGATGAAATTTTAAAAAATTGGTGGAACGGTGATGAGTGCCGACATCACAAAAGGGGCTAAAATGCATGGCATTATTTCCAAAGCAGCACTATTACTATTATTAGAGACTTTTAGGAAGACGGGCAGCAGGAGCAGCTTAACCGACCGGAAGAAACGCTGCGCTGTGCTGTTCTGTACAGGAATTTGACTCTCCCTGCTTCCTGATGCAGCGGCCTTTTTAGATGTGAGGGGGTGGGGCTAGGATAACATTTTGGTGGGTCAAATTAAATGTCCTCACAAGCCCACTTTGACCACCTTTTGGACAGCCCTGCTCTAAATAAACCTGATCATGCTTTGATATGGTAAGTTATTCCAAACTAACAAAGAAAATCAACATTGATATTAACAGCATTCTGAAAAAGCTAGATGTCCTCAAACTTTTGATGGGCCGTTTAAGGTGATGCTGTTGCCCAGGGAGCCCAGTCTTTTACACACAAAAACACGTACACACACACACACACACGTATATATACACACACACACACACACACACACACACACCCACACTCATCGACCGGTAGGGCTTTCAATCAGCCACAGCACCCACCATGCAGATGGAGAAGATGAATAGAGTGAAAGAGAAACGCCACAAAGCAGTACCGGCTCAAACAAAGCATTCAGAACAGAGATCTGATACCTTTACAGAGAGATGAAAAGAAAAGGTCTATGGGGTTTTGTACTGATTATGTTTTTGAACTCAATTAGACCAGAGCACTGTGTAATAGTCAATTAACAATGAAGAGACAAGGGAAAACAGGAGATAGTAATAGTCACAGGCCATTCTGTACATGTCCACTGAATTAAAAGTGAAAAAAGGGTCTCTGTTTTAGTTCCTATCAGGTGGAATATGAATTATTAGGTGAAATGTGTATTATCAGTCATGCCCCTGATATGTACATAGAGGCCTAGTTTACATGAGGGCTAATATCTGAGACTATAGAGGCTCCAGATTCTGTGGGATTGTAATTTGGAGGTGTATGAGGATTCTTTGTCTGGTGTGTTTTATGATAAGAGGGTAATTCATTTACGCTGTATGCTCTCTGAATTTCGATGAGCCAGTGTCCTTGCCGCTGCTACAGAAAGGGCAATAATTATGTGCCCTCTTTACACCTTTCTCCAGTTAATTTAAATTTGCACTTTAAACACATTTAAGCCGAAAACTGAATTATCTCAGATAAATTCATTCTAAACTGAATATACTGATGTTAACCCTGTTATACCAAACGTCTCATCAAGCCCAATTCAAACAAGAGTGCACTGAAAATTAAGGATGAAAATGCCTCATCTTACATTTTGGTGAATTATAATCTGAATTTGGTTATCCTAAAAGACAGTAACTCCAAAATTCTGAACTGTGATCACTTGTTCTTGTGCTTGAAGTCCCTGCTGTCACAAATACTTTGTTATACTGAGTTCCTCTAAAACAGGGGTGCCTAAACTTTTTGTCATGTGGGTCCAAAGTGCAATGTTGTAGGCTGAGGGTCAAAAACCAAACAAAGACAACAGGTTTCATATCTAGCTTTTAAAATGTATCTTATAACATAGTATTTTGGTGCTAAATTACTATTAAACACAAAATCAAAATTAAAAAGGTTGCATAAGTTTTAAGTACCTGAGAAATTTAGATCTCAAAATTCATCAACTTGTTCATTCAGAATGTAAGTCGAATGTAAATGCAGTTCATTAGGTGCACTCTTAAAGAAGATGGTTCTTCAAGACTTCTTTAAAAAGACATTGGTTCTATATAGAACCATAAACACTCAAAGAACCATTTGCTTGCTTATGGGGTTCTTTGCGTGGTGAAATGGTTCTTCAGTTTGATGGAGAATGTGTTTTTCTTTAGTTTAATGGAGAATGTGTTGTTCTTCAGATTGATGGAGAATTTATTGTTCTTCAGTTTAATGGAGAATGTGTTCTTCAGATTAATTGAGGACGTGCTGTTTTTCGGATTGATGACGAATGTGTTCTTCGGTTTGATGGATATTGTATTGTCTATATGGAACCTTTTTGAAAAAGTTTCTCTGTAGCACCAAAAAGTGATTCTGCTATTGTTACAATGTCAAACTTGTCACAATAGCAGAACCCTTTTTTTTCACCATGCAGTGAACCACTTAAGCATGCAAACTGAGTTCATGGACTGTTCATAGTTCTATATAGAATCATTATTTTTACTAAAGAACCCTCAAAGAACCATCTTTTTTATGAGTGTAGCTTCAGTCGTATGTGAAAGTTTGAACACCCCTGGTCAAATTCCATGTTTTGCTGATTTTCTAAAAGTGAAATAAGTTAGCATGTCCTCTACTGAGAACACACTTAAATATGGCATTTTTTTGCACATTGTAATGTGCAGTGTTTATTTATTTGCTAAATATATCATATTGGAAAAGATAAAATGTAAAATGTGCTGTAATATCATATCTCAGGCTTCGCCTCCTTCCACTCTCCAGCGTTCTGCCTCAGTGGCCTACTGATCACTGGCTCAGCTCTCCCTCTCTCTCCTGTTCTGATCTGTGTTTCTTTTGTGATTGCTTCTCTCTGGTTTTGGCCTGTTTCCCTGCTTTCAGACTTTGAGCCTGCCTAACCTACAGCAGCCTGTTAGCCAGTTTTGTTGTGGACTTTTGGACTGTTTGTTTGTTGTTTCAGTCTTGTAGGTTTATTTGACTGTAACTTGCATCTAGTCTCCTCCCCTGTTGTGACATAACGTTTGCACAGGCCACATTTTATGTTTTTTTATATGTTAAATTCAGCAAATAATAAACAGCAATTGTGCATTAAAATGTGCAGACATGTGTTGTAGGAAGTGACCTTATGTTCACATAAAAAATGACAAACGTCAGTGGCACCCAAACTTTTGCATACAACAATTCATTTTGCAATTATGTAATTACATTTAAACAACTATGCGATGTGAATAGGTGTTTGTTAATTCAGTGTATAGCAGAATGATAACTAATACTCTAAAATACTCTATACTCTATTAAGCATTAATGACTTGTGCAACTTGTGTTTTGTTCAAGTTTTTCTTTCAAGAATGTCTTACAAACCTGATGCAGCTTGTTTTGATTAGACAGTTTTGTTCAGTTTTCTCTTAAAATGACAACAAAGGGATACATCATGCGTCCACAGTCTTATCTACAAAGGGCTGGTGTGGTTTAATCTTCTGGTCTCCTTCTTCAAACACTTGATTAGCTATATGAGGTGTGCTCCTGCTTGGCTAACATGAAAACCTGCAGCCCTTTGCAGATAAGACTGGTGTCCCCTGTTGTAAACGCCAACCAGGCTGCACATTCACAGAAAGAAAAGCTTACTATTTCTTTAATTTGTATATACTGTAAACAGTCTGAAGCTCCTAGCAAATGAGATACACTGCTGTTTACTTATTTAATTTGCTAGCGACTTAAGTTACTGTACCCTATCAGTACCAGTGAATTGTCCAACACTGTTTGAAAAGAAAAAGAATGCAACACTTTTCACAAATGTATAAAGCATTGCCACCAGTGTTGGAGTAATCAACATGGAGCAGATGTAGCCTGCGTTCCTTTGGGACTGTTTTCAATCAATTTTGCAGAAACGGACTGGAGCGTCACTTTAAAAGGATTGCAGCGTCCTCTGAGAATCCTCACTGATGCTGCTATTGAACTCCACTGCTTTCTGATGCATCTCATCATCCTCAGATATGAGTGCATTAAAAGTGTATAAGAACTGAATTCATTACTGAGTGCTTCTATTGGCTTCTGACTTCAGAACATAGGACTATTTCTGCCTTTTAATCTACTCTTCTCCTTTAATAACGTGACCACTGAAGAACAGGGTAAAAGGGGGGCTAACAAAGTATGCAGAGAAACAGACGGACTACAGTCTGTAACTGTAGAACTACAAAGTGCTCCTATATGGTAAGTGGAGCTGATAGAATGGACATTGAGTGTAGAGACAAAGATACTTAATGAAATGGCCATCGCTAAAACTGATAATTATCCCCCTGACAAGCCCTTGCAGGAATAGCCATATGGTGTAGTGACTTGGTATTGGAAGGCTTTGTAGGATGTGGTGTCCATATCTTGGGGAAGGCTTTGGTAGGATAGTTGGCATTAAAAACGTTGTTTGCCATATGCTGCCTTGTGTCGCCTTCGTTCTGAGCGAGTGTGAAGCCGTGAAGGTCGCGAAGATCTGCCCGGAGTGTGTGGAGCTGTTCATGCATACACAACACGCTCCGGCAGCTTTATTCCACCGAGCGATCCAACTGGAGAAGATGTTTTGAATCAGAGAGATCAGAAAAGTCCTGCTTTTGCCTTGTGGGTATCTGCTAGCTCGAAAGGCTGTGAAAATTGTCTCTTTTTGTCTTTCTCCTTCCCTGAACGTGAATGCCTTAATAATGAAGTGAAGCTGACAGAGAAGCACCTGTGGCTACAGCAAGAATAGAAGATTTACAGCTTTTGTCTTTTTTCTGCCTGCTGTTGAAAGCCTCGGACGAAATAACAAGCACCAGCTAGCTGCGGTTCAGACGACACAGGAGGCAGCACAGGAGGATATCAAATGCGAGCCTTTTCACTTTTTCAGCTGAGTTAAGGCCTCATGAAGGGATCGTTAAAGACCGAGGAGATCCGGGTCCACTTCTGCAAGAGAAATATGCAAATTATAATGATTTGTTGACCATAAATCTTTCACTGTACACAATACCAATGAAAAGTTTGGATACTTACAGGATTTTTTACAATTTTACACATTTTAGAACGAAATTATGAAATTACACATAGGATTAAGCATGACTAAACAACGTCCTGATCCTGTACTTTAATATTGAGCCTTATCCGATATTGATCTGATCGTTCTATTTTTATAGACAATACAGCCACACAATTTAAGTCAACTGCTTTTTAAAATGACCATTTTATGTTGTTTTTTTAATATTGATTATGACCAAATTGATTGTCCTCAATTGGCTACCAGTTACTTTAATATTCTGCAGTTAACTCAGTTCATTTTTGACATAGTCATAATGGGATACTCTCTGAATTCATATGTTATTTTTGTATATTACTTATGTGGTATAACCATTTTATAATGTTGTGAATACGCTGATTTCATATGCTTCATATTGCACAGTAGCTGCTCCTTTCTCTTGGTTTGGAATGCACTGTTAAATGCCAACATAAAACCAGAAGCATCACAGCCTGAAAACTGAAACATCTCTGCAGTACTTTTGTTTTTTAACTGGTTGCGACTTGCGAGTGAAAAACGTGGCAGGAGTGTATATTGTATGTGCTTCTGGAGACATGACACTCATGGTAAGCAGAAAAAAAAGACACCTTCCAAAATAGTCACCTTCACCTTCTCAAGAAAGAGCTGCATTTTATGAGAAGTGTCTGGCTCAAACGCAGCAAAAATGTTTCTGATAGTGCCATAAATAAGTGGGAAAAAAAGAAACAAAGGATCTGGATCTGGATCTGGCGTATTATAGCCAAAACCCAATCTATTAAAATATGCCTGGACTGGATTCAATCTGATTTTGTTTTGACAAACATCAACATTAACTATTTATACTTAAAGCACTTCAGCATGAGCCTTTAGAACATACAACTATTTAGTCAGGTGGGTCCAGGTTTTTAGGCCCAGTCCAATACTGTACATTTGTATACATCTAGACAGAGTCTTAGACAGTAGCCTTCTGAATTTTAAGCACTGTGTACTTCTGCTTGTGAGAAACCCACTAGCAGAGCTGTTGGTTTTATGATTGTCTGGCTTGCTTTCTTAGCTTGTTTACAGGCATTATGAGTAAATATCAACATAAACATTTCCTATAACTTTGCATATTTAAGTTTACACACAGCGCTGATAACTTCACCATGTCTTGATGCACCTGTCCATACTATTCTTCATAATAGAGCTATTCATGCTACTCACAGTACATCTACAAGAAATACAGTTCCTAGAATCTGCTTTGATAAATGAAGCTTTTGAATCTGTTTAGATTTCTCAGTTTGTCTTTGTAAATGTTTAATTCATGTTTCTAACCCATTTTCCTTTGCTTGGTTTTTCCCATCAGGCCACAGTGGCGGCTTTCGCAGCAAGTGAAGGTCACTCTCATCCGCGAGTGGTGGAGCTGCCAAAGACCGATGAGGGGCTGGGTTTTAACGTGATGGGTGGAAAAGAGCAAAACTCACCAATCTACATCTCCCGCATCATCCCCGGGGGCGTGGCTGAGCGACATGGCGGACTGAAGAGGGGAGACCAGCTTCTGTCTGTCAATGGAGTGGTGAGCACCAATACAGCTTCAGTTACATTCAACAGTATGATTATTCAACATTATTATAACATAATTCAGTTATTAATCAGAACATTTATCATTTGACGTCTACTACAAATAATTCTGTAACTACATATGAACAATTCAGTACCTACCATGAATAATTCAGTGAATGATGTGATTTATTCACACACACACACACACACACACACACACACACACACACATACTATCTAAGCCGCTTATCCTTCTGGGTTGTGGGGGTTGCAAAGCATTTCCCAGCAGTCATTGGGCGGAAGGCAGGAAACAGCCTGTCTATCACAGAGTGATTTATTCAGCAATTACTAGCTATTGATTTATTCAGTATCTACTATAATCAGTAACTGCTATAAATAATTCCACAGCTACTATGATTTATATAGTACCTACTAGAAATTATTCAGTACATGCTATGAATTATTTAGTAACTACACTAAATTAGTCAGTAACTACTATGAATTATTCACTTTGTGTTATGAATTTTCCCATAGCTACTATAAATTATTCCATAGCTGATTTGAAAGACTCGGTATCTACTATGAATTATCCAGTAAGTACTCTACTGAATTCTTTAGTATGTACTATAAATTGTTCAGTAATTGCTATGAATTATGGTGGCACTTTATTTTAAGTGGTCCTTTTAGATTAAACAAACACTCAATGGACACTCAGTAACATGTCAAAAACATATGAGGGTCAGGAATAGGTTCTGGGTTGAGGTTAAGATTAGGGTTAGGATTAGGGCCAGGGGTTAGGTTGGGTAGGCTAGGTTTTGCATAATGGAAGTAACATATTAAGAGTGCACTACTGATATTTCACTAATATGTTGTTGATGTGTTACTAATAATCTGTTAAGAGTTTATTAATCATCTACAAACGACCACTCCAAATAAAGTGTTGCCTGAATTATTACGTACTGTGAATTGTTCAGTTACCACTATGCATTTTTCAGCATCTACTATGACTTATTCTAGGTAAGGAATGTCTAAGTTCTGTAGTTATTGAATTAATTTTTCATGTTTTTCATGAATTACATTTACATTAGATTTAAGTTCTGTATGAACAGGTTCGAGTCTGCACTGCTAGCTTTTTTGAGGGAAAAAAATGACATTATAGTTTAACAAGTGCTATATTGTGTATCCCTAATTAATAGGTTTTACTTCATTAATGAATTTTTAATGAATTTTTCTTCATTTGAATTTTGCTTCCTTTAGCTTGACTACTTGAAGAATGTTTAATGAAATGATCTATTGGTGGATGAGGGCAGCAGCCAGGAGTTAGTCTTGGGTTTAGCTCAGAGACAAATTGCGGTTGTGTTGAAGCATTTAATTTGATGTTTACCTCAAAGTGTCACAGTGTAGCACGCTTGCTCTGCGTGATCAAGGCCTTTCTGACAGATTAATCAATACAGATCAGTCCGGACTGGAAGGAGCAGCAGGATCATGATCTCTGAAGTGATCTCACATTGATTTGAGTGTGTAAACATTCCTGACAAACTTTACTGCACTGACCATCCCACACTGTTACAGATACAACAGGAAACAAATCATTTCAGCAGTCCTGTCAATAAGTATTAATAAAAAATGTAGCTATAAGCAGGACTACAGTCTAGCAGCAGGGGTTCGGGGTTAATCTCTCTCAGAAATGTCTGATTTTCTCACTGTTAACATTTTGTTTCTCTGCACTGTTCACAGCTAGCTGGCTTTGAGCCGAGCAAACTTTTCTGTTTTGGCAGGTGTTAACGCTCGACCTGTACTCAGATGCGCACCAGACAACTCAAATGCGGTGCACTTGACTGACACTCAGATCAGTGACTTGATTGGTTCAGTCAAACTGATAAAACAGTCAGTCTTAAAGAAGCAGTAAGATACATATAAGTGTCTCAGTTTTCATGCAGCATAATTGGTAAGATAATGCGTTTATGTCAATAATATGTGTGAGGGATAGATCTGGGTTTTATACAATGATAGGCTGATAAAAGAAGTTGATTTTTGGCACCAATGGAGGTAAATGTGTAAGTAACTGAGCTCCTATATCCCCACCAAATATCAGACCAATAAACGCACGCCAACATGTGCAGAATGAAACCAACCAAATCAAATGAAGAAGCAAACAAAACTCTGGTGTGGACTTTAGCAAACACACTAGGTCTGACAACAGTGGTAAAAATCCCTGTAAAGGTTTAGTTTGTCAAAAGCAGCTAATCCAGTGGTAGAGTTTTGGTCTTACTCCTGGAGGACAAGCCTCAGCAGTGGGCCCTGGAGCCGCAACAATTACATTTGATAAATTCTATAACGGAAATATTTGAAAATGTAAAATCCATTTAAATAATACACACAATTAGCACTTTTATGAACCCACACACGTCCATGGGGAAATTTGGTGATTATCAAGTTGTGTTAAGTAGTGTAATTAACAGCCTTGGTCGGTCTCGGGTTGAGGTGGAGATTGTTCTCAAGACCAGCCGAATGCAGTGCTTCTGTCTGAGGTAACTGGAAACTGAGC
This sequence comes from Colossoma macropomum, assembly GCF_904425465.1. Classification (NCBI taxonomy): domain Eukaryota; kingdom Metazoa; phylum Chordata; class Actinopteri; order Characiformes; family Serrasalmidae; genus Colossoma; species Colossoma macropomum. Next base: position 40,740,859 of record NW_023494792.1, on the reverse strand, counting down.
TTTTTTCTATCGTTATTAAATATCAGCAAAACCTTCCAACAGAATAAAACAGTTCTTTCTCCATGTTTAAATAAAATCTGTTCACTGTTGGTTAGGAATCGAATTGATCTTTCCATGATGGTTTAAATGGGTATTATTTGTTTATTGATGTTCGTTGGTTCCAAATTTCAGACATCCACTGAGGGCAGATCAAATGTTATTGTTACTGATTGTTTATTTAATAATAAGAATGAAGGTGGTTTGGTTTAAATTCACTTGACAATAGAGAGTGATTCAGAAGAAGTTGTAGAGAAGACGAACAGAGAATAACCTCACCGTTATTTGCTTCCAGACTTTACAATGCACTGGTGGATTACAACTATAATAATACAGAATTAATAATATAATAAATGATAATAAATGTACAATGAACTACAAACAAATTTCAGTTTTCTTCTGCTCTGGATTGCTAGCTAGCTAGGTAATATGATCTCAGTTGTATTTATTATGGAGGATGCATGAGACCGTGCTGGCCAGTTAGCTGTCCAGAGCTGTAGGACATGATTCAGATTGCACCAGGCAATTAAGCTGGCGTGGCCGAGTTTAGCAAGGGCACCAGTGTGAAGCAGTTTAGATGATGATGATTACAAACATGTTGACTCTGCTTTCCTGCCCTACTGTCTGCTGTTCAATCAGAGCCAGCAACTGATGTGTCCCAGGTTGCCAGATTGGGCAGGATCACTGATTTAGTTTTTTGATGCAACTTCCTATGAAAATAGCATTAATTTTTTATCAGTAAAGTGTTTTCGTTTACATTGTAGTTTATTAAAAAGCAAAATATATAAATGTTTTTTTATCCTGTAGAACATGATAATAGTAATAATAATAATTATTATTATAATAGTAGTAATAATAATATCAAATGACAGTGCCAGTAAGAATAAAAAAAGTTGTTTTTCCTTCCATGTTTTTAACTGAAACCTTTTCTTAATTATTTGGGATAATGTTCAATAGAATATTTAGAATATTATTTATACTTATATTTATTATTTATATTTAGAATATATAGAACACTTTTGGATGGGGGGTGGGTACCTTTATGATGCTTGTATAACAGCATAAAATAAAATAGTACTTTTCAATTTTTTTTTATTTCTAACAGAGAAAAAAGAGTTCTTACAGAACTGCAAAAAGCTACATTGTTAACAGGGTGGCGAAAAGTACAGGATAACGTAGTGTTTTTCTGGAGGCTAAAAGTGCAAAGTGCACTTCCCTGTCAGCTACTTGACCACTTTAAATTTTTTCAACTGAGCACTCTGCAGAAAGAATGCTGCACAGAATGCTATAAAATGTGAGGCATGGTAAAAACTGTGAACAAAACTCCTCTTTTCAGTGAAAACAAACCTTAATGTTTTTTGCTGGACAGATATCATTTGTAGTAATAGATATTTAATTAGAACTTTCATATCCCTCCTTATTGTCTACCATCCTGCAGCCTCTCATTTTGGTGTTTGCTTACTCTGAGTGTTCCTCATCCTCCTTTTCACATATTTCACTTTATTCGTGGTCATTTTCTCTGTCATGCTCTCTGCCATGTCTGTACCATGATCATTTGTAGTAAAAATATTTTGAAAAAAAAGCTACTAAGAAACTCATTTCCAGTTAACGCAGTTCCTAATTTAGTCTAACTTTTAGTGGATCGAATCCAGACTCTAAACATTATCGGCCTCTTCAGAGCTTTTGTTTTGAGTGTTTAAGCCAAATTTCTGTGCAGATCAAAACACTGTGGACACACTTAATATCGATTAAACCTGATCTACAGATAAAAGTGCACTTTCTAATCAGTTTTCCCTTTTATTTGCCCGCTCCACCTCTCTGAACTACAAACACTACTAGATTAACACACACAGGTTACTGTGTATGTTTATATTTTTATTTGTTTTAATTGTACACATGTACTTTTATTCATCTGTCTTCTGTTCAGAACTGCACTCCAGAACAAATCTGAAAAGAGAAAAAATGCTTTTTATTACTGCAGTGTTTTTTTTTAATAGCATTCATTTAAATGTGACATATGTAAAACATCTGCACACTCAAATCTTTGCAAAAACGTTTTATTATATACGTTTTCAGGCAGGGACCTTCTTAAAGGCATGAAGAGGTAACAAATGAACACAAAAGTGCTAAAAGATTAAGAACAGCACGTGATTAGCCTAAATGCAGGACGTGTGTCAGTCAGTTGAGCTTGTGTCTCGACATCAATGGAATTGTAGTCCTTAATCAGTACAAGTACAGTACAAGTTAGAGACACAGTGTCCACAGAGACAACTGAGAACATTAAGCACTTCCAATATCCAAAATACACAAAGTGAATGCACAATAATAGAGATATATGTATAACCTGTGTGAACATATGGTATCAGCCATCATAAAACATAAAGCATATAGAATCCATTATAGTTTATTCATATAAAAACACCCATCTGCAAATCTTCATCAAGACCCAGTGGTTTGTAATGTACCTAAGATGTGAATCCAAACAAGTTCTCACTGGCATAACTCCGGTCGACATCACCCTCTCTACGTACAATAATCTGCTCTATGCCCGGGAACATGAGAGTGGAATTAGGATGTGAATGATTATTGAAATGACAAGTTATAGGATAATTCAGATTTTTGCATCTAGTGGAACTTTTATGTTCACTAATTCTTTGCTTGAGGGGTGGGTCGTTTTACCAACCTAATATTTATCACGTGGATGTTTCAGAAGGTAAACATTTTTTGTATTGCATGTGAAGACTCCCCTTATTGAAAATATCTTTCCAGTCCTAGGGTGTCTAAAGTCATTGCTTCTCAAAGTATTATGACACTGGGCACGGTTGCCACAAGGGTAGTTTTTTTTCACATGTAGATTTTTTTTCACATTTTTATTTTTTAGTTCTAGCACCTCAGCCAAATCTGATACCGGATGTTTTTCTCCATCATTTTTAAATAGCATTCATTTAAAAGGCGAGTCTGAGCACTTTGTCCTTACAGACACTAATACACAGTTTTAAACACATAAGTATTAGTATTAGTCAAATGTAGACAGTAATTGTGTCTAGTTGGCATGTCTGGGTAAAAACAATTACAACAATTAAAACAACAGATGGGTAAAAGTGCATGATGGGAACTAATTAGGCAGGTTTAAAACAGTAGAATGTCAATGATCCCACAGGAAAATCCACTTTTTTTCCAGGCCTTATATTTATGAAGCATCTTAGAGTAAAAGCCTATTCAAACAGAAAAAATCGATTTTTACAAAAAAAAATCTTAAAAAGGAACTCGCGCATATTAATGCCGTCTTTCACATCAAGTCTGAAACTGAGAGTCTGCGGAGCTGCTTAAAACTTTTAATTAGAGCCAGCTTGATTCACAGAATCATTTGAATGTGTTAAAAAATATGCTGACCAATCAGAGCTCCGTTGTCATGGACGCAGTCCAGGAAAGTGTGCTACAGAACAGTTCATCTTGCTTGTGGCAGAGCCCAAAGATAATGAGTGTTTCTATGTAGTGTGTACACCTTTTAGATGAGTTAAAAGAAAATTATACACATTTCTTCTTCTTCATCCTTCAGCATTCTCAGTGTTTAAAAAAACACATTGGACTTGATGTGAAGTTTCCATTGCGTTAAAAATTGCAAATGTGTTTTTCCTCCAAATCAATTAAAATTGAACAGGGTTTAAGAACAAGGTACATGGCATAATGGCATGTTTGATGTCATGGCAGTTTATATTACATGCTGATTTTTGCAAAATGTACTCTAGTTAGACCTCATCACATCAAAAATTGTGGCACTGGTCATGACAATTAACAGTAACAGTAACATAACACTCTTTTATTACTGGACACAATCTGTTATGACAACTCATGACAGCATATAACAACATTTATGGCATGGTTAGGTCAATGTCAAATAGTCATATGCATAAGTGTGGGCACCCCTGCTCAAATTACGTTTTGGTTTGTTTTATAAGTTGTTTTTAAAGTGATATATTGAGAAAAAAGAGCGTAAAATATGGCCTGTACAAAAGTTATAGGACATTTTATATTTTAACTTTTTTCCAATATGTTAAACTTAACAAATAAACTAGAAACTGTGTGCTACAATTAGCAGAAAAATGTCTTAGGTGTGTTCTCTGTAGGAGATGTGTTAGCTTATTTTTTACGTTGACCAAGTGTGTTCAAATTTTTGCATGTGACTGTTGTAGCAGTGCTCAAGTAAAGTGTTATTAGATATCTTTTTGTCTCTTAAAGTCATTCTACCTTTTTGTCCAGTTTTTTCCCCCAAAAAAATTGCATCCAGTGTGTATAGTTTTGTTGCAATGAAAAATATCTTAATATTTTGTATTTTCACGCCGTCTATTCATGTTCCATTCAGTATGTGACCTTTACTCTACACTGAAGTGTCTGATGAATTTGGGCTCAGAACTCTGATAACTGTTAAACTCACAACACCGTTAAAAATGAAAATCAACTCAGCTTAAAATGATAAGATAACTGATTACACAGCTTTTCTTGACTTAACACAGGAGTTTACTCAACTCAAACTTCTCGTTCAGTCAAGAGTTTCTTATTCTTTTAGTTCTGCTTCTTATTTTGGTAAATAATGTAGAATTTCCCCTGTACTCTTTCCAACACACAGTCCTATGGGGTGTTTTCTCCTCTTACCCACTTATGGATGACTACGTGATCTCCTGTTGGGGTGATAGTTTAGTCTGTTGCACAGCTCAGGATCACCTGAATATGCTCAGATATCGTATCCGCAAATGTTTAACACGCTGTAGAAAATATTTGTTGTATTTAATATTGAAAAGCAGCATGGTCACACGTGGTGCAACTGTCTAATGATCTAATATTTAAACATCCCAACATCAGGAGCTTGTGAGTCTGAAATCCAGCAAAGCCACAGCTGTCCATATGTGGAAGCCCAAGAGGAGATGTGATGTTAAGAGTCCCAGCTAGTGTCAAAATTGAGTGAAAAATAAATTCTGTGTTGTTTACCTAATTGAGATGCGGAACTAGAAAAAAAGAGAGTTGGGAGAACTTTTGACTGGACTAAGAAGTTTGAGTTGGGTGAACTTTAGTGTCTTCAAGTTGGGTTAACTCAGGAAAAGCAGTGTAATCACTTTCCTAATGATTTTAAGTTGAGCTGACTTCTCATTTTTACAGTGTGGGGTTTTTCAGCAGACAGTAAGAATATGGCACCATTTTGCTGTCTGGGATGGAACGTCTGTCAATCTGTCATATTTTCCCCAATTTAGATTGATTGACATCAATCTGTCAGATTTTCAGCATGTTTTCCTCAGGCAGCTGTAGAAGAAGAAGAAGAAATGCTGTTTTTTAGTCTCTCTGCCTGTCTCCCTGGAATGACTAACGGCTGGTAGAGAATACTGATGTATAGATGTTGAAGGGCAATTCCCCTGATTCTTCAACAGTTTGACATAATTAAATGGTTAAGATGTAAACAAAGTCATTCAAAGAAGTCTTATGTGAAATGATCTGCTCTAGAGAGACTTACTGAGTCGTGGTAGTGATAGGAACCAGACATCTGAACAGTTTAATGCTTGTAAAAGCTCTCTCATAGAAAGATATTATGTGAAATAGTTCTAAATACACTGCCTGCTGTCTGAGATTTGTACATCCCAGAATAAACTTACTGGAAAGTTTGATAAGACAAAGAAGGAGAGACTTAAACATTATTTGGAGAATAATTGTTTGGAGAGTAATTGTAAGTAAAAGACTTTTTGGCCCCAGACAAGATTTGACCACTAGAGCTAGTCAGGCACACTTGACCAGCCAAACCCTGCCGACTGTGTGGGAAATGGTTTGACAACTGCTATGAGACCTTTTAAACAGTGTAGACTGAAATATTATAAGCTAGGCACCAAGATATTTTAAGGCAGTTCCTTTAATATTTCAGGTTTTGAGAACACTAAGAGTTAAATGATAAATAATATAATGTAATAATCATCTGTTAATAGAAGTTATCCGCCTGAAATTAGATCACCACTTTTCAAATATGAGACATTCTGGAAATAATAATAATTTATAGTAATAATAGCAAAAAAGAAACCCTGTTCTATGCGTATGGGTGTATGTTATTAATATGTATATGTATGTATCATAGGGCATATTATGAGTGAATCAATGAAAAAGCCCCCATTAAGCGTCTTCAGTGCTTGGCCCCCTAAAGCAGTAAGGGGTTAGAATATTGAGTCTGATGGCTGCTAGAAGGTGTGAATTTAAACCCGAAGGGGACAGACGTCAGAAGGCTGTCACTTTAAATTCACAGCTTTAAATTTGCCGTGCCTTTTTAAAATGCGCGAGAGCACAGTCAGCCGGGAATGAGGGTTTTTTTTTCAGCTCTAAAAGCTGTCTCCGCTTTAAAAAGTGCTCTGCATCACCGCTAGAAAGGAGCTGTGGAGATTTCAGAGTATTTTTTTAAACCAGTTTCTGACTGTCATTCTGTACCAGACTTTTAGACCGTGACAGTTTTATTATGCCATCAGAAATGTGCTCTTTTCTGAAGTTCAACTGTCACCGACTTCAAAATATAATTCCCTTTCACACACAGTGATCAGAAGGCCTCTACCAGCAGCAGGATTGATTCCACTCGCTCCGAAGGTTGTATTCCGCTCGCTCCGAAGGTTGTAATGAGAAAGTCTCTCATTATATTTGTAGTGTAAGTTCTCATTAAGCCAAGCACGTGCTGGCGGCTGAGCTAAGTAGAAATTAATGGCCCTTTGCTCTAAAATTTAATTGGACGTTTGTCACGTTCCAAAATAACTGCAGCACTAAAAAAACAGTAAAGCAGTTCCTGTTGTGTGCTATATTCAAGAGTTCACATCCAGCTTTTACCTTTCAATGCCAAGACAAAAAAACATCTTTTTCTAATGTTTAAAGGGGGAATTCCATGATTTTTCACAATTCCTGTGTAATTTGGTCTTTAAGATATAGGCAGAGTCATTCAAAGTGGTTGATTTAAAAAGCACCATTCTAAAGTCAGAACTGTTCACAGTGGTGGTGATAAAAAAAAGCTCCCTCACAGAAAGTTATTACATGACTGTAGCAGTGTGAGGTAGATATTAAAAACTACCAAACCATAGCCAGAACAACCTCACCTTACCAAAATCCAAACAATACCAAAAACTGCCGAACCACAGCAATAACAACCTCACCTTGCCAAAAACAACCAAACCATGTGAAAAACTGCCATCCCTAGCAAGAACAACCAAACCATATCAAAAACCAAACCATACCAAAAACTACCAAACTACAGCAAGAACAACCAAACTGTAGCAAAAACAACCAAACCATACCAGAAACTGCCAAACCATAGCAAGAACAGCCAAACCTTACCAATAACCAAACCATACCAAAAACTACCGAACCACAGCAAGAACCAAACCATACCTAAAACCAAACCATAGCAAGAACAAGCAAACCATACCAAAAACACCCAAATCTTACCAAAAACTGTCAAATCATAGCAAGGATAACCAAACCATACCAAAACCTACATACCAAAGCTGCCAAACTGTAGCAAAAACAACAAAACCATACTAAAAACTGCTAAAACATAGCGAAAACAAAGTAGGTTCTGGCAAAGAATGAGGTGTCTGACCAGAAAGCATGTCTATTTTGCGGTTTAAGCAGACACAACAGGCAACATGGTGGTACAGCATAGTGAAGCGAGTGACTGGAGAAAGGTGCTGTAAGAGGATCCTCAGTCTTTCATCGTAAGGACCCTGTGGTCCGTATTTCACAGCTTTTTTCTGCGGGCACTAAAGAGGTGCTCAGATGTGTGCTGATGGTGCAAGAAAGTGGTTATTTTGTAAATATTTTGTGTACCCCCATCCTAATATTAATATTTGTAACATTGGCAATGGTAAATCAAGCCTGCTGCCTAACTAACAACATGCCCTTGGCAGTATGTCCTTGGCAACGTACTTATGTTAAAGCCATCATTTTGGAGCAGCAAAGTTTAATATAATACATTTATCTGCAAATATGAGCAAAACTGTCACATTTTACAGTCCTCCTGTCTTCCTGTGATGAAAAGAAAACCTGAATAGTGATTTCAAACTAGCAAAAAGTGCCTTTTAGTTTATTCTTCTCATTTAATAAAACAATTTCTCAACACTGCTGTTGCATTTAATTGTGCATCGAGTATCATCTAACAAAGCCCAAAATTCATACATTTTTTATTTTGTTTGAGTCCTTTTTAAACAAGCAAACTCATGAGTAGGAATATAGTTCACACTTCACTGCCCTTTTATTATGGGTTACCCCTCAGGCAGATGGCTAATGTAAAAAATGAAAATGTAGAGAAATTAGAAAATTACAGTACACTACTTATTTAATGACTTTTTGCTGTTTCAAAAACCTTGAAATATTGAAATCTTACAACACATTTAAGAAAAACCTTATTATGCACAGATTTAAAAAGTGGTAATGGGAAAAAAATATGGAACGTAACTGTTCACTGTAGCAATCTTGATTTCAAACAAGATTTTCAACTAAACGAGAAAGACAAAGACCACAGACCAGACTGACCTAACCTTTGACCCTTTTTTGTATTGTGTCCTCAGAGCGTGGAGGGAGAGCACCATGAGAAAGCAGTGGAGCTGCTGAAAGCCGCTAAGGACAGCGTGAAGTTGGTGGTTCGCTACACCCCAAAGGTCTTGGAGGAGATGGAGGCTCGCTTTGAGAAGCTCCGCACGGCCCGCAGGCGCCAGCAACAGCAGCTACTGATGCAGCAGCAGCAGCAGCAGCAAAACCTCAACACTCAGCAGAACCACATGTCGTAGGTGAGGCTTTTCATTGCTTTAAAGTGATAGTTCAGCAAAAGGTCAAGTCCACACGATTTTCCCCCATACCTCGAATTTAGTTGATCATCCAAGACGAAGTTTTAGCACTGGAGCTAATTAGCACCAAACTGCTTGCATACATCTTCACACACTTACATCAAACTGTATACATATGTCTGTGTAATTAACTTATATAGACAATATTTGTCTGTTTGAGATTATGTAACAACTCAACACGGTTTAAGGCAAGTCCATGATAGTTTAGGCATGCAGTTTGTACAGTGCTAATCAATGTACTTCCATGACTTACTTTGTAGCTTAACTGCAAAACTAAAGAAGCAAACTTCAGACACTGAACATGTCTTGGTTGATTGGCCAGATTTGGGTTAAGGGGGGGAATTGTGTAAATTAGATTTTTTGCTGAGCTATTGCTTTAATGTCCCCTGGAGGGCCCAAAGCTGGCCCTTATCCCTATGGCCAGGAGGGGGCACCAGAGGGCTTGCATGGTCTGGAGCCACACGGTGCCCGCCACCAGAAGATTATGAGAGACGTGCTGTGTTTGGCACAGAGTGCCATTGTGTTCAGCCTGTATTATGCAGTCACACTGTATGTTGATGTTTCAGCTGCAGTCAGCACTTGGCTTTGTAGGACTGATTACGTCACACAGAGGGCACATTTATATGGACATAATTACTGGACATTCATACCACAGTTAGGTCCCAGCTCACAGTGTGATCGACTGAGAGGCATTATATAAGTGCCAAGAGACCTCTGGAGTCTTGCATCATTCAGTAGTTAGCGTCATGCCCATATCAGAATCTATGGGCTGCTATCATGATATGTTTCAAAGCTAATACATTCTGCTGTAGAGACATTTATCCTCTAAATGTCACTGGATACTGAACAACGAGCCTGCTAAGGAGCCAAAATACGACTATTGCTACTTGCAGTCATTTAGCAGTTAAAATATGAAATGTTACATAGATGCTTCAAGCAAGCTAACACCATTATATACCAACCTATATACCAATCAGCCAATCAAACTGTAGCCTAAAACTGCCAAAAACACTGCTTCACACTGAGTTTACGTCAAAGAACTGCCGACCAGCAAGCTTTATCAAATCTGGTAGTTTAGAGGCTTTTGGCAGTTTTAGGCTACAGTTTGATTGGCTGATTGGTATATAATGGTGTTAGCTTGCTTGAAGCATGTATGTAACATTTCATATTTTAACTGCTAAATGACTTTGTAATTTGGAGGATCCAGTGACATTGAGGGTCAAAAATGTACACAGGACTAAACGTATTAGCTTTGGTGCATTTTAGTTCCCTACAGGACGTGACAGTGGCGATTTTAAAAAATGCCGTTTATTAGAGAAAACCAGCTTAGACCTGGAGCTCCTAATATGGGCATGACTCTGACTGCAGAATGACAATCGACTTTAGAGGTCTATATGTCCTAATAATGATAATTAATCTCTTTAAGTATCACTCTAACTTATTTGCCTGTAATCTCGCAACGACAACTAGCGGTTAAAAACTGACAGCCAGACCAAAGTAACAAGTTTTGCTATCCCTGAAAGTAAAGCTGCCAGCCCACTGGATTTTTGCTCAGCATTTTCCAGGCAGCCCACTGGTGGTTGAGCAGAGTATTAGACAAAATGCCACTTTTAATTGCTCATTTTCCCCTCATAGTCCAATTTACCCATTTTTCTTCATTTCTTTCTTTTGTTATCCTTTGTAAATTTCAGCAGCAATATCATAAATGAAGCCGGTTAAAAAGCTGTTACCAGTGTGGCACAGTGTCAGCAACAACGTTTAAAAACAAAAAAAACATTTTATATTAGGCCTAGTCATTAATTTTTTTCTCTCAATTGTTTGTGATATTATTATTACATTTGCCTTAGTTTATTTTCCAAAATAAAAGGCTGCATGCATTTGACATCTGTGTGCAGGACAACAATCTGGGTGGTCCAAGGGTGAACCAGCAGTGCAATACAGTTAGCGGGGTGCCAACTTTATCAAGCCAGCGGACTGATATATGCTTGCTATCTGGGATAGTAACCTAAACGACACAGTTCATCAGGAAATTGCTAGATTTCTGGAAGTTTTGAATATTAATACCGTTAAACTGTTTTCTTCTTGCTGTCAGCTGCTAATATTGCATTTAAATGTGTTACAGAAATGTTATGTGTCACTAGTCTCTGTTCAGTTTTTATGTCATAAATGTCTCGAGATCTAATAATAAATATGAGTAATGAAACTGTGGTATAATCACAGTAATACACTGGAGGTCAGGTGATATTGGCACTGCTGTGCTGATCTACTCAGCCTGTCAATATCTCATTGTAGAGCACTCCCTTCTCTTGTATTGTTGGATAATAGTATTTATACTGTACAAAGTTTGGACACACCTGATTGAATGTTCTTCATTCAGGCTACGTTCACATTACCGAGTTGAAGTGATGCAAATCCGATTTTTTTGCCGTATGATGATGCGGAGAGTAATGTGATGGATGTTTTAAGAGCTGTATGGACACACATCTGATCTCAGATTTGAGACACTTTTATATGTGGTCCTAGATCAGATACATATCTGACCACTGGCCATGCGACCTTAATGAGAACGCTCAGTTCAGAATTCATGTTTTTTCACCACTGCGCATGTGCCATCATTCAGTGTTAACGTGGCAGCAGCATCAAACCTGAAGTTAGAGCCAGTAAACAGTGCAAAAGCAAAGAAATCTGATCCTTTATCACCTTCGTCTTGCTGTAATAATGACCAGCTGAGAGCTGCTCAGAGCAGATGATCTTTGTGACAAAGCTTGTTCTGCTGGTCAGTTTGTTGTTCATGACGCACGTGTTCATTCACGTAACATTATTGATTACAATGTGTGCATGTGGGTCGTTTCAGGACACAGGTTCATTCACATTAATGACAGATTTGAGTCATTTACCTACACTGATGTGAAATATCAAGTTAGAAAGACTAGATCTGGGCAAAAAATCAGAATTGAGCAACACGGCTTGTAATGTCACTGTAGCCTTTGATCTAAAACACACATTAGTGGAATGACCTTCCTCGGAAATTCTTACCAGCCAATCAGGGATGTTGTGGTAAGGGAGGGCGGGTATCATATTTTGTATTTCTGACTGGAGTAATTTCCTATGAGCTCATAGGTTCATAGTTTTAATGTCTTCATTGTTATTCTTCATTTAATAAGATCAGGTTTTGAGCAGGAGCCACATGGATGGCACTTATTAAGTCAGATAGTAAGAATGTTTTGCGTCCACTTACTCTTAAACCTCTACTTCTCACTGTACATTGGTCATTTTGTGGTTGCATGGTTGATAATAATTCAAGATATCTTCAACAAAAAATATAACTACAGTTTCTCTCATCTGATATTCTGGAAAACGTTCGGTGATGCTCCATTATTGTGGAAATCAGGCACAAGATGCTAACTTCCTTCCTAATTAGGGTGACCAACAAGGGTCAAACAAACAAAACAGTGTCCCACATTTCAAAGATTGTGGGGAGATTATTAAAATATGTTTCAGCTTTCATTTTTTAAATTGTAATTTTAAATATGATTGTTGGTGGTGGAGTCAGTGGAGGATTGTCTGGCTGGAGAAAACAAAGAAAGCAATTAAATAGCTACACGCAGGCAACTGCTAATAAATAAGGAGAATTATAGGCTTTTTTAAAGGTTCTGCATATAACAAAAAGGATTAAGCCAAGTCCTGGTCTTAATTGTCTTTTATATGGTGAATCTCCAGTCAGAATCCTGTGTAGTTCAGGATTAACCTTTATCCCTGTCCAGAAAACCAATTCTCTGTGTCCAAGAAAGAGCAAACATCATTTTTTCATCCAGGCCTCAATGCCTACAACCACAGTTCAGTAGGACTGTGGATACACTAAAGCAGACAAACCTGACCCCAGAACAGACCCCGGACAGCCTATAATGAAATTGTAACCACTGCCCTGTGGAGAGGGAAAGTACAGAGCTACGCCCCCTGCTGGTTATGTTAATAATATTTTGAATCGTATTTTGACAATGATTAAAAATCACTTAAGGCTGGAAATTTTGAGACCCATTTTCTAACTGAATAAACACAGCAGCTATGAATAAGAATCATTTCAGAATAAATAATCAATTTAACTATGAACATTAAAATATGATTGAACTACAAAACACGTAGCTCACTGCCAGTGTGGCTTTGTTAAACGTGTGGTGATGCTGTCATCCATGCGACTGACTTTGTAGTCTGTTTTTGGCCTTTTACTGTCAGTGTACTCTGACAAACCTAAGATATCAATCCACTGGTCATGTTTATGTGTCTTCTTTAACTGATTAAAACTTCCCCCAGAGTAGCTGGTGAACATGCACATCCATGTTGGTCAGTAAAATAGATCAGTATGAGGAATTGGAGTTTTCTATCTCTGTATAAAATGAGCTCCATGCTGCCTTTATTGTTGGATGCACTGTGATGGTTTCTGAGAGAGCATGCTCCACATTCAGAATGCAATACACATCACCATGGAAATGCTTGTTATTGATTTGTTTCAGAGCAACAACAAAAGCCCACTGAAATGTGAAGTCTATTTCTATTCATGTGTTGAAAATATATATTACATGTGACAGTAAATGTGGCAATGAGAAATCATGTCATTGAAGGAGAAGAGTTGATTTAAAGGCTTAAATAGGTGCTTTTTTTGCATTGACCTTAAAGTGTTTTTCATTTGGAACATCAAATATTACTGAATATGGCTGCGACAAGGCAAGTCATGTTGCACAGTGTGTAATGTGTCCGTTGTAAATCTCCTTTTCGAACACAAACAGCAAATCGGACGACTTACCTTGCCTATAGGCAGTGTATATAAGGAATTCACTGGCTTTAGCAGCTTTAGCAGCATTTCCCAAAAGAAATTTCACCCCAGAGGCAGCGAAGTCTCTCTGGGTTTGAGCTGTAATCCTCTGATACTGCTGTAGGCCGTGTCGTCACGGAGAGGCTGTGTGAGAAATATTATGTAATAAAATGGAGAATGTAGCACACACACAAAGTGCACGCTCAAACAGAGCCACACACACTCACACCTCTAAAACATGGACGCAGTCATATATACACAGTGGCATACACATGTCAAATACACTGACAAAGCTCTACAGTTGATTATAAAAGCGGCCTCTATTATTAACCACCTGACAGCACAGCTTGTCAAGGCCACGTTTTAAACTCAGCCTAATGTAATACTACTAAAACTTAAAGGAGTAGTTTGGCAAAAATCCTCAATAGTCAAATCTTTTTTCTGCCCAATCTAGTCATTGCTACTTCCACATGTTTTTCCAATCTGTATACCTAAAGTATCACACACTTGCCTCAAACTGTGTCATGTTGTTGAGTAATCTCCAATAGATTGCTTATGTTGTTTTGTCCACATTTATAGATGACTATGCCACAGAGCTGAAAACAGTAGTACCTAGGGGTGTAACAATACACGTATTTTAGGTTCGGATTTCTATTCTGAGGTCAGAATTTGATTTGACTCTGATGTTTTATGTGTTAATTTTAAGTTTTTTTTGTTAATGAATGTTTATTGGTTTTTGATAATGCACAGACACATTTAGAATATGACACATGAACTGCAATGTTTTTGATTCTACAGAGCTCCAGTTCTATTGGATGTAGATTGGTTTGGCTCGGTTAAATAACAGCTCTCCAAAATAACTTTTTCAACACCTGCTGCACTGCCCAGAGTAAGCATGAAAGATCACAATCTCTAGAGTTAATAAAGCTCAACAGGTATTTGCGTATGGATGTAGCCATAGCATACACCTCGCCCCCTGCTCACTTTACTCTTACAGTTTGCACACAGATGCCTAGTTTTGATCATTTTGAGTTTTCCATGAAAGATGGCAAATGAGACACACTCAGAAAAGTTTTGAACACACGGTTTCAAATATTCTTTTTTATTTTATTATTCAATACAGGACTGAAATCATTACACCTTAAGCAATATCCAGAGTCATCACTAGAGATTTATAGATGAAAAGGGCTAAGCCTTTATAACACTATTTTTGCATTCAACTCCAGTTTTATTTGAACTGACCTGACTGGCCATCAGCAAAGCTGAAACCTCTTTTAAAGAAGTTTTCTATGTTCCATCTACAGATTGAGAAGTTAAGGGATGTAAAATTGCATTATGATTAACACTGTGTTAACTTGCTGTTAACTGATATTAACTTGCTGTAAAGTTAAGTTAAAGTTTTCAAACCGGTCCTCAGGGACCCCAGATGCTCCACATTATTTACAAGTTAGGTTGGAGCAACAATCTTGACCATCTGGGGCTTCCTAAGGACTGGTTTGAGAACCACTGCTGTGAGAGATACAAGAGCAAATAATATAAACTTATCAGTAACCTTATTTTTATCTTTTTCACTCGTTCACACATCTCACAGTCTGTGAAGTTTCCTAAAATAGTTGGCTCATCACCTAGTTAACATTGGTGTTATAAAATTAGCAGTTGGTATGGTTAGTATAGTGTAGTGGGTAACACCCCTGTCTGCCTTGTGGCAGACTGGGATTCAATCCCCTGCCTGGGCAAGCACTCTACACTATACCAATAAGAGTCCTTAGGCAAGACTCCTAACACTACCTTTACCTATCTTTGTGAAATTCACAAATTGTACATCTCTCTGGATGAAGGCATCTGCTAAATGCCTCAAATGTAAACGTTATATGGCCTGTCCCCTTTTCTGTACCTCATATAAACCTGAAGTCATGTTTATATGCTAGCTAGTTATACTGACCATAATTTGCCACAATTTTAAACTGTAGCTAGGTATCTTCACTCTGTAACTATTTACTGCTTCACTCTGTATATCGTCACTGTCCAAGGAAAACATGTATCTCCATTGTTCTCTATTTTTATTTTTCACTAAATCATTTGAACACCGCAAATGTGTGAAAATTTCATGATGAATGGACCAACTGAAATGCTTTAAAACCTTTTTTACATTGACTTACATGAAAATGAAATGAGAAATGAAAAGTATTGCCTGCACACTGCTGCAAAGTCAGACATGTCTAGCAAAGATATATATATATATATATATATATATATATATATATATATATATATTCTTTTAAACAAAAAGCCAGACACAAACCAAGCAAACATTTCAGCTTCTTGCTATCAGCACTATGAGCTGATAATAACAAGGAGCTGAAACGTTAGCTTGGTTTGTGTCTGGCTTTTTGTACTCAATTTAATGGAATAAACATATATCTCGGTTAGACTTGTCTGACTTTTCAGCAGTGTGCAGGCAATACTTTTCCCACACCATTTTCCTTCAGTTTTTTTTTACATTACACACTTTGTACATTTATGTAGCGTAATGATAATCTTCATTCTTCACATTGACTTATATTAAACATGAAGAATGTTTTTTTTTCCTTCTCCTATAAAGTTACTGTTTTGGAGATACATTGTTTTTCTTTGGACAGCAACGACATTTATTGAATTAGCTAGTGTTTTAGTAAACTTTTAGCCAGCATCTCAATTTTGCTGACTGACATCGTACTCACGTTGCAAAGTGGGCAGCAGGGATGTGGGAAGTGGGGTGCTGAGGGGGCTGCAGCACCCCCTTATTTCAGGACTGCAATTGTTAATAATAATTATAAAACAATCTGGACTTTATAGTAATTTGAGCTTAATAAAGACTGGTGTACTTGTTTAAGAGTGGAGTTGGTGTTTTATATATTTTTTAAATCTGCAGTTATATCTCCCATTCTAACAATGCTAAATTTTTAGATTTAGATTTAGCTAAGTAATAAATTTCATTTCAGGGTTAAATCTCAGTGTGTGACTGTGGGCATGACACAATCAGTTACCCTGCCAACAATTACCAACAATCTGATTGGTCACTCAGCTCATTTGCATAAAGCTTGTCCAGAATGAAAGAACAGAGAGAGGATGTGAGGCAGAGGTCTGATGTATCAGTTATATGTGTATATTCTCATCTCTTACCTCATTGCATGACACGTTCTGTTTAATGTAAAAAAAAAGTTAAAAAAAAACAAAAACGAATAAAAAGACGAATCATTTTGCATGACATAATCGCTTATGTCACATATACGCTGCTTAAAATTTCAGGAACCCCAACTTAAAACACCTTCCTGGCAGGCATAGTGGCTCTGGATTAGAGCAGCAGCTGCCTCCCCCAGGTCCTAGTGCTCTGCTATCACAGTATATTGTACTTGAATTTGGAGACGCAATAACACAGTTGAATAAACAATGCATGAATTAATGATAAAAAACTATTGATGGTATAAAGAAGTTATGTTCCTATTTAGGGTGGCTAAAGAACATTTAGTGGGTGACCAAAGAGAGTGGGAGACCCCCCTAAATCTGGCCAAGTGGTGACTCTGGAAATATCATCCAAGTCTGAATTTTGTCTGTAAACGTCAGCCTTGTGAGACTCTTTGAATCTCAACCTGATTGTCTTTTAGTGGCGCACCGACAAAGTGCCCAACGGTTGGTGAGGACATACTTTAATGAACTTCCTTTCATGAAAATACTGTTGATCTTAAAAATATATAAATAAAATAGAAAAGTATAAACCTCATTAAATGTAAACCCCTCTATAACAAGCACACATGGGTCTGTATGATGTAAAATTATTGTAAAGTCTTATAAAAGTCAGATTGCCCTATAATTATAATTTTAAGCAGTTGTATTCCTGAAATGACTTAGTGTGTTGGATTTCCCTTGAGTGAAACATTTAGGAGTCCAGCTGTTTCCTTAGCTGACAGCCAGGTTTCGCTCTTAAGTCTCTCAGCTTTTGTCCCTTCGGTGCTTTGCAGGTTGTTCCAGAAGAAGAAGAAATAGAGGATTCGGAGTGAGCTCTGCTAGAACTCAAATCCGGCGACCTGCAGCCATCCAGCAGAAGAGAAAGGAGGGTCATGCTGTTTTCCAACGAAGACCACCCCTCGTTCAGTGTACTACCTACAGCTTTACAAAGGTCGACAAACCTCTATGATCCGTGTCCTGAAACGTATACACATTGGTGCTTGGTTTTGGAAAAGACGACAGCGCGAGAGAGAGAGAGCACTTGTTTTATCTTTTCGTTGTTAACTTTTTAGTTCCTTCTCAGCCAGTTGCAAGTTGTGACCCTCTCCAAAGAAAGTCCTTCTCGTAGTTTGTGACGCCGTATTTACTTGTGTTCAACTGAATTTGTTGACAGACCTTTTTTTTTTACGTTTTCCCATTGCCACAGCTTTGTACAATAACCTCTTGACGGATTCTTCGGTGCTTGTGTCTGTGCGAAAGAAAATTGCTTTTTGTGTCAAACGTGTCCTTGATTGGATAAAAGTGAGGTATTTTATACCATATTGTAGCAAGGAATATTTTGTATAAACAAGGTAGATTTAGCAATAACACACTTAAGTTGGTTTTACATGCGTCATTGTTAAATTCTGGGGAAATTTAAAGGAATATAAAGGACACAGAAGCTTATGATGGTAGTGCTGTGGTCCTTTAAAGGATCGCTTGCCCGGAAATGCTAACATGGCTAGCAACGAGTGCAAGCTAGCAGAACAGGGAACAAAAGGCAGCAGCTAGCTTCCTAGCTATGTACTAGCTAACGGCCAACTTTTCATGCTCTGCTAAGCCCGGTTTGTTGTTAGCTATGTTAGCATTTTTAGCCAAACAATCCTTTTTATCATAAGATAGGTTCTGCCATCGACTTCATTTGCACAGAATGTCCTTAATGTATAGGCTAGCTGCAGCACCAGTGCTAATCAAAGAGGTTTCCGTTCAGAAGATGTCTGGAAACTGTGTGAACGTTATGTTACGTACAAAGTTCTAATGCAATTTTAGAAATGTGAGGAAACTATTCACAACAGAAATCTAATGAAAAGATACTCTATTTATGCTAGGTTAATATTTAATATGAAAAAGCCTATACTATAAAAACTTCCTATATTATTTATTTGAGGACGAGCAGAATGTCAAACAGATATGCGCAAACTTATATATATATATTGTGGTGGTGGTGGTGGTGGTGGTGGTGTTGGGGGGGTCATGACATAATATTTTATTATTTTTAAATGGTTATATTTTCTAGTTTGTGATCTCAGAGTTTTCAGCAGGCTATTAATTGTGATGTTACTGTATTAAAATTTACTGTATATTCTGCAACTAATAACTGACCACTTAATCTAATCAGATCACCTCCACCTCTTTCCTGTACACTGTCCACTTTTGACAATCATTCGATTAGATTTGCATTTATTGGAGTATTTTTATTTTTCCAAACCACAACACTGACACAGACAACAAGCAATCCATCCCTTATATAAATTATTGTATGTCCGCTAATATCAAAGAACCATAAGCCGCTTTTCCGCTGTATGGTACTTGCTCGACTCGACTCGACTCGACTCGACTCTACCTGACTCTACTTTCTTTTTTTTGGTTTTCCACTTGGTCAGTCTGGTACATTGTACCTGTTATCGGGTAGTATATTTGGTACCACCTCCGTTGAGGTTCCAAGCAAGTTGAGCTGACACCAGGTGACGTAAAAATGCAACAGACTACCGATTGGTTGGAGAGAATTGCTAATCATATACGCTAACGCTAGTTACCAGGTTAGCGTTCCCTCTTGCGTCGCCTTTGAACAATCAGAGTTGTTTCGTCGTCTGAAGTCTGATGTAGTATTTCCCAAACTTTCCTGGTTTTTTAGCAGTATTTTATCATGCTGCCATCCGGCTTTTCTGAACAAACAATTGTCTCTTTCACGTCTCGGTAGTTTCATGTGACGTTGCTATGATGACCAGCAACATTGAGGGGGTACTCTATCTGGAGCAGAAAACAAAGTAGCTGGTAGAGTCGAGCTGGAATGTGCTATGCAGTGGAAAAGCAGCTATAGAACAGTAAGTTGAACAGTGAATGATCAACAGTAGTCAAAGGTAGTGTTGTATCTATATTATTGTTACTTTGTTTGTTTAGTTTCCTGGTCCGAACCTGAATATTTTCTATTGTTCCTTTGCTGTTGGTAGCCTATGAGAGAAGTATTAGTAAGTACAGATGTTCTTAGTGGAAGCTGGCGATGCTGTGAAGTTTTGTTTTTGTCCCTCGATCTGCTGTATGAGCTGTTCATCTACTGACTTTTCTCCCTTTTTGTATGTTTACTTAAACACTTTTCTTACCGATGACTTGCATTTTCAAGACTGGTTAAAACTGTACTTACTATACAGAGAGACAAAAACAATACCAGGTGATATGCAATTGTTATACATATTATATTTGTATAAATAAATATATATGTCTGTGTGCACAATGCTCTCTGTTGTTCCTTATGATTCTCTGTGAACCCTGTCAAAAATGGGTAAAAAAAGATTAAGGGAGGACATTGCAAATAGTGGTTATGCATACACTTTTTTCCTCCAAATGAAACAAAGGGCATGTCTGCAACTCCAAGGTCAGCCATTGCTGAGTTTTACAGTTTGACTTTGCCATTGGCCCATAAGTGACAGCCTGAACCAATGAAATCACAATGGCCCACAAGTGACAGGCTGCACTGATAACATCGGAATAGTCCACAAGTGACAGGTTGCACTGATGACATCACAGTGGCCCATAAGTGACAGCCTGCACCACTGACATCACAAATAGCCCATAAGTGACAGCCTGCACCACTGACATCACAAATAGCCCATAAGTGACAGCCTGCACCACTGACATCACGGTGGTCACTTTACACTGGCTGCTATGTGACAGGTTACACTAATGACTTCACAGTGGCCCATAAGTGACAGTTTTAATTGGAATCACACTGAAAATTCCATCATGTAAGTGAGAAGATGTCATGGGAAAAAAAAACACTTTGAACTGCTTAAACTGTTTTTACTTTAAACTTAATATTTCAAAAATTATAAATCTAATCAGCAAGATTAATTAACTTCCCAGCCATTTTGTCAGAACCCCCTCTCTTATAGCTCCACCTTGCTGGTGTACAGACAAATAGGGACTGTAGTCTGTCTGCTAATGCACAGTTTTTGTTGAACCCCTTGAAATTACCTACACTATTGTATAAATTCATCTTAAAATATGGTCTGCTTTTTATCTTCATCAAGTTGCAATAAAGAACAAACACAATCGGTTTAAACTAATAACACAAGAAAATGTATTGTTTTTGTCTGTACTGAATACATCGATCAAACATTCACAGTGTATATTTGAAAAAGTAAGTGAACCCCTAGGCTAATGATTTCAACAAAAGTTAATTGAAGTCAGGAGTTCAATGAAATGAGATTGAAAGTGTGGGTTAGAGCTACATTGACTTAAGACTACTAAAAACTACTCAAACATTCTGAGTTTGCTATTCACAGGAAACATTTGCTGACATGAACCATACCTTGCAAAAGAAGGGATCAAAGAAGACCTATGATCAATAATTGTTGATTTGCAAACATTTGGAAAAGGTTACAAATTAATTTCAAAGAGTTTATCAATCTACAGACAAACTGTCTATACATGGAGATGATTTAGTACTGAGGCTATGCAAAAGTGAGCGCCCAGTTAAGATCACTCCAAAGGCACAACGCAGAATGCTAATTGATGTAATAAGAACTCTAGAATAGCAACTAAAGCCTTAAAGACATATTTGGAACTGGTTAACATCTCTGTTTATGAGTGTACTATAAAAATAAAACCTGCCCTTTAGAGTGGCCCAGCCAGAGCCCAGACATTAACCCCACGGAGACGCTGAGGACGACCTTGAGAGCAGTTCAACACCAGACATCTGAAGAACATGGCTGAGCTGAAGCAGTTCTGTAGGGAAGAATGGTCCAATGTTCCTCTTGAACGTTGTGCAGGTCTGATCCACAGCTACTGGAAGCGCTTGCTTGAGGTTACTGCTGCCAAAGGAGGTTCGACTAGTAACTGAATCTAAGGGTTCACTTACTTTTTCCAACAGCACTGTGAATGTTTAATTGGTGCGCACAATAAAGACATGAAAGATTATAATTGTTTGTGTGTTATTTGATTTAGCGAATCGTGTTTTTCTGTAGCTGTGACTATAATGAAGAACAGATCACATTTTATAATGAATTATTGCAGAAAAAAGGTTTGCATACTTTTTTTCGCCACTGTATATAGCAGATTTCTCATGTACTGGCATTCCCCCCTCTTATACCAAATGTAGTCAATCAGCCAAGGCAAGTTTGCTGCTTTAGTTTTGTTCAGGAGCTTCAAGGCTAACAAGTAATGGTGACACTTTATTTTTAGTGGTCCTTTTTAGATTGAACAAACACTCAAAGGACTCACAGTAACATGTCAAAAACATATGAGGGTTGGGATTAGGTTTTGGGTCGAGGTTAAGGTCAGGGTTAGGATTAGGTTTTGAGCTGAGGTTAAGGTTAGGGCCAGGGTTAGGGTTCGATTTTGGGTAAGATTGGGTAAGGTTAGGTTTTGCATAATGAAAGTAAAATATTAATAACACATCTACTTAATGTAAGTAATGAATCAACAGAACATCTACACTATATTTACTTCAGTGTATTCACTGCTACTGCTACTTCACTGATATGCTGTTGATGTGTTACTGATAATCTGTTAAGAGTTTATTAATCACAAAAGAACTCTCCAAATAAAGTGTTAACCAAGTAATGAATTAGCATGGTGCTAACTGCATGCCTAAATCGTCAAACACATGTCTCACACTCTGTCATGTTGTTAAGTAAGTTCAAATAGACTTGCTTAAATGTCCTCTGGCACGGTATGACACTTCTTTGTCTACTTTTATAGATAACAGCATGCCACACAGTAGTAGCAGCTATCTTGAAGTCTGAGTATTTGTTTTTTAACCCTCTTTATAATGTTAATAGTTAAATTACTTATTAGATTAGTCCAGGTGAGGCCAATACTGAGACTTAAACCAACACTCACTGGACCTTGAGAATGAGGAGTTAATTTCTGAGGCACTGCAGTGAGGCATTAAAACCCATATGAAATCTGATATATGACCATATATGTACATATATTGTTAAGGGTTATATATTTCAAAATAAATGGTCATATATGTAGTGTACATATATGTAAGTATCAAATACTGAACATACATGCATTATATATGGATCATACATGTGTGTCTAATAGGTGGGTGGGTGAATACATGCAGAAAATATGGATTATACATACAATGTAGGTTCAATATCTTTCTGATACAAACACCAAAAGATTTTTAAAGCAAAAAAATCAAAATGAAAAGCAAAAAAATATGTAAATAATGTTTTCTATCATGACTTTACACATATGTGTTTGTACATGTTGCAATAAACGTCCCATATATGAATATGGCTAATTTCAAAAAAGTTGGCATATATGTCACATATATGTCCACAAAGGACAAAATCTAAGTTAGATATAAGAGAAGTTCTTATATGCTAATATATGTCGCATATATTTGACGTGTATATTCCCATGTCAGATTTCTGTATGGAAATACATCAGCATGTTAACTCTTTCCCTGAGAAACTGAATAAACATGCCTAATGCAGAAAAGAGAGAAGTATAAGTAGATTTCAGTTTTACATTTCGCAGCAGAATAATTACTACTGCATATGTTAATGGTAAAATGTGTTCAGTGTAGCGACATATGTTGATTGAGTTGGATTAAGCACTTTAGTATTCCAATATCTCAATTCTGCTATCAGAGGAATCAGGGCTTGCTATTTTATTTTTTTTTTTACCAGATTCATTTTCTGATATGAACTGAAGTGTGTGATATTTTAACGCCTCATTAGGCTTCCATCTTCTCTAATCTACTAACTGGAGTGCTGATACCAATTCAAGGTCTCAAGTGACACTGAAACTAAAGAAATGAAAACAGTGGGACAGTTTAAAACCTTTTGCAGAAGCTTTCAAAGTAAACCCAGCTACCTTTTCACCTCAGTTTTTTTGCTACTACTTGTCTCAGAATGATGTTTTAGGCCGCACTAAAACCAATAAGACTCCTTCCCACGTTTCCCACACCTCCTTTGGGTTTGAGAAACACAGTTTAGGTCACGCCCGAATGACCTTTCGGCTTTTGTTCGTGAGGCTGAATGCTAAATGTTAAAGCTGTTATTTCTCCCACCTCATTCTAATGTCTGGGTTGTTTTGTGATTCATTGTACAGTATACAGAAGATGCTGCAGTATAATGCTGTGCAATCTGTGTAGGCTCATGAAATGACAGACAAATAAACAAATACTAGCAGAGTGGGTGTAGTGCATAGAGAATGCAGGCTGTGTCCACCCGGTGGCCAAAACTAGTACTGCATGTTTTATGATTAATGTTTCTGATGTTGCCAGTGGCAATTAAGCAACTTGACTGAGCATGAAAGTATGTAATTAAGACAATTTCCACTAGCCAATGAGTTTCAGTTCTTGAAAGAAAAGATCTTCTCTCTGGCTGATATATGGCTACACAAACGACAGATGGAACTAGAAGAGGCAAACTTCTAGAAATTACTAGCTTGAGTACATAAGAACATAACTCAAAGTACATAACTAGTTGGAAAGCAAGAAGTTTGGTTGAAGCTGGAAAATTCAAGGGGTTCCAAAATGAATTACTTTTAATGGGAGAATGGAGAAAATGAATGATAGTAGGTAGGTGTTAGTGATAATTCCTGTAGAGGAGAGTAGTTTAGTGTTCACTGTACTGTTTCTTAAGCTAGATGGAGCCTGTGGATGATTGGCAGGCTGATCTGATGACATCACAAAGGCCTATAAGTTCCAGAGTGCACAGCTAACATCCCAATAACCTGTAAGTCACAGGCTGCTCTGATGACATCACAACAGACCATACTTGACAGGCTGCACTGATGAGACCACAATGAACTACAAGTGACAGGCTACAGTGATGGCATCACAATAGCTCATCATCAATAGGTTGCATAGATGACGTCACAATGACACAAGTGACAAACTGCACTGATAACTTTATAATGACCCATGAATGACGGGCTGCACCTGGTGATGTCACAACAGCCCAAAAATGACCGGCTGCACTGATGACATCACTATGGCCCATAGATATCAGGCTACTCTAATGACATTGCAATAGCCCATGAGTGACAAGCTTCGCAGATGACATCACAATGGCCTATAATCAACAGGCTGCACAGATGACATCACAATGACTTATAAGTGACAGTCTGCGCTGATGACATCATAATGTCCCAAAGTCAAGGACTGGCTGCATTGATGACATCACAGCGGCCTGTGAATGACAGGCTGCACTGAACATTTCACCGTGTAAATATATGGTAAGAATAGTACATCTAATCTGTACTATTTAAAAAACTACAAGAAAAATCAACATGAAAAGCAAAAGCAATCAACTCCTCTATAGTAAGAAGACTTGGCTTTGGTGGCTGTATCTTACAAGCTGTTGAAGAAGTGGAGAAGAACAAGAAGCAGAGAAGCAAGATGATGGAGAAAACAGCAAACTGGTGGCTTTTTTAGGCTAATGTAACAAGTGCAACTCCACTGTGGAAAATGCCTCAGTGCACAGTGAGCTGCAGCAGGATGGCTAACTGAAATAATATAACAGCTGATATTCCTGCTATACCTCTGAGATCTAACACAGTGGAAGACGCAATCAAAGCTCTTCACATCCTTCTCAAAACACCACACACACACACAGCACCTTGAAGTGTCAGCACAAAGCCATTTGTTCATAACAACGGAATTAAAGAGGTGTGAAAGATGAGTAGCATTTGTTGCATTATACTGTTACACACACACCTCATTTCCTCCTTCTCTTTCTCTTCAACACCCCATCTCATCACTCCATCATCTGCTACCTCCTTACACGTATACACACACACACACACACACACACACACCAGGTGACGACAAATGGCATGTGACTGCAGAAACCAATTTGTTGAAGTTATGCCAATTCACGCTTACTGAGAGACAAGAAACACCTTTTTAAAAACAACTTTTATTTCCTTGTTTAAAGTGATTATTAAATACAGTTCTTTGACTACTCATACTTGAGACACAGTCAAAAAAGGAAAAGAATTTAAATATGATACAATGACTTTAACTGAATGCAGTAATGGTAAATTAACATACATACAGTATTTACAAAACTTATTTACAACACAGGGCAACGTTCACTTTACTGTCTCTATATTAGCCCTTCATTTAAAACTTACTGGAAATGTCACTGTGCAAGCAAGGCATAATGACAAAATAAGGCTGATGTACAGTCACAAACAAAAGTTTGAACACCTCTGGTAAAATGACCTGTTGTGCTGAATTTTCTTAGTGAAAATAAATTTACACATGCTCTACAGAGAACACACTTAAATATGGCATGTTTGTGCACATTGTGGTGCACAATTTCAACGCTGAGTTGAACATATTCCAAAAAAATAAAACATAAAATGTGCCATAACACAGGCCACATTTGGTTTCGTTTTCCAAATGTCAAATTCAGCACATAGTAAGTGTGCTTTAAAATGTGCAGAAGTGTGTTCTCTGTAGAGGGTATGTTAACTTATTTTCAGCCGGGGCGCCCAAACATTTGCATATGACTAGGTTTGCCTTTTACTTAGCCAGAACATTTTTTTTACTGAGATTGTCCTACATGAAAGATTTTATGTAGAGTGTACAACAGCAACAGCCATGAGAAGAGTGTATATAAATGCCAACATTATATTCGCATGGTGATTGTTAGGATCATGTGGTGTCCTGGAGTGTCTCTCTCTCTCTCTCGCTCTCTCTTTCTCGTGCTCTTGCTTTCACAGGATGTGATAGATGGGTCTGTTGCCTGGACTGTCTGGAGTGCTGGACTGGGAATCGCTGTGTGTTGGTGAAAGGGCCTCCATGTTCCTCATTCCAGAAGCAATCCCAGCGTCCACTGAGGAAAGCCTGTCCACAATACTGGACAAACACTGCAGACTGGACGCTCCGACGGCCCTTTCCATCCCACAAACTGGAAAAACAAGAGAGAGAAGTTTGAAATGGTCAGGGGTCAGAAAGAACTGATGTTGATGCTTGTTAAGAACATGTTTAGAGGGCAGCTGTCATTAATGTTTGTTTATTTGAGCTGTTTCTGCCTTCACTTGGAAATTCTCCTCTATCTTTGCTGACACTTTAAGTTGAAGCTAACATTACTGGAAAACGTATAGAAACACAATTTAGTGAAACATTTACTCTTCCAGATGAGGATAATCACCAGTAAACACACCAGATTGGAGACTAAAATGGTGTGCTGACATGTTGATTGCTATTTTTAGAATTAGCATCTAAGTTAACATTTTGGCAAGCTAGCTAATGCAAACATTATTAGCATGTATATTAGTGACTGAGATTGCAATTCAACGTGGTTTGAGGCAAGTGTGTAATAATTTATACATGCATTTGCTACTGTTAAATGTGTGCTAATAAGCATTCATTACTTGTTAGCTACATTAGCCTCATAGCTCCCGTGCTAAACTAAAGAAACAAACTTCATGTCCTGGCTGGTCGACAACATTTGGGAGAATTGTATACATCTTGCCAAAATTTCACTTTAAAACAAAACTTTAAATCAAACTTTAGATCTGCCAACTTGAGCTAAAAGAAAAAGAATGAACAAAACTTACTGCTTTGGGCGTTGTAGCTATACGAGCTGCTGGGGTTCAAATTCATCTGAGACCAGACGGGACTGCTGCAGTCTGTCTGTAAGGAGAACAGAACAACATACTATTCAGTTTTGCGTGATATCCAAACATGCACTGTAACAACAAGGCCATTCTCTACACTACAAAAAGTCAAAAGTCTGAACACACCTTTAATGAAGTGTTTTCATAGTTTTTTTCACAGTTTTTTTGCATTTTATAACACATATGGAATTATGCAGTGGGCAGAAAAGGTTTAAAACAAATCCAAACTGTTTTTTTCAGATTCTTTTAGAAAGCAACCCTGCTTGGCCTCAGTGCAGCTTTACGCACTCTTGGCAGTCTCTCAAGCAGCTTCAGGAGAAGCCACCTGAGATGTTTTATTGGCAGCACTGAAGAAGATACATACTCACTTCATGCTGGCTGAGAAACACTTGTTGGGGCCCATTTTATTGAGAATTTTCAGTTTGGAAATGAATTCATAGAGAAGCATCAACTTCACTGATTTGTCCAATAGCCTATCAAAATGTCTTTTGAACATATATTCATGTCTTGACTGGGACTGTATGTATACTGGATCTAGATACATTAGCCAGTTTCTCATGTTCCTCGTCTGTTGGGTCGCTGTTTCTTTATTTCATGCCCCCCCTTACTCCCCACGAGGAACTCCCACGCTATGCTGGGCTCCAGGCGTGCCGAATCGATCGTTTGAGTGAAAAGCACACCGGCCCGTGCAAGACGATGCTCTGGCTAGAGTAAATGTGCAGAAAATCCTGGCAGGAACAGAGCTCAGGCAGTGAGCTCAGAGAGGAATGCAGCTCCGCTTAGGCTTCCCTGCCTGCCTGCCCAGCCTGGATTAGCTCAGGCTTTATTAGGCTGTAAAGAGCTGAGTGGGAAAAGCCAGCCGTCATCCGCCATTTAAAAACGTCTTAAATCACTAATGTCCCAAGAAGCAACATCTTGGAAAACTATTGGGCCAAATAAACGGCTAAATGACTCAGATTAGGCCAAAATCATGTTTGAGAAACAAAAGTTGAAGACGTGTTAAATTAACTCCTTACAGTGCAAGCCAGGTTGAACTATTAATATTAAGACTTATTATACAGTGATTACTATGAATTACGCAGTAACCACTATGAATGATTCATTGTCTACTATGAAATGTTTAGCATATTCTATGAATTCTTTAGTATCTACTATGAATTATTTAATATCTACTACAAATGATTCAGTAACCACTATGAATTTTTTAGCATCTACTATGAAAATGTTTTTAATCTGCTAAGAATTACTTAATATCCACTACAAATTACTGAACAACTATTATGAATTATTTAGTAACTAATATGAAATAATCTAATATCAAATACGTCTAATATTCCATATCACTACTAATTAAAAGCCCTCTATTGTATCATGGCTATAGACAGAAGGTTAAAAAGCCACCCCAGTGTGTTCCAAAAGGCCTTCATCAGTAAGAATCACCCTCTTCCTTCCTTTGGATCGCTTCCCAGCCCCCATAAAGAAGCAATGCAAGAATAAAGACAATTTGGACGTCACGCTAATAAAATCTGCCTAAGCCTTAAGAGACCAGACAAGAAGCAGTAAGCTAATATGTTGGCGTATAAGAGGAGACAGATGTGGGCAGCGATTTATTATAGACACTCTGAGGGAGAGACAGCTATACACTCGCAGAGATAGAGACAGAGAGAGACAGACAGAGAGAGAGAGAGAGAGAGAGAGAGAGAGAGAGAGAAGCTCAGTAGACTGTATGAGTGTGTATTTCACAGAGATACATAGACATATACCTATAAGCTGAGTTCAAAGGTCAGTGATCTCAGTCCTGGAATTGCCACACTGATATAAGGGATTCAAACGTGTACATCATACAGCCATATGCAAATGTTTTGGCACTCCTAGTCAAATAACATGTTTTGTTGATTGAAGTGGAGGCAACACATCCTTTACAGAGAACACATTTTTACATATTTCAGTGTACAATTACTGTTTATTTTCTGAATTTAACATATTGGAAAAAATATATATATCTCAAGTATGTCCTGTGCAAAAGTTATGGCACATAGAGGGTATGTTAACTTATTGTTCTTAGAAAATCAACAAAACATGTCATTTGACAGGGGAAGTTTAAACTTTTGCAAATTACGTAATGCGTTAAACACCACTTTCACCACTTTAAAGATTTTTTTAACATGATATACATATATTAATGGGTTTTACACATACAAGAAATATCAGTGCCATATTATGATTAATATCACCTTCATGAGATAAATAAAAATGTGTTATCCATTATTTGTCAGCTGTTATTCTTTTCAACTTATTATATCTAAAAGTCCTACACTTTTTTTTTCTTTAGTTCATGTGGAAATATTATTATTTTGCATCTCTGGAAGGCTCGTAAATCTTCTGTGTCCAGGCTATGACTAGAACAGTGCTTGGTTTTGCAAAGTTTAGCGTTTTCCTTAAAGTTATGGTAAAGAAAAGCGTGAAACTAGGCAATGTAAAGAAGTATGGTACGGTCTTAAAGACATTCAGTTAGAAACATTTTCAAGATCATACCATAGGTCCAGTCGATTCACAACTTCTAAAAACCACAGCATGTGGTCATATCACTCTACTTAACTGCACATTTATGAAGAATATTATTAGAATTATAAGAACTACGTTTACTTATGCCACATATGCAGTCAATTGGAGTTTCTTCATAATCAGCATATTTGAAGCTGCAATTGTAATATGGTATTTTCAGTACACAAGCAAACCACCCCCACGGTTCATTTTTGGGGGTATTTTCATATCGTCTTTGGAGCGAACCATAGCAGCTTTGTGGTTCGTGTATCAATAATGACTGAAAGTTGGAAAGAAAAGTTAGAAGTGCTACAGCAGCAGATCTCTAGCCAGATCTGCTTCTTAAATCTGCTTTGGTCATATCTAAAAAGTGGTTGTTTTAAACTTGTTTTAAAGTAGTATTATTAATGATGCCAACAAATCACAATTCATGACTATCCGGTGCCCACCTAACGATTTACATTGTGATAGAACAGCGTCATGTCTCTGGTGCATGCAGGTCGGTGATAGGTGCAGAGGAAGCTAGCAAAATGGACAAATTTCCAGTAAGCCAAGTGTGCGATGGCACATACTCTACTCAAAAATGTTGAGAGCTGCTGTGCTAGAGTATTTACATTCACTGTGTTGTCATTGCGAGAAAGTTTAATATTGAAGTATTTATATTTACCATGCTGTCAGAGCACGTAGACGATGGACTGGGTGGTTCGGAGCTGCTCTCTGTGGGCAGGCTGTAGTATTCCGCCACTTGCTCCCTCAGCAGCTCCTGCAGGCTCTCGATGTACTGGATGGCGTTCCTCAGGATTTCCACCTTGGGCAGCCGTTGGCTGGGGTTGGCCGAGGTGCATCTTCGGAGCGCCTCAAAGGCGTGGTTGACCTTCTTCAGCCTGCGCCTCTCCCGCATGGTGGCCGCTCTGCGACGGTCTACACTGCTGGCTTTGCGCTTGCAGGCTTTGCAGGCCCACTGAAGGCAATGGCCAGGCTGATGGAGGCCCCCAGGAGCTCGAATGTGCTCGTCTTCCTCAGATCCAGCAAGTTCACCTGAATGACCAAACTCCAGAGCCTCAGGAGAAGAGGCACAGAAGGCTTGGGTTGGGCAGAAAACATCCATTCTTAGGCCAGGGGAGTTTTGGAGGAAAAACTGGAACGTTGGTAATCTCTTGGAGAGAAAATTAGCTAACCTGTAAAAAGAGCTTGTTGAAGGTAGTACCCTCTGAGAAAAGAGGTTGAAATGAAGTAGTAACCTCAGACTGATGTAAAAAGAGGTTGTTGAAGCTGGCAGCTTCAGAGTGAGGTGTAAAGGCTGCTGCCATTCGACCTCTTCTTATAGGAGCTTGTCCTACAAGCCTGGGCCCACATTGGCCAGCTGTGATGACCATACCCCATTGGCCCAAAGCAAAGGGTGAAATCAGCGCCTCCCACCCCCCAACATTCTCCTCCACCCCAAACCCTCACCCTCCTCACCCCGACTCCTGTCTACACCCTGTGGAGTTTCCCACATCTGCATGAAGGAGTGGTTTCTCATTTAGCTAAAACAGCTTCCTGGTGTGATGGACCTAGCAAGAGGGTTTTATCATCAATAAGAGCAAAAATTAGAAACACTCGTTTTCATATTCATTGTTTTTTTCTTTATTGTGACTTTAATATACAATAAAGTGTGCATATATTTGGCCCACTTGTGATGAGAGCAAATATAGTTTAGAACCATATCTGAAAGTTTTTACAATGGAGATTTTTAATATACTTTGCAGTTTATGTCCATTTCCTTAATAGCCACAAACTAACACTAAAGTATTTTGGAATATATTTTGAGCAAGAGCAAAAACTGAGAGACTTTGAACTTGAATTATTATTTTATTAAATATATTTTATGAGCCCTGACAGAAAATATTTTGGACTAAAAATGCCAAATACTAATATACACATCATAATTATTCTTTATTTTGTGTGATTTTAATAAACAATACACTGTATGCCCCTGCAGGCCTAACTGTACTAGGCCTAAAGAAGTTACATACTTTATATTATGTTTATATATTATTTTCTTTTTTGTATTTCTGTCATTAATATTAATTTTTTGTGAGCCTTTTTTATTTTTGAATAATACACACAAAAAGAGATAGCATACAAATACAAATAGTGACCAATTCTCTCTCATTGATTCACAGTTGTGGCCCCAGCTGCACGGGGGGCGCTATAGAGCTGCAGGGCTCCAGGAACTGAAGGAGCAGAACTGCTCATGGAGGTGTGAAAACTGGCAGAACAGTGTTACTGAAAGCCCATTAAATTACTTAATAGGTCATTAACAATCACGTGTGACAAAAAAACAAAAATATATATATAGTATCACATTAAATTACAACATTTCATTGAACTAAAAACAGAGAAATTCTTGTATGACACTTGATTCACTATGTTGGTGCATGAGAACACATGAGGCTAAACTACTGGGCAGTGGTGTTACAGGTCATTATTTAGGCTTTCTGTGTTGATGGCTAATACAGACACAATGCAGATACAAGTTTTAATTGAAGCTCATTAGAGTGTGAAGTAAAAGGTTACCAAGTAGAGCTTTTTGCTTGATTGAAATTTTTGCTTGAATGAGGGTTAATAGAGAGCTAATTTGAACAGTTGTTCAGCTATGAAGGGTGGAATGCAGATAGCAGTGTTACTTCAAGCAAATTAAGTTAGTTAAGGGGTAATTAACACTCATGTGTGATGTAAAATGCACATTCGTATGCAAACATGTGAACATCTTCAGTCAAATTACATGCTTTGTTGATTTTCTCCTGTAGACAAGAAAACCAAAAATCATGCTATTTGACTAGGGGTGCACAAACATTTGCTTATGACTGTATCTGATCTGGAATACTGGGCAAACAACAGACCTACTAACTCTGTAAGAGTTATTTTTAGAAGATTGCATTTGTTTGAATTTCCTGAAATAAGACTTAACAGAGAACTCATTTGAAGCCAATTAGCTGACTCAGTGAACAGTGGAGGTCGTTACTTGTGGTCAGCGTTGACAGCGAGTAAGGATACAGTGTGGGTATCTCTCCCAGTGTGTTAAAAACGTTTGTGTTCCGCAGCTAAGCAAACACAGGCAGTAGCTCGCGCTGTAGTTTGAATTGCGCACAGCTGAAGAAGACATGGACAGGGGGATAACGCTCTTTAACTGAGCCGGGGATCAAAGGCCATTGACTGTGGACAACACAGACAACGAGAAAACCTGCCAGGATGAGTGAGTCTAGCCGAGATAGCATAAGCACATGTTGAAAGCACATTGCTCCTCTGAGGCTCTTGCAGACCTGTGGTGAGATGTGTAGAGTAGCTGTGGTCTCCTGGGAAAGCTGCAGTGTGTTTTTTCTCGCTGGCCCCTGGAGGATTGTAGTTAGGGGTCAGGGACCGTGTTAAGTGCAGGGCAGCAGGGGCTTCTTTAGTGTTCAACTCCACAACTTTCTCATTTCCGCAGACATAGATGTCAGGGCTGTGTGATATGGATTATACCGCTGCACATTTGCAGTGTGTGCTTCCTCACTCATCTAAAGCATCGTGATGGACATGATGATGTTATCATCAATAACAGCAAAAAAGATGCTCATAAGAGAAGTTCAGTGTGTGTACTGAGTGTACTGTAACACCAAATACATACAAACACAAACAGCAACATAATGTCATTGCTGCCAAAACAAAACCTTGTATCTCCAAAAAAGTAGGAAAAAACACAAAAACTTTCAATGTAAGTTAATGGAAAAATGTTTTATTGGTTCTTTTGTCAGGGAATTTTCACATGGTGTGAAAAGCAGCTGGCACTTTCAGATTATGTGTGAAAAAAAGACAAAATTGGAGATACAAGGTTTTGCTCTGACAGCAACAATATTTTATACTAGGAACAGTGAATGTGGCTAGTGCAAGGATGAAAGTTGTTAAGTTAGGGAGTGGGTGGAGTTTAGTGAGAGAGTGGGTGGGTGGGTGCTTGGGTGGGCATCCTGACAGGCAGGAAGAAGCTGCTGCAAAATATAAAATCTGCTACAGGTACTAAATGATCAAAAGATCATCTTGCAACATTTGCACCAAAATAACGGACTGTTGTTGGATTACATAAATATGCTGATTCATCGAAACACCCTCAGAAATGTATCTGGAACTGTGATTGGTTAGAGGGCTCATTTGCATAATACAGCTTTCTGCGACATTCGTATTGCAAAGGCCAGTATCGCGATACCAATTAACAAATAACATATTGTGCAGCCATAGATGATATCGATGTTTGCTTAACTATTTTATTCAAACTATTTTGAAATCTGTTACAGACTGCATCGGTTGAAGAACCTAAAACAGAGTGAGAGCCTAAAAAAATGAGCGCCTAAAATCATGACAAAAAGCATTTTGTTTATCGTTTGTTACAGCTGACGTGCTATCAGAATGTTGTTTTGATCAGAGGTATGGCCTCAGACACAATGCAGACACAAACACAACAAATGCCTTCTGTTTGGTTATTCTTACAAATTTAACATCTGAGTCTCGCCTTTGTAGCGATAGTTTGCCAAAGCCCCCCCCACCACCGCCCAACCCAAATATAGTCACTCCGCCAGGATGTATTAGGTGTTAGTTTGCTTCATTAGTTTTAGCTCTGGAGTTCTGAGCAGGGTTGCCAGATTTCAGCTGTGGCAAAACCAGAAGAGTCAGGTTTGGGATGGGATGTGGTGGTGTTGGAGGAGGTGTTCACCAAGCAATAAGTCACAAGTATGGAGCATTAATATTGCACCATTTAAATTGTGAAATAAAGTCAAAGTCACCAAGAAAGTATAGAAAGTATTGCAGCACCTATACAAAGAAGAACCACAGGAAATACTGCACATGTGGGCAAATGCTCTTTTACTAAACAGGCAGGAAGAGAGAACCCAGCGCTATTTAGTGGGCTGGGAAAGTAGACAGGTCACTTCCAGCCATACGCTTTCTTTTTACAGTAGGCACTAACACTGACACCAGCTACTCTACAGCCCAACCTGAACAATAGCAACATGAACATTTAATACTGGCTCCCAAGAGCCTCTTTGCATATCTACATATCTGCATGGCCACGCCTCCCGTGCTCATATGGCAGCATGACCAGTGGAGGAACACCACAGTATAGAAAGTATAGAAAGCAAAGTGTATAAAGAAAAATGTTTTAGTACAGCATATGTGGTTTGATTCACAGACACAGAACAACCCCTCCCTGCAAGAAAGAAACAGAGGGAGAGAGAGAGAGAGAGAGGGGGGAGAGAGAGAGAGAGAGAGAGAGAGAGAGATGCAATAACAGGGCTAAAACTGCACTTAATCTACGTAATATGCTTCAATGCATATAAAATAAGGCTTGACCATGTTTTTTATGTGAGTGGACAGAACTGGACAACGGAGCTGAAAAATGGACAGTATGGTCCAAAACCTGACACCTGGCAGCCCTAATTACAAGGCTATTGTAGCTAACAAGTGATAGAAGCTTATTAGCACAGTAATTAGCACGCTAACTATGGTAAGACCCTAGAGTAATGTTATTTCATTCCAGTATGTGCTTGTATATGGATAGAATAGCATCAAAGTTCTTGTTGGCTCTCAACTTCATATGCTGTCGCCTAAATCGGAAAAAACAAGAGACAGAAATGTTCTCCACCTCCGTTTGACCCCCTCTCTCCAAAGCCTCTTTTTTGCTAAGACCGACTATTGGCTGCATTTTTCTCCTCTGCAATAACAGGATCATATTAGATCACATGATCTGATTGGATGATTGGCAGCAGCATTTGTCTGGCAGAGTGAGGAAGTGTCCTGCCAGCTCCAGTCCAGCAAAGAATCACCTCGGAGCAGGACACACACAGGCACGGCAGTAAATCACCACTTTTCTCTTCCTATTCCAAATCATCTTTTCATCAGCCTCCACTGTGTAAATGCTCGACACGGTTTGACCTGATTACGAACTGTTCCACCTGATTAGAGACAAATAAATGATGAAATTCAACTTACATGCAGTTATGGAAGTAAGTGGTAACAATAATTATGATAGGTTGAACTTTTTGTAACAAATGTTTGTAATAAATTAACACCATTTTTAACAATTTCTTCATAATTTAGTGGTTGAGATGTAAACAAAGTCATTCAGAGTGGTCTTATGTGAAATGGTTAATTGTAGAGAAATATACTGGTGATGGGAACCAGAGGACTTGATATCTACAATACATACAAGAAACGCTGAAATGACATGACTAACAGTCTTCAGAGTTTTGTAATGTTGATGATGGTAAAGTAGTGGTAGATCTGAACAAATATGTTTTTGGGGGCTATTTTGCCTTACAACACGTGTGTATCTTTCCAGCATTTTAAAATCAGTTTAAGACCAAACCGGCTCAAAACTATTATGAAATAATGTCTATAACATCAGACAGTGTATTAATAACAATTTCATGAACAACCACATTTCCAAAAAAGTTGGGACGCTGTGCAGAATGTAAATAAAAAGAGAATGCATTGAAATGCAAATCATGTAAACCACATTTTTAAAGGAAAATAGTACAAAGACAACAAATCAAATGTTAAAACTTAGAAATTTGATTGTTTTTTGAAAAATATATACTCATTTTGAATTTAAGTTTAGCACCCGGACTCTTTTAATACAGAGCAATGCTGTTGTAATACATGCAGAATGTGGTTTGACATTGTCTTGCTGAAATAAGCAAAAGGCCTTCACTGAAAAAGACGTTGTTTGGATGGCAGCATATGTTGCCAAAACATGTATATATCATTCAGCATTAATGGTGCCTTCACAGAATTTCCCTGTAAATAGAACAGAAGTTAACTTATAAATAATATATCCACGGCATTTTGAACTTTACATAGTAAAACAGTAAAATCATTTTGAACACATAGTAAATCTAAGTTGTGTATAATGTATTATATATTTTCTATCTACACTGTTTAAAATAAAGGTGTCAAATTGAGTTTTTTTGGAGCGATGGCATGGAAGAACCACTTGTACAGATTTTGTAATAATGTAAATTGTTCCCTACTTGGGAAACAAAGAAGATTCTGTTTGTGAATTTAGTTTATTTACATTTTAACTGATAATTAATCAGATCTTGATGGTGTCAGTATTGCAATGGTAGTATCCAGAACTATCAAGTGTTTTCACAAAGCCTTTGTATATTTACACCCATGCAGAGCGTCTGGCATTGTGAGTGTGATTCAGCCCCATAAAATCACACCCAACTCAAACCCACAGCCCATTAAAGCCTGGGACGGAGAGAGCTATCTGATTTCAGTCTGCCTTTCTAACTCCACACCATCAGAGCAGAGACATGAGAGATGACTTTGAAGTGCTGCAGTCTGAATATGATCTAGCTTATCATGCGTCGGCCCGACGCACACTCAATCTCACTCAATCAGCCCAACAGAGCAAAGAACACAGCGATGTTTTGATTATTTTTATCTTCTCAGCATGCACAAATCACTGAGACTGATGCCTTTTAGGCCACTTGTTCTTTCTGTCTGCCAGTTTCAGATCACATGGAGACTGCAGAGATACAAACCTCAATTCCAAAAAAGCTGGGTCAGTATGTGAAATGCTAATAAAAAGTAAATTCTGTTTGACCTGTATTAAGTTAAAAACAGTACAATTATATTGACCTATTTTATTGCTTTTTGAGTAAATATACACTCATACCAAATTTGTTACATAAAGGTTGGGACAGAAGCATGTTTCCCACTGTGTTACATCACCTTAATACTTAATAATCAAGAAGACGCCAACTCATCCAGTTTTAATAGCTCTTCAAGCGTATGGAACCTTTGCTGTTGTATATTGTGCTTCATAATGTGCCATACATTTTCAAGAGGAGACTTTAGACAGGCCAGTCTAGCACCTGCACTCTCACCATGCTGTTAAAACACGTGCAGAATGGGGCTCAATGTTGTCATATTAAAATAAGCAGGGACGTCCCTGAAAAAAGATGTGTAGAGGCAGGATCTGTTGCTCCAAAATGTGTTCAGTGTTAATGGTGCTATCACAGATGTGCAAGTTGCACATCAGTGTGCACAAATACACCCACATACATGACAGACCCTGGCTTTTCAACTTTATGCTGGTAACAATCTGGATAGTCGTTTTCTTCTTTGGCCTGGAGAACACGACGTCCATTATTTCCATACACAATCTGAGTTGTTGACTCGTCAGACAACTATGCATATTTCCATTATGCATCAGTCCTCTGTGTGGTGATATTCATCATGGAAGCATGCTGGTTTTTAGTTCAGTGCTGTCTGAGGGATCGAAGGTCACAAGCATTCAGTGGTTTTCTGCCTTGCTCTTAATGCACAGAGATTTCTCTAAATTCCCTAAATCTTTTGATGAAATTCTGCATTGTAGTGAAAATCCTGTGCTGGCGCATTTTTTGGCAAAGTGGTGAATCTCAATCTGTCCTTGCCTATAAAAGGACTAGACCATTCCTGGATGCTCTATGTTTTTGATCACTTAAACAATGTTCCTAGTTTTAACCCTTGTGTGCTGTTCGGGTTTGTGGGACCCATTTTCATTGTTTACCAAAAGAAAAAAATGATGTAATTTATTATTATTTCAACCTCAGATTCCTTGGCCTTTGCTCATTTTCTGTGAAGAACATATAAAATAACACATTTTCAGTGTCTTCACACTGTAAACCCCCTACACATTTATATTACACGTGTGGTGTTGGGGTGAACCTGCAGGGAATAAAAGTGTGGAGGTGCTGTGTCCTTCACTCTGTTCTCCTCCTACATGGTCTGCTGTTAGTGTGTGTGTGTCTGTGTGTGTAGGTGTTTGTATATGTGTGCGTGTGAGAGTGGACAACATGGACAGGCTGCTGACTGGCTACAGCTGCTAAAGGAGAACCCTACACTGGCCACTTGTGACATTTTAAACATCTTTAAACATTTTTACAAAAATTGTTATGGCTGTATTGATTTAAAAAAAAAAACAATACTGCGGTGGGTCCACCAGACCACTGAGTAATGAAAACATAAACACCACACAAGCGTTGAATTGCTTCTGTCTTGACCATTTTGGTACATACTGCAGGCATCAGTTTCAGAATGAGCTTGTATTTAGAGAAAAACAATGTAACAAAGTTGATAATGTAAACCATTAAATATCTTATATTTGTTGTGTTTTTAGTATACAGTACAGGTTGTTTGAATACACGTACAAACTAGATTTATATATCACTGCTTTCTGTTTTTATTTGTTTTTCACATATTGTCCCAACTTTTTTCGAATTGAGGTTTGTATTTGCTGAATTAATGTGCTATCAGAATAATCATAAATTTGACTTCCTAACCTACAATTTACAAGTGGAATCTCCAGACACCATCCCAATTCATGAGGTTCTGACTTGTTATTGATCTTTGACCTTTCATAGCCTTTCATCATGGTAGAGGAAAGGACTTCTAAATGCAACTTTCTAAGGCCCTTGAAATTTGTTTATGTCTGTAACCAGTGGTTACATTAGGCACATTTTCGCAGTGGGAGGATACAATACATATTTGTAAAGATTACCATTTATTCCTTTTATTACAGTGATGTTTTCTTAATTATGAAGTCTTTGCATAAACCCTCTAAGATTAGCATAAAAAAAACTATTTCTGCCATTCACTCTACAGTTTGTCTTTAATAACATGATTTATTAGCGCT
Organism: Colossoma macropomum; assembly: GCF_904425465.1. Taxonomy (NCBI): domain Eukaryota; kingdom Metazoa; phylum Chordata; class Actinopteri; order Characiformes; family Serrasalmidae; genus Colossoma; species Colossoma macropomum. The sequence continues at coordinate 40,701,084 of NW_023494792.1, read as the reverse complement.
GTTGTCATATTTAGTTTGATGTATAAAGAACATGATCTAACAGAGCGAAAAACTCATAGATTTTATTTTGTTTGTGTCACAAACTACGATTTTGAACAAGCAAACACATTAATTGAAATAAAGAAAAAGTTTGAACACCTCTGGTCAAATGACATGTTTAGTTGATTTCCACATCCTTAAAGTTTTTTGGGGGAAATTTTAGTGCACAATTTATGTTAATTTTTACCTTATCACTTCTGCAGCCACAGTAATTATAGTACATTACAGTAATGAGTCTTGAGAGTGTGGATGACTTTCTCCTTTTGGACATGCGTCACTGCCACAGTCTAACTGAGAGAGTCATTGGTAAGTTTGAGTCATGCATAAGCATGAGTATACATGTGTGTGTGTGTGTGTGTGTGTGTGTGTGTGTGTATGCAAAATCATGGCCAAGGGTTATTCTAGGTTGCAAGGCAAATCAGACTGAAGCAAGCAAAGGTCGTCATGGTCCATCTTAGGAAAACCAACAAATGAGAACATTCACTGGAAAGACACAATAGTAACACCAAAGACATCTTAAAGTCCAGAGAACACAGTGTAAAGTATTATAAATGTTTGTATGGTTCTAAAATTGAGATTTTGTTAAACATCCAGCAAAAAACAAAATAAAAAACAAAATAAAACATGGCTTAAAAACTGCTTATCAGACATATCTAACAAATATCTTGGCATGGTCCTAATATTCCCATGAGCACAGGTGGGATTGGGAGTCAATTTCTCCCAGTGCTGGGTTCAAGTGATATCAGAAACTTTCCTAATTGTAAATTGCACTTGAACAGTTGACAAAGTCATATTTACATGTACGACAGTGGCGATTCTAGATGAGTTTATAAGATGTGATGTATTATACAATCTTTCGCTGTTTTCAAGTGCAAGTGGGGCAATAGTTTTCTCAGAGAAGGAACCGTATGTGTTGATGTGGTTTATGTGAGAGAACACTGAGGTTATGAAATGGGTTAACTAGTTGGTGTCTATTGGTTTTGGCCTATTTTACTGGTGCTTCAAACTTATAGAAACACAGTTTAAAGGACAGCCACCATGTTCAAATGGTATAAAAAATAAAAAAATGACAAATATTGAGCGTTAGACGGTTTTTATTCTATTTTGGACAGCAGCCATTTACCAGTTAACCATCTTGGATGGACAACCTTCCGATGTGCACCTGAACGCAGCACCTGCCTGCTATGCCACTGACGCAGAACTAAACACAACAGTGCAAGCAAAGTGGGGAGAAATGAGTGAAATAAGCTACATTTACAGATGGTGTTGTAAACCCTGCTGGGCCTATGATTCACTGAAAACATTACCCAGGTTTTATATGGGGGCGTCTTAAAAAAAGATAATGTTCTTACTTTACTGCTGGACGTGCATGCAGGTAATGTGGGCGTGGCCTGTTGGTCAGACAGACGGATGGCTGAACAAACCAATGAATGAATGGAGGAATGAACAAATGGATGGACGGAACAGGCAGTCAGATGAGTTAGCTTTCAGTGGCGTAATGTCTGGGTACGCAGGGTACGCACTTGAGTAAGGGCCATGTTCTGTGGGGTCCATGTTTTGGGGGACTCGTAAATTGGCTCTGGATTTTGTTAGAGATACAAAATCACCTTATTCACACACTGGCCTTCACCAACGCATGCCGGAGTTTAGCTCCCTACTGCAGCACTGTTTCTCTGAGAACGTTTTGCTGCTACTGCATTAAACTTGCCTGCATGTCAAATTCAATGTTTCTGTCTCTCTATCCTAGAGATAGAACAGTGCAGAAATATGGTTAAAATGTTTCCTGAATCTGTAACCCTTTTCATTTCATCTCATCACGAGATTGTACATGACTCACATCTAGAGTTATGATGCTATGAAGAGACATACGTCATCTGTCTCTCACCACGCATAATTGGTGGATTTGTGTGTCCATCCATTCTGAAACTGACCAGTGGACACTTGGGAAAGTTTACAGCTGCTACGTTTTCTGCAGCAGTTTTAGAAAGTAGTGATAAAGATAACTGAACATTGTTGTTATATGAAGATATGCAAAAATTGAGAAAATGCTCTTAGACCCCAGAGGATTAAACCCAGAGTAAAACCACAAAAAGTCATTGTAGGTAACACATGACTTGAAATGTACACAGACAATCTACAACCAGATAGCAGAGTGGCATTGATCTATTATTGATTTTCCATCAGAATCATCATTTTGGTTGAGGTTAAAATTTCAATGTTGACTTTACGTTGATTCAACATTGAACTATTGACGAAAGTCAGCACCTTTAATGTTGGCCACAATAACTTTGAATATGTTTATAGTTGATTTCATTTATAGTTGATCACAGGATGAAAATCGCCATTTCATGAATTGGCAGTAATGAAGTTAAATATACTTTGATTTATAGTAGAGTGTGAGATCAGGTGATGGACACGCCAACGCAAACACTCTCGTGCATCCTGCGCCTCGAATCCTCCTCACAGCTTGCCACTGACTCTGTAACAGAGTATTTTAATTTATAACATAATTTTTAGTTTGAAGTTTGACTGATTATACAATATCATCTCAAAACTGAATGTCCATTCTTTTAAAATGTTTCCTAAAATACACTATGGTGGTAAAATTGCCCCTCATGGCTGTTCATATTATTAATACTAGCTAGTGAAAATTAACTTTACCGTCCATTTGTTGACCTGAGAAATGTGACGGTGGAGGGGGGCACAACAACTGTGGGCAGTGATTGGTAAGGGTGCTGCTTACATACTCAAAATTAGACCCCACCAACGGGTTTATAACTAAAGAGGAGAATTTTACTGACCATGAATTGGTCAGACTTGGCATGTCACATACGGCCCAGTGTTGCCTACATGGGAAGTAATTACACCCTCTGATAGTACACTTACAGTAATGCCTTTACTGTTGATCACGGCTTTGCAACATTTCACCCTGACCAGATCATGCGCTAAAGTCAAAGCTTTGACTAAATATACCACATAGAGCCAGAGTTTAGCCCTGGCAACTGGACCTTGAGAGTCTATTTTAGGGTCATCCGTGATGGGCACTGCTCTGACGCTCATAAATCTCAGAGTGCAAAGGCCGGCTGCTCTGGTGTCTGCTAATTTCAAAGCTTAATGAGAACATCTACCTAGCTTGAATATTCTCCCTCAAACACCATCATTCTCCACCAAACCGAAACATTCTCCGTCAAACTTCATTCTCCAGCAAACGTCAACATTCTCCTTCCACACACCATCATTCTTCACCAAACACAATGCTTTCATTCTCCAGCAAACACTGTCACTCTCCACCAAATGTCAACATTCTCCAAAAAACATCATTCTCCACCCTAATTCTCCTATCAACAGCATCATTCTCATTCTCATTCTCCAACAAAATGATTGTCCACCAAGCACCATTTTCAAAAACCCCATCATTCTCCAATACCTACTATCATTCTCCAATACCTACTATCATTCTCCATCAAACATCATTCTCCACCAACACCATCACTGTGCACCAAACACCACCATTCTCAAAAAACATCATAATTCTCTAGTAAATGCTATCATTCTCTACCAAACATTACTCTCCACCAAACACTACCTTTCTCAAAAAACACCTCCATTGTCCAATAAAAAACATATATCTCCACCAAACACCATTCTCCACCAAACTCCATCATTCTACACCAAACACCATCATTCTCCACCAAACACCATATTTCTCCACCAAACACCATCATTCTCCACCAATCACCATCATTCTCCACCAAACACCATATTTATCCACCAAACACCATTCTCCACCAAACACCATATTTCTCCACCAAGCACCATCATTCTCCACCAAACACCATATTTCTCCACGAAACACCATCATTCTCCACCAAACTCCATCTTTGTCCACCAAACACCATATTTCTCCACCATCATTTGGTGGAGAATGATGGTGATTTGTGGAGAAACACCATATTTCTCCACCAAACACCATCATTCTCAAAGAAACACAATAATTTTTCACCAAACATCATCATTCTTACAGAAACACTACCATGCATGTATCATAAGGCTTACAGTGCATGTGGTTATTTCAGCATCATAATGCCGTCAATGCCATTAATTCAGCATCATTATGACTCTAAACAGGTCAGGTCTTGATATTGAATCACTTTTTATAATTACTTGCCAAACACCATTGCTAGTTTCCTGCAATGCGTATAGAATAGCAAGCAATATTGTAACAGTTCACTATATACATATTTCAAAATTTGCTAATTGTTGCTAAATGGTCTGTGCATGTAATTAAGTGCTCTCAAAAACATTTCCTATTCATTCCTCTTTTATTCACAAATACAAAATAATTTAAGTAATAATAAAATACTACAGTCTCTGTACATGTTATTTGAAAGAAAATATGATTTACCAGGAATCAGTCTGTTGATGAAGAATGACCATAAAAGATTGGAATCACGTGCAGTACTACAATACACTGGCCACAAATTTGACAAATAAAAATGTGATATTTTTATATAAATATACAACAGCAGAATCAAAACATAACAGAAATGTGGAAATGTGAGATGGCTTCTCGTTCATCCTTCTTCATTTTCCTGCGCTCTCCTCAGGACAATGCACTTTAGTGTCATCTGTGGAAATGCTGTTAACGATAGAGGAGAGGCGGCGCAGGCTGGACGCTGACGACTCTGTTGTACATCCTAAACATCCAAAATCAAGAGAATTACACGTGTTAAACTGAGAAGCTCTGCAGTAAAGACTTACAGCAGGCTTAAAAATTAGCTTGGACCTCTGATGGTCAGCCTGAGGTTTCATGAGCACTCTATAAACCTGTAAACTCTCAACCCATGTGTTTGTAGGTAGAAGAGGAGATATTTTACTATGATCTGAAATAAATGAAAGTGTATTGTTGTGTGTAGAGTATTTTTTTACATAGAAAGAAACAGAATGATGTCAAAAGTGCAGATTCAAACTTAACCATACAGAATGTAAATCAAATGTACAGTATAGTGCAAATGTCATAGAAATAAATGAAGGGTGGTGCACAGCACTGTAAATGTGATTCAGTGTGATTGTGTTACTCACTGTCTAATTAATTATATAGTTATGTGATTATATTTAAATACTATTGCAACATGACAATGATCACTCTAGTAAAACAAGCGCTTATAGAAGTGAACTACAGGAAGCAGTTGTACACACCTTCTCTGTGATGAGACAGGTTCTCACTGGAATGATCCGCGTTTCCCTGCCAGCTTTGACAAGTCTTTTTCCAATGATGCTCACTGTTAGCCACCTAAACAGACATATTTGATGAGAATGTACCATTATCTCCCCACATGTCAGTTTATGAACTGTTCTATGTCATGAAAACATTTTCAAATGTTTAATCCTTTTAATGCCTCTTTAACACTTCAGTTCCTCACTGTCATGACTACAGAACATTCATATTATTTTAGTTACTGAATAATTCATAGTAGATACTCAATAATTAGTAGTAGTTAGTGAATAATTTATAGTAGATACTGAATAATCAATAGTAGATGCTGATTAGTACACTGTTGTGTTAATATATGGTGATGGTGATTGGAAGGTGAAAATCCTTTTTGTGTTTGTTGTAAAGCACTCAGATTTTAAATGTGCTATATAAACAAAATTTACTTACTTTCTTACTTACTAATAATTCATAGTAGTTACTGAATAATTCATAGTTGATATCTGAAGAATCATATTAAATACTAAATAATTCATAGTAGTTACTGATTAATTTTTAGTATTTTCTGGAAAAGCTCATAGTAGTTACTGAATAATTGATAGTAGATACTGAATAATTCATGATACAGAATAATTTATAGTTGTTACTAAAGGTCATAGTAGGTACTCAAGCACAAGGCTGTCAGATAGGAAGAGGTGGGTAGTAATTAGTTTTTGTACTCAGCTAGATGTACTTTTCTCTAATATCCTTTGACATAAAAAGCCTACCTTTTCCTGAATCATGTATATTATTCTTTAACATTTAGCATCTAATTCATTTTCTTGGGTTTATTTACGTCATTCTGTTGCATTGGTTAGCTCCTGGACTGCTTTACTGTTACTCACACCTCTCACCCTGGAGCTTTAGTGCTGTATTTTAGACCAAAAGGACGCAAAAAGAGAAGAACAGAGTCTTGCAGAGTACTACAAGAGTTTTTGGACCTCATGCTTTTTTTATTTTTTATTTAAAAAGGCTTTTTGTAGCTACTTTTATTTCTACTTCAGTCATTATTTCACTGAAGAAACAAGAATTATTTTTGCTAGGCTACTTTTACTTCTACTTACTAGTACCTACTTCTACAATCATTATTTCATGAGGTACCAACACTTTTACTTACATATAGACTTGGACTACTCAACCCACCTCTGCAGATATTACAGATTTGATCAGTTCAGCAGGTTCTTACGTTGTGCTCTTTGATGTTATAGCCGTATGCACTCCTATCAGAGAGTTTATCTTGCTCATCCAGGGTGTGCAGCAGGTCCTGGAGTTTCTCAATGTAGCTTATAGCACTGCGTAATATCTCCACCTTGGGCAGCCTCTGGTTGGGATTGGGCACCGTTTTTTTCTTCAGCACGTCGAAAGCTTCGTTAATTTTTTTGAGACGCCTTCGCTCCCGCAGCGTGGCAGCCTTCCTCCTGTCGCTTGGAGCACACTTTCTTTTGCAGATTTTGCAGGCCCAGATGAGACAGTGGCCTTCACAATGTGCCTGGAGACCTGGAGGGGCAGGAACATGCTCTTCTCCACTGCTATCACAGCCTGGCTCACTTGAAATAGGATCTTGGCCTGAAAACAGAGGTGGGCAGAATTGTTTAAACTCATACTGAAAATGGTTGGTGTTTGCTGGAGAATAGTGGTGTTTGTCAGAGAATGATGGTGTTTGGTGGAGAATTATGGTGTTTATAGGAGAATGTTGGCATTTGGTGGAGAATAATGGTGTTTGTTGGAGAATGGTAGTGTTTGGAGAATGTTGGTGTTTGAGGGGGCATGGTGATGTTTGTTGGAGAATGATGGCCTTTGGTGGAGAATATTGTTATTTGTTTGGGTATGATGATTTTTTATGGAGAACGATAATGTTTGGTGGAGAATGATGGTGTTTGGTTTAGAATAATGGTGTTTGATGGAGAATTATGGTGTTTGTTGGAGAACAGTGTTGTTTATCATAGAATGCTGGTGTTTGGTGGAGAATGTTGGTGTTTGGTGAAGAACAGAGTTGTTTATGATTGAATGCTGGTGTCTGGTGGAGAATGTTGGTGTTTGGTCAAGAACAGAGTTGTTTATGATTGAATGCTGGTGTTTGGTGGAGAATGTTGACGTTTGGTCAAGAACGTTGGTGTTTGGTAGAGAATAAAGGTGTCTGTCAGAGAATGGTGGTGTTTGGTGGAGAATAATGGTGTTTATAGGAGGATGTTGGCATGGTGGTGTTTGGAATAGAATGATGATCTTTGTTGGAGAATGTTGGTATTTGGTGGAGAATGATGGTGTGGTTTGGTGTGCATTTTAATCTCTAAGCTGGTCATTTTGAAATAATGAGTCAAAGAAAAATAAAAGTAACTCAGCAAAAGCCAACAAAGAAAGTGTCATACCCAAAAACTTTTTCAGTACTAAGTTCACCTATAGAACTGCAGTGCAACTTCTTAGTGCATCCAACATATATCAACACAGGAACTGAGGTTTGTTAGGCTATGTTCTGTGTTCTCTTTCCTTTTAGTCTAAAATAAAATGCTAAAGCTCTACTTTACTGTTACTCTACTGTACGAGTAACAGTAAAGCAGTCCAGGAGCTGAAACCAACCAAACAGAATGAAATTAAACTCAAACATGTATTGAGCAACTAAACATGAAAGAATAAAATGGAACTGAACATGATTTTGTTCACAAATATACTCAGGTACCTATAAATATATTTATATTTTACACCATTCAAAAACATTATCTGCTGTTCATTTTGAATGTAATAAAATACATGAATACAAAAAATAAAATCGTTACATTGAAATACATTGCAATGTTCAAAATGTTTTTACTTCTTCTACAACGTTTACAATTTTGATATGCAAGATTTTGTTCTGATAGTGATGGTAAGTAAAAGTATTATTAAGTACATGTACCTTGAGGCTAATTTTTACCCACCTCTGCCTGGAGATAGTGGACTCCCGTTGCCTTGGTAAAGAGGAGACACTTCTGCTATATCCAAATTCTGTAAGGAACTCTGGTCCGCCTCTATGTAGCGCAGATCATTAAAGAAATAAGTGCTGGTCTCAAAAAGGTCCATCATGTTGTGCTTGGCCCGGCTCTAAACTGTCCCGCTCTCTGAGAGTAAGTAAGACTTTGTCTTTGGCATTTAAATAGCGCAGTGACACAAGTTCCCCCTGGACTTAAATATAGAATCTGAAACTCTATCCCGTCAGCTAGCTGTCGCAGCGCATCAAATACTTTTCAATGGGCCTTTACTACTAGCAGTTTGTGTAAAAAAATAAATACACCTTAACACCTCTCAATGAAAGCTGAAACGTCACCTCAGACTTACAGCAGGTGCTTTAAATATCTGTTTCATGGTCAAACATTAATATTATATACCACTGGCACAGTCTCAGATTACATGGTTGTTCACTATAACAGACCGCATGAATGTCTTGGAGCAAATGTGAATGTTTTATTTCTTTTTTTCATTTATTAAAAGCATGATTGACCATGAGGACAGACCACCATAACATTCACGACTGTTAGATAATACCTTAAAAAAGGATTTTTTTTTTTTTATATGATGGCCTAGGACTGGGCTGTGTTTTGTTTTGGCATACCTTGTCATAAATAGAAACAGAGAAAATGACTTTGAAAAGTGTGCAGAGTATAAATAGGGTTCCTAAAGCCTACAACTCCTCTCGAATCAATAAAAGTTTGGAGGGGGCTTTTCAGCGGGGCCAGCATGTTAGTGATGTATGTTACTTCTCCATACGTCCTGTAAAAGGTCAGTGCTACAGATAATAAAATGAATAAAATAAAATAGAAAGATAAATAATAAAAAAGAAGAGGAGGGAGAGGTTGTAAACAGGGTATGTTGGAACTGTTGTTTTTAAATGTAGCTCAGTGAAATTGCTCTGTTTGTTTACTGTCATGTGATGAGCATGATGGCTTGCTCTCTGCTCAGGATGTTTCTAGCTGTGCTGCAGTGTGAAGGCTTCGGGTTCTTCAGAAGCAGATGGGAGGGAATTCCCGCTCTACATAGGGGTGGGGTGGGGGAGGGGGTGTGTTTTTTTCTGAGTGAGTACAGAGTCGTAACATTTGTCTGAGGGAGGTGTTGATATTTCGCAATGCTCCTAAAGTCCAGTACTTTCTGACCAGCCCTTTCTACAGTATCAGTGCAGGCTCAGTATGTACCATGCTTCTGTTCCTCTGTAAAATTTGGAGGATTAGTCGAAATAGCCATTACACTGGACAGGCACAGATGCATCATGTTTCTTGTATGTGGTTTCTGACCCACATATGTATAAAAATGGACAAAAGTATACATAAGATCAGAAAGTCTACTTGAGAGTCCTTAAATGACCCATGTCATGGAAAACCAAATTTCACTTCACCTCAATTTTTTGAAATAAAGAAGCTTGGTGTAGTATGTGAACAGTCAATACAGTCCATATATGACAACTAAGCTGCAAAAACAGCGCTTTGAATTTACATTTCTGTGATGTCCTGCCTTCCACCCAATGACCGCTGATATGGGCTCCAGCACATACAGCAGTTTAGCCCCACTCATGCCTGCAGAAGTTATAAAGAGTGTTTCAGCCAAGACTGCTTTTTGAATGAGGCATGATACAAAGCAGCCAATCAGAATAGATGTCATTTACATATATAGATGATTCTACCAAATTGGATGAAAGTCAGAGTTGAAAACACATTTCAAACTTTTAACAGACTCAGACTTTAGACTAAAATCCTTTTGCTTTGAGTGACCCTATACCTTAATTATGTTTCTTTTATTAAAACAAATGATTTAACATTTCATTTTGTCACTAACAAAACTATCATAACACTAGTGAAACTTTACCAAATGTTTCAGTAGTGACTGTTTCAGTAACTCAGAAACGCTGGCCAGTACATGACCAACAAACATAGCTTTGAACAGTTATACACACATAAAATCATAATATTTTAGTATTTTGATTAAAACACAAAAAAGTTTACTAAATTGCAAAAAAAAATTGTATTTGAGATTCTTAAGGTTACACACTGATTTTCAAACTTTGGGACACATTTACTACAAAACACTGAGATCTAACTGCTCACCATGTGGATGAAGGAGGGTGATGCAGTCTCACTTCCTGCTCTAAAATGTAGGGGTGTGACTAAACTATGGCTCTGTCTATGGATGAAAACTCTTTGTGTTTTTGGTAGTGACATAAAAACTTGGGACAGCATTTTTGTGTGTGTGTGTTTTATTTATTTATTTTTTATTTACAAATTAAACTCATGACAAATATACATCCTTTAATGTAACACAATCTAAAAAACAATCTTTTTTAAAACAACTGAAAAAATGCAAAAAATACACAAGTTGAAGGTTTTGGGACAGATTCCTCCCAATAGAAAGTACCCTATAAAAGATAATTTTGTATATATTTAGCTTATTACTATCTTAGTTTAATCCTTGGGTTTCAATAGATCATAACATAATCATTGTATAATTTTCTAAAGTCTGAATACATAATTGTTTTTTTAAGTAGTTTTACAGTGGGAGCGCAGTTTGAAATAATTCTGTTGAGTGGTCCAATGTATATTGTAGGGGGGCAGGGTCTCAAGGGAAAAAGTAAATAAATTTGCAGCACATTGCAATCAACTTTACATTTTAGCATACAAGGCTATAAGGCCATTCACTGTGCTATCCAATTATAGTGAACTGATGAGTTCTAACTCTATTTGAAAGGTATACAGTGTCTTTAGCAAGTTATTAGTGCTTCTTACTGACAACATTGTTTATTTTTTGTTCAGAATAACTATATCACAGAATGTAACACTTTCATAAAGAGATATTATCAGTATTTTATCTGCAGCACTTGCAGCACTTGTGTGCCTTTGTGACAATTACTGAGTTACTGAGACGAAATGTCCAGGGACACTGGTACTGCACTGTTACTGCCCCAGAGAGATGCTTGTGTATCCCATGTGACCCATAACCTCTTTTCCTGGGATGAGACCAGGACACATTGATTAATCGTTAGCTACATTCGCTTCATAGCTTCAGTGTAAAACTAAAGAAGCAAATTTCAAACACCAACCAGACTGATTGACTACATTTGAGCAAAGTGGGTGACACTGTGTAAATTACATTTTTTGTCCACTGATTCCTTAAATAGTGTGTTTTTTTCACACTATGCAGTCTGTCAAACCTGATTCTACAAGTACTGTTTGTGCTTCCTGTGCCTTCAGCATTGTGCATCACATCCTGTACTCGTATCAAAGCTATGGCAGTAACTATAGCTGAGCACATGTGATTACTGAGCTGTCTGCTCATCATTGATGTATTAACATTCGTAACATAGCGCAACAAATATAATGTTTCTTAAATGTTTTAAAGGTCAGAATCGAATCCTGTTGGAACTGATCTGCAGTTTTTACACTTTCTCTGGATCACACTGGTTGAATGAGATATAGTATAGATATTTCTGCTAAGGGTGCAAAAATGCACAGCGATGCAATGTTGGCAGTGCAACCTAATCAATTTTGGAGCGTTAGAATTAATTATAATGAATTATAATAACATTTAATAAAGGCTGCAGTAATTATTTGCCAAAAACATAATTTTCAGGCAATTTTGAATGAATGAATGAATCATAGTGTACTACACATAGTATCTTTTTTATATGTCTGTGTTAATAGCTTCTGAATGTATGTATATGTATTCAGTGTATTTGTTTATTTGATTGCAAGAGAAGCTGAATGGCCATTACGTGTTACACATTACATATGTATTAATCAAACTGAATTGAGCTGAGGTCAGAGATTTACATCCTTGGTTTCTATAGCAACAGCGCTTCTCTGAAGAGTGACTAAGGTCTGGTCTCATTTTCTTCCTCTCTGTATCACGCCGTCTTAGGGGGCTCCAGAATGATGTGTCGATAAATCTCTCAGCGTGTCAAGGAGCTGACGCTTCAGCTGCTCAAGAGCAGCATCTAAATACCCACCAAACCACACACACACACACACACACACAGGGTCAGTGATTGAGACGACAGAAAAAATCCTCGGCATCCCAGAGATAGAACTGGAGTGTGACTGGAGCATGTTTACCACCTGTTTACACTCTCAAACAACATACTGAAACTTCTTCAGCCATTATCAAAGTTCTAAGGTTCAGGGCAGCTTCTTTCTTTCTTTTCTAGAAATTATAATGGACATGGGTTTTCACATGAAAGGACCGGAAAAGCTCTTGATTATGTATATACACTCACTGAGCACTTAGGTACTACTGTTAGGTACTACCTACCTACTTGTTGTCCATTTTATCAGCTCCACTTACTTTATAGGTGCACTTTGTAGTCATACAGTTACAGACTGTAGTCCATCTGTTTCTCTGCATACATTGTACCACCACGGAGCAGGTATTATTTGGGTGGTGACTCATTCCCAGCACTGCAGTGGTACTGATGTGGTGGTGGAGGCATGTTAGTGTGTGTTGCGCTGGTGCAAGTGGATCAGGCATGGCAGTGCTTCTGAAGGTGTGCTGCACCAGTGCAACGCACACTAAAACCTCTCCGAATGGCTGTTAACAAACATAACAGTCAACCCGATAAAGGGACAGTAGATAAAATGCAAATGAAAAAAGGCAGAAGTGATCTGTGTATCTACTTTGTAGAAGAACAAAGTAGTACAAACAAGATATGTAACGTTTTATCTGATCAACTTCATTTTTTTAAAACTATATGCTCATTTTGAAACTGATGCTTGAAACACATTCCAAATAAGTTGGAACAGGAGCAACTAAAGACTAGTAGCATTGTGAAATTTTTAAAAACTTCTTAAACAGGTGGCCTCGTCGAGAGGATGGGTTGAATCTTGCTGTTTTGCCAAAAAATGCATCATCCAATGATCCAACAGTTTTTTTATCTCACAGCTGAAGACCTGCATAGCAGAAGAATAGCCAAAAAGGTCTGCTTTCAATACTGGATCAGTTGATGTCTTCAGTCTCCAAACGATTATTAAGTGTTGTTAAAAAGAAAGGTGATAAACATTCTCCTGTCTCTCTGCTTTCTAGTTTTATTAGCAGTTCACCTACTGTCTTAACTTTTTTGGAATGTAGTTAGTATGACTGAATTATGCAGAAATTTTGAAAACTTGGTGGAATTCCCCTTTAAAATAAGAAGTGTCTCTAAGTGATTGGTATAGTGTAATGGGTAACACCTCTGCCTTCTACGCTGTAGACGGGTTCGATCCACACCTGGGCAAACACCCTACACTATACCAATAAGTGTCCTTGGGCAAGACTTCTAATACTACCTTCACCTACCTGTGTAAAATGATCAAATTGTAAGTCACTCTGGATAAGAGCTTCTGCCAAATGCCATAAACGTAAATCTAAGTAAAGGGGGATGTCATTGTGATCAGTGGTGGGAAGGTTGTCCTCCTCTCTGCTCTCCTGCTGTCCTTAGTTTATGTAATGCTGTATATTAGCTCAGTGCTGGGGTCCTGTCCCCCCGTACACTGAGATTACATTGCACTGGAGTTATAAATACACACGACAATAACGCAGCAAGGGCAGCACGCATTCACACTAATGTGGAAATTTACGAGGAATCTACAGAGGGGTCAACAACCCACTTTTCCATTCACTCACTCTCCCCCCCCCTTCCTCTTTCGCTGCACTCTAACTCTCTTTCCTTACTCTCTCTCTCTTTCACCCTCCTTTCTCTTTCTCTCATTTCTTTTGCTCTCTCTTCTTTCTCTCTTTCTTTCTCTCTCCATTCTCGCCTCTCTTTGTCTCCATCTTTCTTTCTCTCCTTTCTCTTTCTCTGTCCCACTCTCATTTTCTCTATCTCGGCATCTTTTCTTTCTCTTGCTCTTCCTTCTTTCTCCTCTCTCTCTTTTCCACTCTTTTCTCTCTCTCTCTCTCTCTCTCTCACTTTCTCTCATCTCTCCTTCCTTCTCTTTCTCACCCTTGTTGCACTCTCTGTCTCTGCATCTTTTCTTTCTCTCGCCTTCCCTTTCTTCTCCTTTCTTTTGCTCTCTGTCTCAGATCTGCTCTCCCTTCTTTCTCCTGTCTCTCTCATTTCTCTACTCTCTCTCTTGCTTTCCATTCTCTTTATCTCCTCTTTGTCTTTCTGTCTCCTGTCTTCTTTATCTCCTTTTTTCTCTCTGTCTGTGTCTCTGTCCTCTCTCTCTCTCTGTCCTTTCACCAAATGAATGTTTGCATTTTATTCAAATATTGTGCATTATAGTTTTTCTTGATTGCTAAAACACATTTAACGAAATTGAGCTTGACTTTAATCTTCATTGTCACTTTCTTAGCAAGACATAAATGTCCTTTTATGTGTTAACCTGGTCTCACTGTGTTCATCTCATTTTTCATTTCTACAGAACAATTCACACAGATCTCACAGAAAAACACAACGGTTTACTGGGAAAAGGTAGAGGTAGCTTACGGAAAAAACTCTCATATATAGTATTTCATATTTATGAACACGTTCAGCATGTGTGTGAACTACATAGTGCTATATAATGTCTGAAAACTGTAAAGTGTGCTGAAGTGTGTTCTTTGTAGAGAGAACTGTAGAGAGGTTGTGTTAACAGTTCAGTTATTTAACTATTTGCAGTTTTTCTCCATTCAGAGGTCACAATCACAGGTGATACTAAACAGAGGCTTGCTGGCCAAAATACTTCTGTCCAAGATGGTCAAACCTCCACACAACACTGAACACACAACACAAAAGCAAACTTTTCCATCAAACACTAAACTGACTATCACGAGAGCAAATTCCTTTAGTCACTCACTAAACAACAACCAAAATAAGTCAAAATACTAAATCTTTCAGTTTTACAGGCTTCAGCCTACATTAGTGCTGTATATCAGTGCTGTTAATAGAACGTGCCAAAGTGTAAGAATATCACAATATGGAGATCCATTTCAGTGCAATGTCCTGTATAAGCTCTGCAAAACACAAAACACAAAAACAAAAGAAACTATAATATTCAGAAACAAAGAAATTTATTCAGCTTTTCTTTTTTATATTCTTTTTTTTTATATAACACAGGTGTGAGTGTTGGGAGCAACATCATCCAAAATGATGCCAAACCCTCAGCCTGGGTGTATCAGTGGAGGGATAGATTGTGTCAGAGGGGCTCAAACAGAAGGCCTTACATACAGACCTTACTCAACTGGAATCTACACTGAAATTCCAATAAAACTGTTATAAACCTTGTCATCATTCATGGCACATCCATGACCGAAGGTGGAGGAAGGATCAAACCTTCCTTAAATAAGTCGACACACTGCAGCATTGATTATACAAATTTTTAAAAACCTCAAAAGGTAAGTCAGACGGATTCTTCCACAGACTATCGCTGTCTCCGGCCTCTTGTTTGTCATCATTTGGGACAATATAGCTTTCCACTATTCGCACCTTTTTTCACTGAATACAGAAAAAGGCAAAAAGCAAACAAATGTTTCTGAACATCTCAGGTGAATTCTTTGTTTTTTTGGTGGGTGGTGGTGTGCAGTAAATAAACACATGGTTACAGTACATTTGGTAGAATCCACTGTCTGAATGTTTCACAGTCTCAATAATTATGTCTGTGATTTTGTTAATGGGTTTTACATAATGACAGTCTTACCTAGTCCCTATTTCTCATCTGATAAACACTCGTCTAACAGCTCTTTTATCAATGCTTACGTCAGCAAGTGATGCTGATTGCTGAGCTAATAATTGTGTATTGCAGTACACATAGGTGTTGAAGGTATTTATATGTATGAGAGTATTTCCTATAAGCTGTTACTGCATGTTTTCCTTTTGTTTTGCACAGTTATCCAATGACCTCTGTGTTTTCCTGTGAGATCTGTGTTAACTGTTCCGTAAAAATCTGTGAAAAATGACTGAAAACAATGAGAATGAGTTAAGTTTAACAAGTGTTAAAAGGATATTTCTGCTTTTCTAAGAAAGTGACAATGAAGAATCTGACCCCAGTTTTGTTAAATGTGCTTAAGATCAAGAATTTATCTGATAAAGTCTAAATTTCTGCACTTTAAGACTGAAAATTATACAGTCTTTACTGGACAACTGCTCTCGTCACTGGACAAGTTGCTGGACAAGGGCCCACCTGGCCACCTTGTTTACCTTTTAGATTTTCATAGTCTTATTTCTATCTACAATCTGCTCACTTTACACTTATATTTATAGATTTATTTACCTATTCTATTTTTAGAAGTATTTACTGTGTGTTTTTTTTGCTCTTATTATTGCTGCTACCTGAACAGGGACCTGAGCACCTCACTTCATTTCCTTTCAACTTGTTCTAGATTGACAATAAATAAATCTGAAGCTGAATCCGAAGAAAAAGTGTAAACATTTCTATATTTTATTTATTCATTTAATAATATATTCATGGATTTGTTTATGCATTTACCTGCATGTAATTTGTTTGAGTCTAAGAAGAATTACAAATAAAGGATAAATATGAGTGAGGATTTATTTGAATCTATCATAATCAATCTAACATTACAAAATCACTACAGTTTAATCACCGCCTTCACACACCTAATAAACAGGCTTCGAGCAAACCTGAACTCTGAACCTTGTCGACACTCAACAGAGTGACCTTTAGGGTCAAACGCAGCCTCTTCTTTAAATCTACAACATCATTGTTCAGCTCCTGGAGGAAGTCCCATTCAGCATGACGGACACATCGTATATTTCACTCCATTATATATCACTCCACACCTGGATTTCCACTCCGCCGGTAGGAGGTCAAAGAGCTGTGATGAGAGTGTCCACCTGGGTGGTGAACTTATGGCACATAAAGATCAAAGGTCAAGTGGTCTTATGAGTAAAACACTGGTCTACTCCATCCATGCTGAGATGAAGTGGAAACAGAGTTAGTCAACACGTGTGAAAAGTAGAGTCACTGGAGATGTTAGCAGTCTTGCCTAATCTGAAGCCTTCATGTCTACATCACAGCTCTGCTTAAAAAGAGATTCCACTCTTTTAAACTTTCAGCATAATTCAGTGGTTGAGATGTAAACAAAGTCGTTCAGAGTGGTTTGATGCGAAATGGTTCTTTTATAGAGAAATGTACTGACTCAAATTTCTTTACAGTGTTGGTGATAGGAACCAGGGGTCACACAAATATGGCCATTTTATTTACTATCCAAAACCACCAGTGAACCCACATTGAATGTATTGTATTGATGATGGTAAAATAATGGTAACTCTGAAAAATACATTTTCTTCTGGAAATATTTGGCCTTATGATCCCCTACATGTACCTTGCAACCACGAATGGATTTTAAAATGTATGTTCTAGACAAAACCTTCTCAAACCTATCATAAAACAGTGTCTCAGACATCAGGCAGTGTAATCATAACTATTTCATGTAATAACTTTCTGTGAAGGAGCTTTTGGAGTGCATTAAACTCTTCAGACATCTGGTTCCTATCACCACTGTGAACAATTCTGACTCAGTAAGTTTCGCCAGAACAGAGTATTTCACATCAAACCACTCTGAATGACTGTATTACATCTTAACCATTTGATTATGCAGATTTTTTTTAGAAATTGGCAGAATTACTCTTTAAGGAAGCATCAGAAACAGAACTACAGAAACATTCGTATCTATTCAAAATGGTATTTTCTAAATGGCCGCTTAATCAGAAACCACTGTCTTGTTGCTGTACAGTTAGAGACTGTAGTTCATCTGTTGGTGCACAGTTTGTGTTAGTCATCTTCTAACCCTTCATCAGTGGTCAGTTTCTGACCACAGAGCCACTTTTGACTGGATATTTTTGGGCGGAGGTCCACTCTCAACTTAGCACTGACACTCGTAACAGCACCACACACAACACCATGACCACTACCATGTCTGTGTCACTGCTGTGCTGAAAATGACTCACCACCCAAATAATATCTGGACAACAGCAGTCCTCTGCTCAGAAACTGACCCTTGATGAATGGAGTAGAGGGGGCTGATAAACTGTGCAGTAACAGATCTGTACTGCAGTCTGTAACTGTCTGTCTAAATAGCCAATAAGAGGAAGGACAAGGTAGGTGTTTCTAATAAAGTCAGCAGAGAGTGGAAGTATAACAGAGGGATAATAAAATTGAAAGGAAGTGTAGGTGAAAGGCCACAGAAGGCCCAAAATCTAACACTTTGGACCATAAACCATTGTATAAAACTGTGACACAAAGCTGTGCCATTACATTATGACCCTCAACTACATGTAAGTATCCTTAGAGCTTGAATCAGAAGATTGTGTTACATTTTTCAGTGTAACGTAAAGTGCCAAGCAATCAAGGAAAAGGCTCTGATACCTAAGGCACTGACAGAAGCTGAAGATGTTTAGAGGTTTAAATGCTTTAACAATCATTGGAATAATGACAGAGTTAAATACATTGATGTTTGTGTGAAGGTTATTGCTATAAAATTCAGCAAGTAATCAGTTTGGTCATTTTCCATAGTCTGTTTATAGATTTGTATAGATTAGTCAGTCTATGATTAGCTAGACTGTGACTGGTTAACCTGTGACTGGTTAGCTTATGATTGAGTAGGCTGTGATTGTTTAGCTAATGATTCATCGGTCTGTGAATGTTTAGCCTGTGACAGGTCAGTTTGTGATTAGTTGCCCTGTGATTGGTTATGGCTGTGATTGGTTAACCTATTATTAGTGACTTATAACTGTTAGCTTATGCTTGGTCAGGCTATGATTGGGTAGTCTGTGATTGACTAACCAGTAATTAAGTAATGTAGAATTAATTAGACTACGATTGGTTAGGATGTGATTGTTTGGTTTCTCTGTCTATGATTGGTTAGCCTATGATTGGTTAATCTATGATTGGTTGGCCTATGATTGGTTATGGCTGTGATTGGTTAGCTTGCGATTGGTTACTTATAATTGGTCAGCTTATGACTGTTCAGGCTATGATTAGCAAGCCTGTGATTAAATAACCAGTGACTGCTTAGATGGTTAGTCTATGATTGGTTAGTCTTTTATGAGTTAGCCCTTAAGGGTTAGGATTATCCTGTGAATAGTTAGCATGTGATTAGTTAGCCTATGACTGACTAGCCTATGATTGCTTAGGGTTAGTGTTCAGCTGTGATTGGTTAGCCTTTGGCCACTACTTCCACTTCCACCTGCTCACAGCTTCGACCATTCACAGCAAACTAGCTAAACTAAACAGACAGAGGGGAAAAGTAGCAAAGGAGGACCCCATCCAACAAGAGAGAGAGATTTTTCTAAAAAAAAACAAGATTAACAGTTACTCTAGGATATTTTCTCCCAGACTGCTGCCAGATGTATTTGCGAGGAAGGGGATAGTGAACAAAATGGAGGCATGAATGATGATGTTAGTAATTCACCACTTCTAATGAGCGAAAAGTCGATCAGTGGAAGGAGAATTGATTTAAATGACACTCTAGGTTAATGTGCCTTTGAGTGAATAGAAAGACTGTAGCATTAGCCTCTCAATAACCTCAATACTCAGCTTCCCAATTACTGAATGGAAGGGAAGTCCCCATCAATAACCCTTGATCCATCCCTTCTGTACACATGCAAGCTCTATCTGGCTCTGTTCTGCCAGTTTAACAAGACTTTTAATCTGTGGTGAGGTCATTATTATCTGGCTAGCAAGTTCTAACTTTCTGCCAGTGCTAACTGACGCGGTTCAGCCGTTGTGCCTTTGAAACGGCCCCCAAAAATACACACACACACACACACACACACATGCACACACACACACACACATACACACACAGAGCACCCGGGAGAGTGCCTATGCCATCATCATTTCCCCTGACTAGCTTTGAAACTCAAACTGCTTTTGTCTCTGACCTGCGGCTAGCGGCTAGCCCATGATGACAGGGAGAGATGGCATCTGTTTTTTTTTGCATTAGCACACTAGGGTCTCCCAGAACAGCTTGTTTCTGGATTTCTGAGCCAGGCTGGAGGCCAGTTTATGATCACTGCAAGGCTTTATTGTGATTTATTGTCAAAGATATGAGAAACCAAGACAGAAACTTTGCTAAATTCGAAGAAGAAATGCCTGAATGTGATGAAGTCCTTGAGAAAAGGGCAAAATGCAGTTTTGGCAGGTGGATACATACAAAACTATCAGTTCTTGAAGCAAACTGAGTTGGCACATGCCACTGTTCACGATTAAAAATAATTAAAGATACACCTGAACTAATTTATGATCCATAGTGGTCCTGTGGTCACCCTGCTGAAAAAAATCATAGACACCATTAAAAGTTATTTCATAAAGGCACGCTACAGGAAACTGGTGGTCTCTAATGATAACCATGAAGCCAATTCACATTAGAAAGCAAAACCAAGTTTTAATCCTGATGGTCTAATGGTCTTATTTCAGCCGGGCAGAAAATGACCAATGATGAACAGAGTACAGGGGGCTGATAAATTGTGCAGCAACAGATGGGCTACAGTCTGTACCCCCAAAAGTATTTGTACACTTGAATCATGTAACCATGAGGAAACTCTAAAGAATTTCTTTCTTTTTTTTTTAGATTTTTTTTTTTAGAATTTCTTATTTTAGCCACACCCCTGCATTTTAGAGCAGGAAGTGAGACTGCATCCCTGTCCCTCACGGCCACATGGTGAGCAGTTAGATCCCAATGATTTGAAGGAAATGTGTGCCAAAGTCTGAAAATTAGTGTGTAACATTAAGAATTGTCACTACTGAAATGCATATTTTCTGCAATTCAGGAAACCTTTTTTTGTGTTTAAATGAAATATTATTAATTTATGTGTGTACAACTGTTCAAAGCTGTGTTTGCTAGTGTTTTTGATTTATGCTCAAAATTAGCTAAAATAGTCACTCCTGAAACATTTGGTAAAGTTTTGGTAGTTATGATTGTTTTGTTAGTGACAAAATGGAATGTTCAATCATTTATTTTAAACAAATACACAAGGTTTAGAGTCGCTCAACAGGATTTTAATCTGAAGCCTAAGTTTTGAATCAGCAATGAAACATTTGAAAACTCCAGTTGGCCTGTTATATTTTATAACATTTAATGATTAAAAGAGAAAATTTTAAAAAGCAAAATTTTGAAGGGTAATTTCTTACATTAACAGATTTCAAGTTAACACTGCTTTTGCCCTCTTGATAAATTATGGAGATAGAACTTTTATTTTTATATCAACAATATGTTTTTTTAATGTATTCACTGATTAACAGACTGATGGACGATAAGCAAATTTAAATGCTTTGGCATCACTGTAACTTAATATAGTCATGCTAATAAAGCTTCTTTCAGCTGAGATGCTATCACACAGGGCAGTGGAGCCAGAGCAGAGGCTGGGGTCTCTGGGTTCTAGCTGGGTTTGGGCGAGGGCACTAGGCTGTGTTTTTATAGGCTTAAACCACAGTAAAGAGCAGAGGGAGAGGGGTCAGACTCTGAGCTGTAGCCACCCTCTGATAGCCTCTGAAGAAACCTTATATGAAGGCACTGTTTCCACTGCTAATACCTTCTGAAGGACAAAGAGTCTGGGCCTGGCTTTACATGGTAAAACTTACATGCAGGTACATACAGGTTGTTTTGCATTGAGCATTTCCATGCGACTGACAGTTACAGTTACATGGACGCCTGGTCTTGAGTGAAAGTACAGGAAATTCTTTTTTATTTTTTTGTCGGGAAGGTGAATGAGTGTGTTAAGTGATGCTACAATGTGTTAACTATCAAACATTAGTCAGCTACAATCATTTGCACAGGCAGGTGTTTAATGATACAGGGGTGTAACAAGAGAAGTGCTACGTTTATTGTTTATAACATTATAACATTGCAGAAGTGTCCTGTTGCATCTAAAAACAATTCAACCAAATTCTTGAGTAAATAAGACATTATTTCAACATAGTCAGTCAAACTCTTAAGAAAATAAGGTACTATTTCATGTTAATCAGTCAAAATCTTTAGAAAATAATACATTATTTCAACATAATTAGTCAAAATCTTTAGAAAAAAGACAGTTTCAACATAATTAGTCAGATTCTTGAGAAAATAAGACATGTTTTCAACATAATCGGTCAAATTCAAGAGAAAATAAATTTATTTTAAAACAATCAGTCAAAATCTCAAAAAAGCCATTATTTCAATATAGTCAAAATCTTGAGAAAATAAACCATTATATCGACCTAGTCAAAATGACAAGAAAACAGGACATTTTTTCAACATAATCAGTCAAATCCCTCAAAAAATAAGACATTATTTTAACATAATCGGTCAAATTCTCATGAAAATGAACCATTTTTTCAATATTTTTTCTCACAATCTTGAGGAAATAGACCATTATTGAGAAATTATGAACATAACATAATGAAAATCTTGAGAAGTCATTGTTTGGAGGTAAAAAGTCAAACTGCTGTTAGAATCCAAGAGGGAGAAAAAAAGACTATATTATTTCTGGCCATTATTAATTCTTAAATATTAAATAAATATTATTATTATTAAATATTAAATCATTAGTTATTAAGCCATTATTTCAACAAAAGGAAAAACTTGTGAAGTCATTGTTTTGAGATAAAAACTGGATTCAAACTGCTATTAAAATCTGGGAGGGAGAAAAATGGGCTTCCAAATGAATAAACTCCTCTGTGTTGTGGCGCATCTTGTTCCTACCTAAGTATCTAATCAAAACAGCCAGCATTTTGACTGATCTTCTCACCTGACAGTTTTGTTTTAAGGGAGGCTAAATGCAAATCTTGTAAACTTGTACTCACACAGTTACTTCCACTGAGAGTCAATTTTTCATTCAGATAAAAGTGAAGGAGCACATGCTCCACTTGCTCCAGCTTGGAATCAGTGTTTTCAATACAATGTAATAAAAAAGCAATGCCACTGCAGAAAAATGATTAGCGTAGGTTTCATTTCAACACACTGCTCACATCACCTAACCCATGATAAGTGTTCTATACTAATTATTAGCATTGAGTATATTAGGAATGAACCATTAAAGGGTTATTCAATATGCAAAACAGTCTTACCTTGAATACTTCATATTACTTTAATTATATTTAAACAAACATGCTGAACTATCAATGTTCCTGTCACCATGAATATTGACAATAATAATGCAGCATCATAACTGTTGTAACTGGCTTTATTAATCTCATTAACATTACTTTTTATCCAAAGCTGTTCATCAATCTCAGTAATAAAACTTCATTACATGCGTTTCAGTATAATTGTATTCATTAAAGCAATACACTTCTAGCTAACAAGCTTTTTCCCCTTATGGGAGTTCAAAGATAAAAAAAGAGATGCAAGTTTCAGGGTGAAAAAAGCAGCTGATCTGTAAGAGACATCTTAAACAACTGAAACACATACAGTCTGCATATGCAGCACAGCATAATTTACTATATTAGATCTACTACCAAGTCTATAAAGACGTTGGCCACTAATGTGGCTGATTTTCTGCAACCATTTTGTTGAACCAAGAAAACAGCTTGTTTTCCTAATCCGACAAAGTAAATAAATCTGCTGTCTCAGATAGCAGGCAGTTCTGGGCTGATTTTGTCGGTTGACTACTGGCACATTTTAGACACGTGGGCCAGAATAAGGCCAGAAGCTGCCCAGCTGCAGGTCAATATTTGTGGGCCAATTCTGGCATGACATTTGGGCCACATTCATTAGTTCTGCTCACTTTACAGTCCACACAGAAATCTGATATTCAAATATATGGCATCTAATACCAAATATGAATTCTCCTCATATCCAGCTTATATTCATCTCAAATGAACATATATATGACATATATGCAAACTCTTTTAAAAAGTGGCCAATATTGGACATAAAGTCAGCCATTTATAAACAGACACTGTATCAATATATGATAGAAAATGTTAATCATATGTGGATAATATATATTACTAATATAAACTAGCTTCATATTTTATAATGTAAGGCTTCTAAGCTTCTTCCTTTCTTCATTTCTTCCACATACTTCATAGGGAAGTGAAAATCAGTATAACAGCTACATAAATAAACTCAAAGAATTTGCCTTGTGAGCTATGCAGTAATATCACCACAACATGAAATAAATAAAAATATATACACATTTAATCATTTAATATTTAAAAGCAATCTGATAACATAGAAACAATTATAATTGTACTGGGATATATTCAGCTATGTAAGACATATAAATTGCATACATGTCCAATATTTCATACTTACATGTATGTACAGAACATATATGTACATATATTTTACACTTCCTTGCAAGAAAATGGGCAAAGCTCAAAATATAAGGGTTTTTACCGCTGGTTTTGGCGATTTGGCGATTGTTATACTGGGACAGAACAAACCCTATCGCTAACAAACTAGTCTACAGCATTACTGTTTGTAATCCAAGTGTGAGCTACAGCCTGTAGATGACAAAGTGGCATTATCACAGGTAGTCTGCTTAGTTCACGGAGTACATTTCCCATGAGTTAGTGTGTGCAGGGACGTGAAATGAATAAAGCAGAGTCATAATCACTACATAGTATTTAATTATGACTCTATCAGTTATTTTACAAACAAACCACGAGGGCACTTGGACAGTCTGAGGGCCAAAGGGGCAGGAGCTCAACGTCCACACCTCCAGTTCTCACTGGGCAAATTGATGCTGCTATTGTGTCAGTTCAACAGAAACTCTTGTCTAAAAAAGCTACACATTCACATGTCATGAGTAAGTATAAAAAACAAAGAAATAAATAAACTCTAGATATTTCATTGTACTCAGTTTATAAAACTTGTCCACAATCTTTTCTTCTATACTGAATATTGTGGAACACAAAAAAACACAAAGTTGTTGTCAGTGTTTCAACATATGTAATTATATACATAACATATGCTGGTTTTGCTGATGACCAGCCGTCCTGGTCCATGCTGTTTTTTCTAACAGGGTAGTGTTTACTGAGGCCTTAAAAAAGGCGTTACATGTAAACTTAAGTACAAACTGTTGCAAAACTTGTGCCACCCAGCCCTGACCTCACTAATGCTCTTGAGGCTGAATGCAATCAAATATTCACAGCAATATTTCAACATCCACTATAAAGTCTTCTTGGAAGAGTAGAAGCTGTTACTGCAGAAAAGAGGGAAACTCCCCATTAATCCCTTGATTTCGGAAGAAGAGGACAAGCAGGTGTCTCTCCAAACATTTAATGTACACACATCCCATCCACCTGATTAGAAACAACTTCCACTTGAGTCAGGTTGTACTGAACATTGTACAGTTCTAATTTGAGCCAGCTGAGCATCAACAGATGGGCTACATTCTCTAACTGTACACCAGCAAGGATAATGTTTCCAATAAAATGGCCGGCGTGTGTAGAGTCAGAATACATGTGCTTCCCCCTGCTGAGTTTTCCAGCTTTTCGTCTGTTCTTTGATGTTAAGTGCTTGTAGAAGAGACTGAAGTGTTATTAGTATCTCTCTCCTCAGGGAACTCGTGATTCAGTCACTGATAAGACACAATAAACCCAATTAAAGCCTGGCCACCACAGTGCAACGGTTACCATAACAACAAAGAAAGAAACAGCTCACCAGTATTAGCTTTGCTGAGGCGCTGTAAGCCGGCACACTTAGTCTGTGTTATAATAACGATTAGCAGATTGAAGGAACAAAAAAGAAACAACAACAGGCTTTTAGAACTTCATTGATTGTTTCCAAGAGAAACTAATAGGATATTGATAAACGTCAGTGTTAAGCAGTGAGGCGATAGCCACTGCTGGGGTAATTAAAGTCTGTCTGGTTTGGGCTGTTAAGACAACAAAGACGAGTCATCAGCCAACTTGGCGACAAAATGTGATCTCCATAAAAACCCCAGTTGGTAAAAGAAACAGTGATGTTTAAAAATGCACTGTGAAAATTCAATGAAATACAAAGCTGCGCTCTGATCTCCAGAGTAAGCCGCACTATTCTCACTGTGTCCCACAGAAAAAATCACTTTTGGCCTCCAAACAGTATCTTGTTGTTGGTGGTAAATTGAGTAGAATTAGTTCTAGTTCATTTTGTGAATTCCACTTCAGCAAAAAGTCACACGTACACATTTTTCCCTCCAATATTACTGGTAACACTTTCTTTGACAGTGCCTTAAGTTCTAGGTATTAACCAGGTAACTGTAAGGTACATACCCTCACTAGTATTAGGTAATTATTTTGGGAGTGAGTTCCAGAGCAGTCTTAACTAAATTACAACTAAATCTGCCAAATAGATTCTAGTATTAACTGGGTAAGTGTAAGGTACACTACAGTGCTGTGCAATTGTTTTGGCCAAAAAGTGCTATTATATGAATATTGTCTATGAATGATATAGTCTTGTATAGTATGTACCTGTTTATTTCCTATAAGCAAAATTAATCTAGGCTTACCTCTAACTGTAGAACCTAGGCTTTCTTTGTACTGTAGTTTTACTGGGTTCTTACCTGTTGCTATCTTTGCAGTTTGTGACATCATTTTACACCATGTAACTACCCAATACTTGGAAGTGTTTCTGATTTACTTTCCTGCTTAAAGACATGACATCACACTGATAATTAGTGTTTGTATATTTGTACTCTTCACCTTATTATTCCAAATATTTACAAGATATTCCACTTCTTTACTACTATCTAGTACTACTAACCATCATACTTTGGTGTTTGTACTTCACACTTACTTTGTTAATACCTACAATGTACAGTACTGTAAGTGAAAGTGTTACTGCATCACTAATATTTCTTCATCTCTGGAAGTCTGTCATAACAGTGGCTACCAGAGAGACCAAGAAGGAACACATGGTTTGCAGCACTGGAGATGAGAGGGTACAAGAGGAGAGGTTTTTAGAGGTTTTGCTGGTGCTGGAGAGTTAGTTGACAGACTTCATGGTGGTGGGACATCTTTATGCTTAGCTTTTGACAAATATTTTAAGCACAGAAGTCTGCACTCTGCACATCTGAATGTTAGGTGATGTCTGCCAAAGATGGAAAAATACCAATGTTGCTTACTACGACTCTGGTGGGAACTAGGTTTAACTGACACTTTGTTAGATCGGCGGATCAGTAACATTGAAGTCAGCGTTGGTAACTATACAGTGCTGTGCAATAGTCAGAGACCACACTTCATGTATTAATTTCCAGTCCAAATGGATGTTAAGTATAAGTTACTCATTTTTCAGCATCAGGAAAGAAGCAGAAAATATACATTTAGCAGAAAATTACACAGAAACCTCACCAATAAAATATAATATCACTTTTTTTCAGTATTTAGTGTGCCCACTCCTTACCTTCCTTACAACTGCTATTCTTTTAGCAAAACCTGCTTTCAGCAGGGATATGCTGCAGGGATCATTTTCACACCACCAAAGTTCAGTCTTAGATATTGGTATGTTTATATACTACATCAAACTCTTTTATTTAATACTTTTAAAATACTTTAAAATTCAGGCAAGTGATAAGGAAGCAAAAATGATGCATGTCACTGATCAATTAAATGAAAACAAAGACCAGAAAATCCATTTAAACTTTGGAGAAGAATCAACAAATTAAAACTTTGTGAAACATATAGTATAAAGAAGCTCAAAATCAAGCAAACTTCAGACAGTGAACATGTGCTAGATGGAGTAAGCTAGGGTGGGGGTGGTGGGGGGCATGTACATTTGACAGATCACAAAGCTATTCCTTTAATCTCCTCTTTATGAATAAAATACTGTCTGTCGGGGCCTGCAGACGATGATGTTGATTTAGCACGCTTTAATCCAGTGGATGGCCTGAAGTATGCACTGATGTTTTGACAGAGTGCTGTAGTGTCTGGTGTTCTTTTCTGTCTCTCTCTTCAGCAATGGATGAGTCTAGCTAAGGCAATAAATGAAATCTGAGTTTCAACCAATCTTCATAATGGTGACAAATAGCATTGTCCTTAAGCTTCATCCACCCAGGAGTGGACTCTGATATTACAAGAGTATCCAAGGCTTCGGCATGACATTCAGCGAACTTACTTTGAACAGTGATTTTTTTTCCCTTAGGAGTTTTATGAGTGAGACAGAGTCATTTTACAATGTCAGTACTGATGATGATGATCATGATGATGATGTTAAAGAGGTAATTCAACAAAAAAATATCCCCTCCCCACCCCCAACCACCAATGTATTCAATCAGCCAAGACATGTTGGTGTCTGAAGTTTGCTTCTTTAGTTTTATACTGGAGCTATGAGGCTAATGTAGCTAACAAGTAATGCAAGCTTATTAGCATGCTAATTAGCATTAGGAACGGCATGACAAATCATCACACACTCACCTCAAATTGTGTCGAATTGTTAAATAATCCCAAATAGCAAATCAAATATAAAATAAACCTAAATGATTTTAAAAATATTTGAGGAGAATTAATAATTTTACATATATGTATATGTATGTATATATATACAAACCCATTTCTAAAAAGTTTGGACGCTGTGCAAAATGTAAATAAAAACAAAATGCAATGATATGCAAATCATTTAAACCCTATATTTCATTGAAAATAGCACAAAGACAACAAATCAAATGTGAAACATATATGCCCATTTTGAATTTGATGTCAACAACATGTTCCAAAAAATTGGGATGGGGTCATGTTTACCACTGTGTTTCATCACCTCTTCTTTTAACAACACTCTGTAAGCGTTTGGGAACTGAGGAGACTGACTGCTGTAGTTTTGAAGGTGAAATGTTTTCCCGTTCTTGCTTAACATAGTTTTCAGTGGTGACAGGTCTGATCTGCAGGCAGGCCAGTTTAGCACCTGGACTTTTAATACAGAGCAATGCTGTTGTAAAACATGCAGAATGTGGTTTTGACATTATCTTGCTGAAATAATCAAAAGGCCTTCCCTGAAAAAGACGTTGTCTGGATGGCAGCATATGTTGCCAAAACTTGTATATATCGTTCACCATTAATGGTGCCTTCACAGATGTGCACGTCACCCACGCCATGTGCACTAATGCCCCCCTAAACTATCATGAATACTGGCTTTTGAACTGTGCACTGATAACAAGCTGAGTGGTCCTTAGCCCGGAGGACACAGTGTCAATGATTTCTGAAAAGAATTTAAAATGTTGATATGTCAGACCACAGGACACTTTTCCACTTCATCTCAGTTCATTTTAAATGAGCTGCATGTTTCACAAACAGTGGTTTTCAGAAGTGTTCCTGAGCCCATGCAGTGATTTCCACCACAGAATCATGTCTGTTTGTAATGCAATGCCACCTGAGGGCCCAAAGATCACGGCCAGCAAATACTGGTTTTGGACTTGTCCCTTGCATGCGGAGATTTCTCCAGATTCTCTGAATCGTTTAATGATATTATATACTGTAGATAATGAAAAGCTTCTTTGCTATTTTACATTAAGAAACGTATTTTTGAATAGTTGCACATAGTTTGCTCATGCAGTCTTTCACACAGTGGTGAACCCTGACACTGTATAAAATACTTTTATAAACATGAACCTGAAATTAGTCTGTACTCCTGTCCATTTAGTGCAATTGTCCATTTTTTGCATGATACATTACTTGTTAGCTACATTAGACTCATAGCTCCAGTGTGAAAGTAAAGAGGCAAATATGTCTTGGCTAATCGACTACATTTGAGGTGATGGGGAAAATTAGACTTTTTTTAAAACCATGACATTAAATTGCTCACTTGGCCTACCTGTAACTGAGCTGTTCTCTAAAACCACAGACTGAGTCTGAGAAGGAGTTTGATGAGGGTGATGCTGCAGGAGTGTGGTAATGTGGGCCACCAAGGAGGACTCCTGTAAACACAGACAGAAAGCAGACACTGAGCGCACACACACAAGCACACATGAACACTAATATTAACTGACTTCTGGAGGGTTTACATTAAATAAAATGTATAATAGGAAAACTAAACTGAACCTTAACCCATGTAATAAAAAGACAAATATATTCTGTGTAAACAAAATAAAAACACTATTAGTGGCACAGCGTTTATAAAAATTTAAATTTTTATAAACATAGGGAATAGGGATGCACAGTCTGTATTGGCCAAGATTAGAATTGATTCCAAGCATTCTGCAAATGTACTATTTTAATTTTGGCTGACCTGTGTTGCACTTTTATGAGGTAAAAATGTGAGCTGTGTAAAAGCCTTCACACAGTGTATGAATGCTTCTACTACACCTGTGCAACTGTCACAGCGCATTTATAGACAACTTGTTGTGCTGTCATTTCTTACTTGTGATGTAGCTCTTGATGCTTGAATAGGCAACTTTTCATTTAAGACTTAAACATAAAAGTTGAAGGTTTCAAACCTAAAACTAGGTAAACAAAGCATGCTAAGTTACCATATGTGGACGCTTTGTAGTGTAGACAGATAATAATCGTGTAATGTTGCTGCAAATACAAGATAGTGAAGTTAGCCGTTATGCTACATGTGCATGTTGGTAGTAGACGGTAGGCAACAAATTGGATATTCTATTGTTTTTTAAAGAAGTAGAGGCTGACAGTTCTGCCACCGCTAGTGGCAAAGGTGGACTGACTAAAGCAGTAAGCATAATGTTCTTTCAAGAGGTCAGTTTTCTCAATTTTTGCCATCAGCTGCAATGGTAAACGGGAAAAATGTGCACTGAATAGACATAACTGAAGCCCAGGCAGACCCGTTCGTGTACAGCAAAACTAAAATTTCAGCAAAAGCACTTATTATAAGAAACAATAGCATTTTTATCAATGGAAACTACACTGCTGCATGCCACAGTTCGCTGTCTACTGTAGCCAGTTCTGCTATGAGGCACAGAACAACAGCTTTTCAGTGCTAACATGTAAACCAGCAAAAGACTACCTGCTTCACTAGGCACTGCTGCACACACTGCTGCCGAGACTCTTTTGGCACTGCTAAGTGTGTGCGTGGTGTGTTTCGCTAGCTTGTGTTTTCACATAAATGCCCTCTGTTTTAGCTTTAAATGTCAATGCAATATGATTAGCGTGAGAGACTTAAAGGAAAATATTATCTGTAATATAAGCTATGTACTGTGCTCGACAACCGTCCCGCCACAAAATTAATCTCATGTAACATTAAAGAATGCGGTGGACGCCTGAATAGGCACTACTGATCCATGTAGTTACAAAATATTGAACCTTGAGATGTGATAAGCTTAAGAATTTTAGGAGTTTAAAAGCAAATGATGTTGTTTATATTGCAACTTTGGCTAATAAATAGTACTGGAAATGTGCTAGTGTGTGTTTTGTGTGTTCACTTAGCCCACACAGTGTGAGCTTCAGGTTTAAAAAAGTGCTAAAGAGACTCCCAAGTGGTGCAACTGTCTAAACGTTGGCAAGTTCGATCCTGGCTGGTGCCACAGCCATCTGGGAATCCAGGAGAGCATAACTGGCCTTGGTCTCTCTAGGTGGGTAGGATGGTTCTTCCTCTTCAACCATCATTCAACGCAGTGCCAGCCAACACAGGCATCCATGAGCTGGTGTAACAGAATTAGCAGTTAGCGTTCTCCTCCAACATGTGTTAGTACCACTTCAGATGTCTTAGTGAAAGCACATGCTATTCTTCAGCCTCCCAGCTTGATAGCATCATGTGATAGGAGGAGCCCTATTTAGCAGGTGGAACTGGCCACAACTGAATTGAGGCCGAAATTGGGTAAAAATAAATATATTAACATAAAAATAGCTAATACAAATTGGCCATCTACACATTTGGCTGTAAAAAATGGAAATCAGACATAAAAGTTATGCAACCCTAGTGAGGACATTTGATCACCAAACAAAACAGACACACACACACACACACACACACGTACACACACACACACACACCTGCTCAGACTCAGTAAAGATTTTACTGTGACAATAACTGTCACCTGGGTAACACAGAGATGAGTTGTAATCATATTACATACCTCTTACAAGAAAATCACATTGTATTTTCAAAGACTGTCAGTCATTACAATGACAGAGAATATTATTTAGCTATTTGTTTAAAGTCTAATTGATTTTCCTCTGTTGTTGCTATGTTTTCTCTTATGGTACACTTCAATGTCATATTCATTCAACTAGTTTTAGTTTAATTCTTTTAAAATGTTTTTTCTTTTTTGCAGTTGGTATTCAGGTTTGCAACTCCTATGTTATCCCTAAATAGTGAATAAAAAGGAGTGAAAGACTATAGTACCTACATATAATAGGAATTACATAATTTATGACCAAGATATGTAATAAATTACATTTATCTCTGATTTACATCATCAGTACTTGAAGTGCTTTAGATTTCCCAGCATGCTTTTGTTTCTTATAGTGTGTACCCATGGTGGACTTCAGGAGATGAAGTGGCTTAGTCTCCAGCCCTGTGTGTGTGTTTCAGAGCTGACCTCAGTGTTTGTGTTAGCAGTGTGTGTTGGGTTGGGAGTGTAGTGTGTTGACACACCGATTCACTCAGCGGGGTCTGGGGGGCTCCTGTTACCGGGGAGTTTAGTCACGCTGCTCTGATTTATGTGGGGAACAGTAGCAGGCACACACACCGGAATCACACACACACACACTCACATAGCTTTAGACATCAGGATGTGGACTAAGTGAGACCAATTCCAAAAAAGTTGGATGAGTAGGAAAAATGTTGTATACACTCGAAAACACTACAAAGACAAGACTTTTAATGTTTTAACTGATTAACTTTATTGTTTTTTGCATACATATGCTTATTCTAAAGCTGATGCCTGCAACATGTTCCAAAAACAGGGACAGGGGCATGTTTACCTCTTTGTTCAATCACCTTTCCTTTTAAAAACGTTCAGCAATGGTGAAGACATCAATTGTTGATTTTTCAAAATCAACACTTCCACTTCAGCTGCCCAACAGTCTGTGATTTTCGCTGTTGTATGTTGCACTTCGTAATGCATCACAATTTCAAAAGGAGACAGATCTGGACTGGAGGCAGGCCAGTCTAGCACCTGCAATTTCTTACTGTTGTAACATATGCAGAATGTACTTTGGCATTGTGTTGCTGAAAAAAGCAGAAACGTCCCTGAAAAAGATGTTGTACATGGTACCATATGTTGCTTAAAAATGTGAATGTACCACTCAGCATTACCCATCAACACACCCCTATGTGATGACAGATGCTGGCTTTTGGACTTGCTGGTTACAACTGGGATGGTCCTTTTCCTCTTTGGAAAACATATGGCCTATAGTACATTTCCACTTTGCCCCCTTGGTCCATGTCAGATGAGCTTTAGCCCAGAGAAGTCGGTGGCGTTTCTGAATGTTGCTGATATATGGATTCTGCTTTGTGTAGTAGAGCCTTAACTTACATTTGTGGATATAGCGACAAACTATGTTTACTGACATGGGTTTTCCAAAGTATTCTGTAGCATTCCTGAGCACATGTGCTTAAATTTATTACAGAGGCATGTTGGTTTTTAATGCAGCGCCACCTGAGGGGTGTGTGTACATATATAAACACACAGCCTTTTAATGTCACATTATTGTTTCACCAACATGCTTTAATGTAATTTGCACAATTGCACAACGTAACACTGTAATTGTAGTACTGGTATTAAGTCCTAACTATGCAGTACTGTGCAGGTCTAATGGTATTTTAGTTTCTCTCCCCACCCATACTGCTTTAGCCTTTACTGGCAGACCACACAGCAAGCATTGGAGGGCTTTTTCAGGTTTTAAGTGTCGTTTTGAGGGTGACTGCTTAATTTGTTGTTTCACACTGTGTGTAACAGTGTGTGTGTGTGTGTGTGTGTATGAGTGTGTGAGGACTGCGCTGCCCTCCTACTGGACCTCCACTGACCCTCTCAGCTCAGGGCAACCAGACAGGTGGGGCCACCCCACACAAAGACTTTCTGCAGAGACACACACCTCACACAGTTCAGTCATATAAATTTAAACATTTCGATTAGGTTTGATAGGGTTAATGTCAATCAAACACACTACTGATATAGCTTATTCCATTCCATAGTTTGTTCAATGCAGTGTCCTTACATCGATTTCTATATTTTCTGAACTGAAAATCTTTTTTTCGATCTAGTCGAGCAACATATTCATTTTTTCATCATCTTAATGTGATCTATGTCAATGATTATTAACGTGGGAGTCCTACTGCCTACATGTTTTTTTTTTATTTGCTTGTTTTTGCTTGCTTGTTCATATTCCTTTATTGTGGATAACACAATGAACCCATAGGTAAATGTGGGAGTGTTCACCAGCTGGCTAATTTTCTGCTGTGGAACCACACAAGGACCACACATCCTAATCAATAACGCCACGTGGATGCTAGCTATGTTAGCTTTGTAGCTCCAGCACTAAAATGAAGACACAAAATTTGGACAGCAAACGTCTTGGCTGATCCACTACATCAGGGTTAAAGGGGAACGTGGATGATCCACAAGTATCATGAACAACAACTAATAAAGGCTAAACAAGCCGTCACAGAAATCACCAGCTCTGATCAGCTCAGAGTTCAAGCTCAGCTCAGAGAAAAGCATCATACTCTGAAGTGAAACTGCCATTTTGGCAATTTGAATAAATGTACCATCATTATTCATAGTGAACTTGTTTTGCTGCCTGTAACAGCTGCCTAAAAACTGAAACATTCTCTTCTCAGTTAAACAGCTAAAAGGTTTAAACAGAAGCTAGGGCACTGTTGGGGTTGTCCTAAAGTTAGGACAGTATTTAGGAAATTTAGTCTAGTTAGGATGTTTCTGTAATACCCTTGTCTATCTGGATAATTATCTGTGTGGATAAGACTGTGCATTTAGGAATTGCTCTTCTGTAAGAGCTATTATCTAAAATTCAATCCTAACTGAAGTTGTCATGGTGCCTAAAGAGATAAAACAAGGCTTTAGAGTTCGGATGTTTCTATAACACATCCCTGGGCTGTTCAATAGCTGAATCTGTGCAGTGCTGTGAGTCACCAGTAGCACCGTTAAGAAACACTGCTCTATGTGCTTGTCATTTAAGTAATTGCTCCACAGCATCTGAATATGACAAATGTCACAAATGCCCTAGGAGTCTACATTAAAGCAGCATTATGCGAAAACTGGTACTTTTTGCTACTGGGCTCCCCCTACAGTTGTGGGGTGTAATTCACTTTCACACCACTGTCATGAATACAAATTGCACTTTGAGCTCCCCTCATGGACAGCTGTACATGTGTATTTGTTAACAAGCTGAAGGATACAGAACCCATTTACTCTTGTCCGGTCTCTTTCTCAGTCACTCTCTCTTTTTCTCTTTCTTGTTTGCTCCAACAACTTCTTCTTTGGTCTCTTCACAGCCTCTGCCATGATGTTCATGCTGGGAATACTGAACTAGCTTCCTCTTATGAAGGCCCATAGTTGTTGGTGTGTGCCGTGATGCTGTAAAGCGTGCCCGTTCCTCTGAAAGTTACATAGTGCTATAGCAGGCGTTCTGGGCCTGGATTGGAAATGACAGAGGCAGCATTCTCTCTAGACTGTGTTTGTGATTTCTGTTGTTTGTATTTATATTTATAATCTATTTATATTTAACATATGCCTGCATATGCTTTTATGGGAAGAGCAGTCAGAATGCAGTACAACATAAAAAAAAACATTTATAGCTCACAGAAAGTTTTATTGTGCCCTAAAACACATCTAGTCTGTGCTTCATCTACTAGTCTGTGCTACCTTAATGAAAACCTGGATGTGGTGTGAGCGAGAGATGAATTTACGGAAAAGATTTTGACTTAGAGTGTTTGTTAGCAATGTTAGCTTTGAAGGTCCAGCACTAAAACAAAGAAGCAAAATTTGGCTGATCCACTGGATCAGGGTTAAATGGGAAAACCAATCCCCCCTCCTTTTTTATTGTGTCTATTTGTTAAATGTCTATATGTTATTGTTAAAGTTGTTTAGAAAATTCAATCATAGTTATTGTTGGAAAAGAGCAAAGCTAACAGTGAAACTTCATTTAATGGCTAGAGCAACAAGAACTGCTATGAGACGTTTACACTGGCACTCTACAGTCTAATTGAGAAGTAGTAAACAATGTGTGTGTGTGTGTGTGTGTGTGTGTGTGTGTGTGTGTGTGTGTGTGCGTGTATGTGTGTGTCTGAATGCTGCTACCAAACTAGTAGCAAAAACAAGCCCACCAGTCTGCAGTGTTTTATCCTCATCCCACCCACAGTGACCAGCAGTGTGTTTCTGTTGCTCTAGCTCCAGGGATGCTGCTCGCTACTTCTGCTTGATCACACACACACACACACACACACACACACATAGCACATCCCCACAGACCACATGGGACAAAACACCATGATTATCAAAGAGCACATTTGGTTCCTGGTCTGCATCAGCAAATTACAGCCAGAATTCATCCCTAGTGATGTAATTGGCTTTAACCTTCTAAGCTCCTCATGTTGTTTACACCTTAAAACCCACAGGAAAGAAAAATAAAATAAATGCATCTCATTAATATAACTGTAGTTTCTCCTAGATAACAGTGAAATCAGATGGAAAGACTAATAGGTGAGTCTAGCTTATAATATGTCAGTCTACATTGAGTAAACCAACAGTAATAACTAGATTTCCTGAGGAAAATATAGTGCTAGAAAGGCCAAAAATATATAAGTGAAGAAACAAAGTAACAAAGAAAAAAGAAAGAAAAAAAGAACAGTTTATTATACAATTATTATTATACAGTTTCTTTCTAATGACAAAAAAAAATCATCATTTAGAATAAAATCAGTTCCCAATACTAAGTGTCAGCCTTTTGAACAGCATTGTATAGCAGTGTTGAAACTGGCTCTGCCAGAAGCTCATCCTGAAGGAAGATGCCTGAAGGGTTAGTCATGTGGTCTGTGGTCATGGTCCTCATGTGTAATGATGATGGTTAAGGGAGAAGCAGCAGCGGGAGGACTGAAGGGATACACTGCACTTTAAAGCAATACAGTGTTAGAAACCACATAAGCAAGTTTCTATGGAGTTCTCTTTGAATACTCATTCAACACGCTCACAATCATCAGATTCATCCGCTCAGAGAAGGGTCACAACCCCGCACAACCCACGATACAAAACGTTTGTCCACATGTTGTGAAGTTACACATTTCCACAAGAAACGTCTCTAAATTCCCAAATCTTATATAGTGCAGCTTTAGGATGCTGTTTTTGGAGCTGTCCTCCCAGAGGACTCAATAAAACGGGCCATTTCACGGGCCATGCATCATGAGTAAATAAAGATAAAGAAAGGTGAAGTGGCTGTTTTTGGTGGGTTCCCCAGAGCTTTATCCCCGCTGTGTGTCTCCTCTGACCTGGGATCAATATCAGCCTCTGCTCAGACATGACCTTACAGGGCAAGAGGGCGCAGAGGGAGCACAGCAACAGGAGGGAGGAGGAGAGAGTTTGAAAGTGTGAGATCATGATCAGATCACCCTGAGTTTTCATCGTAAAGCAATACAGCTACAAAGCTAGTATATGTTTCAGCATATGTGAAAAGGCTAGAGATCCACATATTGTTCAGGAGAGAATAAACAGGAGAACCACATTTACAGCTAATTTAAACCGCATCCAATCATCAGCAATACACAATTAGCCAGTTATAAACAATATAATTTAGACAGGTTGTGGTAGTCATTGTTATTAGGTAGCCTTTAATTTTATAGTACATTAGATAGCAAGATGGGGACCCCAAAAATCCTGCTCAGGGCCCCTTGAAGGCTAGAGCCGGCCCTGCCATATAAATACATTCAAATAATCATTTCGAAGACCAGAATCTAAAATAGCAATACGTTTACCCTTTATAACATTTTATCAAACTGTATTTACCAGTCACATCTGGCATAAAAAAAAGAAAATAATTTTAAAATGAATTGCATAAAATAAATACAAAATTAAATATTAAAAATATAATATTAAATGTTATTTCTAAATATTAAGGTATTTATTTTTTAAATATCATTTTTAATGCTTATGCATAATATATAGTCTCTATGTAGGTAGCCTCAAATAGAAGCAATAATTGTGTTGATGTAATAGATTTTACTTGCATAGAAATAATCAATCTTAAGTAAATTTAAATAAATTCAATGCAGAACTTTGTTCACTGTGGGTTGTCTGGAATATTTTGGATCATGCCATGGTTTCTGCCCTGATGCTTGACCTATATTTGAGCCACTATAGGTTTCTGGAGTGGACTGAATGGGGGTGGGGGTTGGGCAGGTCAGTTTCAAAGAGGGTCTCACCAATCTGTATAAACAAACAGAGGTCATGGTGAGGTCAGGCTCGGGAACCTTGGGCTAACTCCTGCAGTCTCACCCCCCCCACACACACACACCCCACAGTGACCCTGCTCTGGCTATCAAATGGCCCAGGCTGGTCCCACAAGGTCAAATCCATATCAACATTTCACCAACCTAGCAATAGTGACGGTGAAATATGGACAGCAAGTGAATGCTAACACTCTGCCTGTCTAAAGTTTGGAGACACCTATCTTTTCAAATTGTTTTTATTATAAATGAGCTTGTCTTCTTTGTCAGTTTGATATATCTTACAGAAAGCTATTTAGATCTTATCAAGGAACAGCGACCAAAATCTTGAGAAGAAAACCAAAAGACACCCATTTTATCCCCTTGTTGTGATGTCAGCTCTCATCAGTATTCAAACTTTTCAGCTGTTTACACCAGCTTTGGGCCAAGAGAGTTTCAAAACAAACTTTTAACAATAGTTTGGAAAAGACAGCTGTCAATCGTTATTGAGGCAAACCTCTTCATACCAAGGAAGACACTTTGAAAAACGTAAAGCTGTTGAAGAGAAATATACCCAAAGCATCAGCACAGAGCTGCTAAACCTTTGCAAGTATTTTCTTGCCCTAATTTGGAAAAAACAGTAAATCAGAAAATTAAATGTAGCTGGACAATTTCAAAAGAATGCAAAGTGTTTCCAAACTTTTGACAAGCACAGCATGTTAATATGCCCAGTGCACACACTAATGACCAGTCCTGTTTTATTAAGACGTTTGTCTAGAACGAGACGGGGCATGAAATGGTAAATGTAGTCACATTTTACCTTAATAACATGCTCAGAGGAGCCTGCATTGCAAAAGTGGCATCCATGCGGTAAATGTAGGGGTGGTGGCCTGAATTCAGAACGAATTAGAGGGACGAGAAACGTTCTCCAGAGTACATTTCTCCCTACTGATTTTAGGGACCAGTGGTGCAGTCTATGCAATATGCAGATATACACTAACAACAGGATTTATGTCTTCCCAATTAAAAATGCACAATGGTCATAAGAGATTTATGAAATGATGAGAAAAAAAAAAAGACTTCACACTAAAACTCAACTATTAACAATTAAAGAAATAAAAGTCTTCAGTTTATATCCAGCTGGCTTACACACTAAAAACAACACTTTAATGCGTTCTACAAACCACATAGGCCAGGGGTGTCCAATGTTATCAACAGAAGGCTGGTGTGGCTGCAGGTTTTCACTCCAACAAAGCAGGAGGTCACCTGATGAAATGTGCTGGGAATGCCTGTACCCTTTAAAAGAGAGTTTGCCCATCATCGGGAGAATATTGAATCCACTGCCACAACCATCCATGGACAGAAGTCCAAAAGATCATAACCGATACCTGGGTGGGTAGGATGGTCTTCCCTCTTTCCTCATTATTCAGTGCAATGCTAGCCAAAGTGGCCATCTTTTACCTGTTAGACATAACAGAATTGGCAGTTAGTGTTTTCCTGCAGTTTTGACTTTGAAAAGATGCAATAAAATTTAGCAGGTTTCGAAGAAAGCACATGCTATCCTTCAATCTCTCAGCTTGGTAGCATCATCGACCTAGCTAGCAGGTGGAATTGACCATGACCAAAACTGAGGAGAAAGGAAAGTCAACTCTAATTTTTAAAAAAAGTGTGGCGAAGGTCAACTCCTCTCTGAAATCTTGATATACCGTAAATATCAAAGTTTGACAGAAAAACTGTAACCTACCACAGCTGTAGGAAAACTCCTGGTGAGTTAACGCTAGCTAGCTGGTCAATGCTAGCTAGCAGCTATTTGAAGTAGTCTTGTGTCTCTCTAAAATGAAACCTAAGTTCAGATACCTAATTTGACCTTAAATTTGATTCAGCAGGGATATTTGAAGTGAAATTACACAATGAATGTGTTGCTATGTGCTATCTAGGCTAGTCTTGCTAACCATGGAAAATGTGGCTACGGAACTTGACTTATAAAATGATCTCTGGAAGGTATACTATTTAGCACTGAATATGCATTTCCACATTGGAAAAAAACGAGATCCACAAAGAACATGGTTACTTTATACAAGGTCAAAACATTTCTCAGTGTTAGGGATGCTTTTTATGTATTATATTAAAGGAAATGAAGCATAACTACAGCCAAGTCTAAGAATGCATTCCAAAGTGGCAGAGCTGTTGTCTGAAAGTGTGCAAAGCTAGCCTTTCGTTCAGTGTTTGATTCATATTCTGTAACCAATGAAGGTGACGTTTGCCCCTTGCTGGCCCACTGGCCACTTCTCAGCAGATTAACTCACTGTGATTAATAGAGATTTACCTCACAGAAGAAAACAGCTGGGAGAACAAGGACAAATACCAGAGCTGGCAAGGCATAAATTCAGCTCCAGAAACCTGACGCATTTGTTTAAACGTGATATTTATGGCAATACTGGAACCAGCTATCCCAAGAATGTGCCATATCCTATGGCCAAAGTACCATACATCACCTGAACACATAACCATTAGTCATGAATTCCTTCTAACAATATTTATTTATTTATTTATTTATTTATTTTTTGCATCTCACATCAAATCTGTGGAACATGAGGAGCGTCTCTGATTTTATTACTCATGCCAGTGCTGTTTTGGGCTTTTAAACTAATTAACCTCAACCCTGACACGCTTTAAAACATTACTTGGCTGTCTTCTATACTAGCCTCGTAGTTCCAGTGTGAAACGAAAGGAGCACACGTTAGTCACTAAACATGACCAATACACTGAATGTCCATATACAGCCCTTCTGAGTGAATTCATCTACTTTAAGGTGCATCCATGACTGACACAGATGTTCAATTGCATGCACAGTTTGTATAATCTTTATAGAAAAGCATGGCCAACAGAATGGGACGCTCTGGAGCAGACACACATGAGCCTAAGGTCACCATGTTCAAAGCCAAGCATTGGCCAGAGGGGAATAAAGCCCCCCCAACATTCGACTGTGGAGCAGTGGAGCTGTGTTCTCTGGAGTGATGGAGCTCCATCCAGCACCTTTGGGAGTTACTGAGTTCATCAGTGGTCAGTTTCTGTTGTCCAGATATTATTAGGGTAGTGGATAATTTTCATGGATCACAGCAGTGCTGCTGGAGTTTTTAAACACCTCAGTGTTACTGCTGGACTGAGAAAAGCCCACCAACCAAAAATATCCAGCCAACATTGTCCTGTGGGCAGCGTCCTGTGTCCACTGATAAAGGACTAGAGGATGACCAACACAAACTGTAGCAAGAGATGAGCTACTGTCTCTGACTTTACATCTACAAGGTGGACCAACAAGGTAGGAGTGTCTAATAGAGGGGACAGTGTTTAAAAACTTCAGCAGCACTGCTGTGTCTGATCTACTCTTACCAGCACAACACGCACTAACATGCCACCTCTACATCAGTGTATGCATGTGTATGTATATACATGTATATAGCATATTGTACATAGAGCAAATATCAGTAGATATTTTCACTATTCATGACATTATTGCATAAAGCAAAAAAAAAAAACATTAATTTGATGGTAACAAGCAAAAGGCAACAGTGTTTGCAAACATGTTTAATACATTTTCATTTTACTGCTTACAAAATGCACATAAAATCAAAGGAAACCTAGATTTTGTTGAATAAAGCTTGGACCAGGTGGATCTTTTCGAGCATAGAAGTTTATTGTGAGTTTATTACAGGTTCCCCTGGGCCTAAATGTGGGTCAGGTCGTCCAGAGCGCTGTACAGTAGTCTCTGTCTGGAGCGGTCTCTATTGGACCCAGCTGTGGCTCTGGAAGGAGAACAAGTCCTGTGTTTGTAATGATGTTACTTGGCTGATGTTTGACAGATGTGTTCTCTTTTTCTCATTCTCTTCCTCTTACCCGTCCTTCTGCACCTTGCGAGTGCCGGAACTTTCTCCGCGGTTGGGGTGGGCTACACTTGACTCATACATTAGAGCTGCGAGGTCGTGACCCTTGTAGCATGGCCCATTTCCTGTTGCTGTAAAAGGGGTCTAGGGGGAACAGTAGAGATCAAGCAGGACACGGAGAACATCCGGAGCTGGACAGGCTGCAGCAATCCAACCCTATACATCAGCCAGTAGCAGTAGTGGGGGGCTGTGAGGGGCAGCAGAGGGAGTACAGTAGGGAGCCTGTAGGGAGGGTTAGACTTGGGGGCTGAGGGTAAAGTGTTTCCTCTGTCTCTGCACACACAATTCAACCCATCACACAACTGTGTAATCCTTCCAGGATCTGGATGGAGCTGCATGTCTGGAAAGCTGCTTCGAGACAATGGCTGTTATACCTTGAAAAAAGTGGTACACTGATTTTATTTGAAGTTTGATGGCAGATGAATAAAATATGTCATATCAACAAATTGCTGTCTTTCAGTTTACTTCTTTTGGCAATTAATGTGAGCTGATGTAGCACATTTGATTGATGTGTAAGTGTTTGACATATTTTAATCGTTTAAATTCAGATTCAGTTCAAAACACTGTTCGGTGGGCTCCTTTACTGGATATCAGGGATATTTTTATGAGCTCACAGCAACTTACATGAAATCTGTGCAGCACCTCGATGCCAGCATATTAATCGTGGTGTTGGTCAGCATCTTTTTCTTCTTTTGGAAAATATTTTTAAATGTTCTAACCCAGCTGTGGGTTCATGGCAAACAAAACTATATAATATACTATCTCCTAATTCTATTAGCCTACTCATGTTACAGTTCTAGAAACAAGCCTCTTATGTGAAATATTTCTAGCCTAATGTAACATTAAGCCCTTACACGGTCTGGGCCCACCAGCAGGCCCGAAGTTTTATTATACACCTCTATAACCTAAGAATAGCTCAGACTGTATGCACTGAGGTCCCTGTAGTCACTGAGTAATAAGCCTTGGTATGTAATAAACCTGAATTGTTAGGGGGCAAATTATTTGTAATTTATTTGTTGTCTGTTTAAAATAACATTTAAATTTAAGTCAGAGTTTTCGCAGTGGATTAAATCATCCGATAGCATAATTGCTGCCAGTTCTGTGGCATCTCAAGAGATCATTAAACACAGAAAACCTTTCCTAATACCAAATATTTTAATAGAATGTTTTATGAAAGTGGCACAGCATCTCAAAAACAAATTTTCACATGTCAAAAGCAAATATGAAATCCTGAAAAAATTCAAGACATGCCATTATCTGTCAAAACAGTCCAAAACAGGATGTTGCAAATGGCTGCCAACATCTTTACTCAGCAAATCCAGGATGTAAATTCATCTTTCATTCTACTCAATCATGAGTGACGATATTGATGAGGTTGCATAGGTTGCTGTTCTGTGTCTATATGTGAACTGGAAAAGTCCTCAAGAAGTGTTTAGTGAGCTGTTGAAGCTCAAGCATCAACTCACAGAGATGTGTTTCATGATGTGGCTGACTGCTTAAAAGCAAAAAACGTCAGCAACT
The DNA here is from genome assembly GCF_904425465.1 of Colossoma macropomum. Taxonomy (NCBI): domain Eukaryota; kingdom Metazoa; phylum Chordata; class Actinopteri; order Characiformes; family Serrasalmidae; genus Colossoma; species Colossoma macropomum. The sequence continues at coordinate 40,657,173 of NW_023494792.1, read as the reverse complement.
GATGGTGCACTGAGTATGAGAGATGCACAGAAGCAGTTTGTGACACTGCTGAAAAAGTCACAGCAGTGTCACACCCTCAGCCACTTTCCTTCACGCAAGCAAAGCACAGACGAGCACTAAGATACGAAAAACATGAAAAAAGCAAATCTTATGAAGAAAGAACTGATCTCTAGTCCTCGTAAAATCGGTGGTGTGAGGCTTGCTTCCAGCAAACTCTGGTGCGGGACTGATGTCCATGTGGAAGCTATTCGCTCCTGGGCCACATGTGGGGTTGGAGGTTGGTTCATTTTGTAACATGACTGCTTCAACTTATGGCGTTACTTCCCTTTTCAAGTTTCGTGATGGCGGTGAAAGGATTGTTGTGGACGAAAATTGCTGTTCTTCGCCACTTGAGTGTTTGTATCCAAGAAAAACAGTAAAAGCAGCAAACAGATAAAACCACTTTGCAAACCTGCATGCAGAAAATAACATGGAATTGTGCAGTCAATTCACAATTCTCACGTGTGAAAGCAATAAGCCCCTCCCCCAAACAAGCCCAGAATCAGTCCTGGGTGAGGATTCAAGTATTGAGGACAAGTGTGAAAATGCCCTAAATTCACAGGTCTAGCAGAGAACCTTACAAAAGAAAAGAAATGCAGGAGCTTCCAAAGTAGAACAAACTTGTCTTTGATGAGTGGAGTACTTTATCAGACAGTTACTGTAACCTGAAAAGATATGCATTCAGAATACTGTCCAATTTTGGGTTGACTTACTGCTGCAAACAAGTGTTTTCAAGCATGAATCTAATCAAGATCAATCTTTACAGCCATCCGAACACTGAAAGCTGACAATACTGCTTGAAAATCAAGGTGTCCTCCTGCAGGCCAGATATGGAGAAGATATACAAAGAGATACGGACACAACAATCACAATAAAGAGCTCATTCAGGCAGAACGCTCCAATGAATGCCACTACCACTACTGCCAGATTGGGAAGGAATTCAGATACAGTTTGCCTGACAGCCGTTTCTTTATATTGTAACGAGGGGAGTTCTCCAAGAAGCTTGGAGGAGTCAAGGTTCTGGTCCATATTCACACACACACACACACACACACACACACACACACACACACACACACACTATCTAAACTGCTGGGTCATGGGGGTGCTGGAGCCTATCCCAGCGGTCATTGGGAGGAAGGCAGGGAACACCCTGGACAGGTCACCAGCCCATTGCAGGGCTGGTCATGTTTGCTTTACTGGAATTTCTGCAGACAAACAGAGTACAAAGCAAAAAGGGAACACACAATACTGCACTAGCTCTAGGCTCACTCTGTTTACAGCTAGGTTCCCTGAAGCTTGCTACAATACCACTTAGCACTGGCTGTACCTGGCCCCGGCCCTTCAGAATAAAAGTCTGTGCAACAGAACCAAGTATTAGTTTAGTTTACTAGCAAACTTGAACATTCTAGCCACAGCAACCCCATTAGTTTTAAACTAAATGGAACACAGGCGCTTTGACGCCACAGTACTCACATAATGTAATTTCAAACAGTTTCACGCAGACACAACCAACATCAGAACAGATAGCATTTTATTCTTTTCTTTATCTTTTTAGAACTATTGCCTTCAACCTCGAAAGTGTGTGCATGTAGGCCAAGGACTGCAAAGGATAAGCTCAATTTTTTATTATGTTTGTCACCTGTTCTATGCAGTTCTATGCAACAAAAATAGCTTTGTTCTTCCTTGAGCTGTGGATTAGCCTACATGAGTCCTTTTTTCCTGTAACTTTAAGAACTGCGATATATTTTGTTATAATTGTTATAATTCAGACTTATATTTTTAGCCATTCTAGGCCATCAGCATATACTGAGACATATTTACAGCCAAGATGTTAAAACATTGCTCCAATAAAATGGACATAAAATGTTGTAGCTCCCAAGGTGGTTTTGATTTTTGTTGGAATGGGACAAAACGGCTGTACATCCCTGTTCTAGCAGATTTAATTATTTTGTTGAACCTAAAAAATGCTTGCACCTCTAAAGGTGGACTTCTGTGTCTGCATGACACCTATTTAACTATGGTAGCCAGGTGTTTGCTTTTGAACTGGAGAGTCCGGTTTTGAGGTTTTGAGCTTGATAAGTACTGCCATCCTGATGTTAAAATGTCTGGTTGAGTCACTCTAAAGATATTCCTTTTGTCGAAGTAGATAAAGTGTTGTTCTAGCCCTGTCACTGCACTTCTGTCTCTCAGCTCTCTGTCCAGTGCCTACACTGATCTGTTAAGATCAGAGGTCTTTATGTGTAAATGATAATGTAGGAAATGAAGGTAATATTAGACTTTTTGTGCGTCATATTTCACTTAAAAATCCCACATCAGTGAGCATATTTATTTACTTTTTGTGTCTAATAAAACAGAAGTACAGTCTCATTACACTGAACTTGTGGTGAAGCAGAATGTGGTGGGGTGAAACATTTCTTGCTAAGCAGGCTGCCATGCTCCCTGCTATCAAGGTTAAACCTTCTAAGTTTTCAGCACTTAATTACACAACGTTTTGTATAAATATTGCAAAAAAAATAAAAACTGTTTTCTCTGTGTATTTTGTGTGATGGAGTGGGCATGTTATGCCTGACAGACCCTGAGAAGAGTGAACAACAAACTATTGATGTTCATTAACAACAAAATGTGCCAGCCTGACCATTTGGCTCTTCAAATGACATCACTTCCTCTTCACCAGGCCACTTAAAGCTACAGTGCAGTATTTTAATGGCTAAATAAGTTGAATCCAAAACTCAAAAATAGATTCATTTTTATATTCTTCTTAACATTTGTTTTAAATTGAGTTAATGTGGAAACAGATATAAATCGGAGGGTTTTGATGTTAATTCAGCTTGTTTTTTCAGATGGAACTTCAATGGCTGTGATGAAATGGTAGGGAAGAAGTTCCTTAGGGTTTTGTTTACGTTAAATTTAAATGAAAGGTAAACATTCAAATTGAATGGATCTAGAAACTCAGTGAATTGTGTTGTCCATAATGTATAAAAACAATCATTATTATAATTTGAATGAGTAGTGTAGGATTAGTCAAGTCAAAAATGCTGATCTGCATAAATAACAATAAATTATAATGATAATGAATCATGATAATAACAATAACTAAAAACAAGTGTCAACTAGCAGGTTTTGTGAAAATAGCATCATGTTAATTGGTGACTAGCTTCCCATACATTTCAAATGCTTTCTTTCAATCTAAAATGTATTCCAAACACTAAAGTACATGAAACAAAAGAACAGTTTGGCCAGTTTTAAACACTTTCAAATGTATTTGCCAAAACACAAACTAATGTCAGCGATAAAGAAAGTGTAGTGTTTGGTTAATGCAGAGAGTTGTGGCTTTTAGGGTAGAACTGCACAGTGAACATGGTGAAATGAGGCCTAAGAAACATCTAAGACAGCTGTTGTGCTAACAACAGTGAAAGTGATAGTTTGGGCAAAAAATATATATATATAATTGATCAGATATGTTTGGTGCCAAAAGATGCTTCTTTAGATTTAGTTAATAGAAGCATATGTAACTTATACCATTATCTATAAACATGGACTAAAGTAAATTAGCTACAATGCAAATTGAATAACCTTCAGTTAGCCTACTTGTAGACATAATTAGAAACAGTTTGGACAGCAAACCTAAAGATGCAAAGATCAGACAACAGACAACAGTCTTGGCTGACTGACTACATTTGTGGTAGAAGTTTAATTATGAATAATTGTGTAAATGAGATTTTTGGCTGAAGCATCATTTATTATTACTTATTACAGAGCAACCAAGGAAGTGTAGCTCCACACAGTTGACCAAATTAGCTAACCTAGTGCATCAGGTGTGTATGTCTTAAAAGAAATTGTCAGCAGGGAGTGAGTTTTGTGACCGGACCATGGCCCTCTGAGGCCCGTCAGGCTGTGATTTAGGATTATTATAAACTCAGGAGCGCTGGAGGTGCAGGGCAGGGGGTTTGGGGTATCAGAACTGCCCCTGGGGCATTATAAATCTGGGCAGTTTACTGGGGGAGAGAGGGGCTGTGTCCAGGCTGGCTAATCCCAGCACTTCCTCTGTCCCTCCACACCTCCCTGCACTCCAGCACACACTGCCTAATGCATTTACTGTAACTAACAGCCGTTGTTTCCCGATTATCATGCTCACATCTCTGACTGGAGGAATGTGTGCATGTGTATGCGTGTTTCTGTACGTTTTCAGGACAAAACCTGTAAGGTGTTTTGTACATAAGCTATATGATTCATAAATCCCATGCACCTATACATTATATTTGTATATTTATGTTTCCATTTTTGTTGTTTTTCAGCTGTTGAGAAAATTTGAAAGTACCTGTTGTCCTTTACGTAGAGACAGTAGAGAAAATGTAAGTGTAGAAGCAGAATGGGACAGAATGTGGATGGTAGAAATATATTGATCAAAAAGACTCTTGCTCTACATTTACATTCATGGCATTTCCCAGATATAATTATTCAGATCAACTTACAGAATTGCATTGTTGCATAGTAAGAAAACAGATCCTCATGCTAATTATTGCTTACGTAGGATGACGAAAGGGGGCAAAGAAAATCATGGCTGACCCCTCACACTCTGGTCACTCCTCCAGCATGTTTCTTCTCAGTGGAGACCAAGAGTGAGAGCCCTAAAGACTCAAACCCACCATCGTAGCTTTGTTATTAGCTCCCCTTACTTACAAGCCAATGATTTAACTGCATTAATGTCTTAGATTCGTTATTTGAAACTTCAATATCTTAGCTTTGTTGTTAGCATTACCCTTACTTACCTGCTGATGATTTAACTGCATTACAGTTAGCTTTCTTATTAGCACCATCCTTCTATCAGCTGTTATTAGAATTAGCCTCACTGTTGCTTTATTAGCGTTGACCTCATTATCCCCTGCTAGAAAAAAAACAGCACAGAGCAGTATAGTTGGTCACCAGCAAAACCAGCATATGCTGTATTTTGGATGCTAAACCAGCACCAGACCAGCACCACTAGATCAGCCTTACCATTTGTTTTCATTCAATTATTTAGATCATTTGTTTGTTCATAAAGTAATCTGGAATTGAAAAGAATGAGTCAAAGAAAGACAAATCGGTGATTCCATGGTAAGATAAGATAATCCTTTATTAGTCCCACAATTCTCAATGACTGAGCCCTCAATTCCATTTAGACCTTGTAATTTGCATTTAACCTTTGAAAATGTGTTCATTAATCTCATCTGAGGAACAGATGAGAATCTCAGTTCCTGAGGAATCAGGAATCTCAGGAACAATATCTTATTTTCTACAATGTTTCCTGCTGACAGTGGGCAACAGTTGAAAGTAACATGTTTTTTAAGCATATAAGCAAATTAGCATCATCCTGCCTATTTCCACTTTAAATAAACAATATACACTGCAAAAGCTCTCTTCTGATAATCATCAATTTGTCATCCATTCAGTGACGCTGCTGTGACCATAGCAACATCGCATGCCTACATGCTGCCGTCGGTCATGGACAAGGTAACAGGGTTGATTGCATGTTGCCCAGCACAAATAAGTTGTACACTGGATGACTCATGAAACAAAATGTTTCAGGTATGAAATATTAAATAGACTTGGACATGAATGCAAAAATAATGCGATTTTTAAAGTATTTTAATGATTACATTTCAAGGTAAAGTGCAGTTATAGTGGGCTGGGACAAACAAACATGCTGTTTAAGTTATTTATCTGAAACGTGCACACAGTTTGTTGTGAAGGACACTTCACATATGTTTAAAATGTCTTTTATCTTTACTTTACATACATATTTGTAAACATAATATCAGTGAGACACGAATGGCACCGCAATTGGGGAATCGCCCTTAGAAAAAGAGAAGGTTGTTTTTGAAAGTTGAACAGTTGAAATCCTCCAAACTCTCAGTGAGGCTAATCCTCCTTTTAGTTCAAGTCTGGGCTGAATACATGGAGAATGAGTCAACGCTGGCCACAGCTGGTGTGACTAACTCAGAGAGGGACAATCTCTCTCTCTCTCTCTCTCTCTCTCTCTCTCTCTCTCTCTCTCTCTCTTTTCCCAAATTCCCAGTGATGGATGAAGAGACTGAGGATATTTCGTGCGGAACAAACCGATCGAGATGAATCAATCATTAGCTCTCTGTTGTTCCACACAAAGCCTTCAAAAAAACATCTGAGAACATCTGAGTGGAGAGGATGAGAAATAACAACATGAAACTGAACTATAGAGATTTTCCTTCAGTGATTCCAACCCAAATGTGCTTTTAGCACAAAGAGATCAGAAATAAGTACACAATTAATACAAATAGATATTAATTTACATTGTAATTTAATTTTGTTTTTTGCCCGTTGTTGTTAATCAGCCAAGAGAACAATGCCTGCTTTTTTGGTTTTGGACTGGAGCTACAAGGCTAATGTAGCTAACTCATAATTGAGGTTTATGGGGAGGGAAACTGCAGACCTACACAATTGTTCAAGACATTTTGAATTGCCATACATTTCTTCATAGGAAATTAAAGTCATGTAGAGCTGTAACAGTCATTTTCACACCATACAAGTAGTTATTGTTAATACAATATAATAGCAGATATTTTGCTAAGCTAAATAACCATGAGGAGTAAAATTGGGCTCTCAAGTGACGCAACTGTCTAAGTGTTGACTCTATCATTGGGAGATCACAAGTTTGATCCCTGGCAATGCCACAGCTTCCGAGTCCAAGAGGGTATAACTGGCCTCACTCTCTCTGGGAGGGTAGCATGGCTCTTCTCTCCCTTATCAGTCCATCATAGCCAGCACAGGCATTTGTTAGCTGATGCAACAGACTCAGCAGTTAGTGCTCTCCTCCAAACATGTCGAGCTGTTCAGTGATGTTGTGTGAGTGGCAGTTCAAATGACGTCCAATGACATTTTGTTAGCAGTAGTTTTAAAAGATTGATTGGCTGGCTTTACGTTTCTTGGAGGAAGCATTTGTTAGCCTTGGCATCATGTGACGATGAGACCTAGCTAGCAGGAGTAAAGAACACTGGGCCTCATTCACCAAAATCTTCCAATTTTTTTCTTAAATTTGTTCTGAGAAAGGTACTAAGAAAAAGTCATGAATCTGATGTGGTCTTAAACCGTAGAATTGTTCACAACTGTGTGCTCTTGAGTGTGTGTAGATTCTGTTCTTACCTGAGAACAAATCCCAAACAAGAAAACATTGGTAAATGTCAGAATCCCTGTGAAGAAGAAGACATTTCTTAAGAAGAAATGTTTTCTTAAGAACGTTTGGTGAATGAGGCCCATTGAGATGGCGTGACATGTGGTATGTGTTGATGACAACTTAGTAGCATTTTAGAGGAGAAGCGCTAATAAAAAACAATTTCTGTGTACATTTCTTGCATTTTTTTATTTGGAACACTGACATATTGTCAAATGTTATAGAAAATGACAGTGAACCGCTGATTTATTGTTAACCTCTATTTTGAAAACAAACGTCAGTCTATTAGGGTAAAAAGTGGGTTATGTACCAAGACCCCAGATAACTGTCTGCTACTTGAGAGTTCCTGCTTAAATACGTAACATTACAGTGAAATTTAGAGAGTTTGATGGTACTTAACATCTTGCTACTCCATATAATTATCCAATAATTGAGTATTTTACAATTTTTTTATTAAAATGTTGTCCTATATCAGTTTAATAGCTAGAACCAGATGGGCATTTTAGTGTAATTTATTTAAACTATCTTGGTACTTAAACCACTTTTTATCCAAAACAGTATTTTGGAGTTTGTACCTTATATTTATTCAGTTGGGTGTTTTAGTGTAATTTAGTTAAACTGTCTTGGGACATCACATTACTAGAACTTAGGAGACTGCGAAAGAAAGTATTCCCATCCTGTTAATTAGCATTGTGCTAACTACATGCCTAAATCATCACGCTCACCTCAAACTATGTTGAGTTGTTAAGTATTCTCAAATAGACTTGCTTAGGTGGTTTCTGACACTGTATGACAGACTGTTGTCTATGAACATGCCCTAAAGTATGTCAAATCTACATTTTTACAGATTGCTAATCTCTCGACATGGCTTGAGGCACGTATATGATGATTGATAGACACAAACTGTACACAAGGCTTATTGGTAAGATAAAGGCTTTCATTACCAGATCAGCCTTGTAGCTCCACTGTAAAACAAAAGACACTTAAAAAGGTTCCTAAAGCAACTTCAGAAACAAATCTTGGCTAAACAACTACGTTTGGAGTAAGTGGGAAATTGGGTCTTTTAGATTTTTTGCTGAACTTTTGCTTTAATCCCTGTTATCTACACTCTTAAACCTTGTTTTCTTGGACAGTGTTCAAGCACATCTGCTCTTTGCTTCAGGTGGTTGGTTTGCCTCATTGACCACAACAGAGCAATTACAATTATACACACAAGCAATTACATACAGTGGCAAGAGCAAAGGCCCAATCAGAGTTCTGCTGATACACACCAGTGAGTTGTAAGAGGTGTAATTACCACTAATTACCACGACAATAGGCAAAACACATTTAGTAGTCTGGTACAACCTGACCAGCCACCAACAGGATGAAACTGAATTCTTTGAATGAGAGAGATACAGGTGTGTCTCCTCTTGAATGGCTCGCTCTATCATTTCATAAATAGATCAGTTTTCATCCTTTGTATTTGTTGGTGAAGTACAGAGTGTAGAATTCAGACATGGTTTTGAATCTTTTGGCTCCTGTTGATTGTTAAGAAATAATATTTCCTATTCTAGTATATAAGAGCCTTTACTGAGGTTGTTTACAGACTCATACTTTCTGTTGTAGTGTATGGGAACATTCACTGAGGTTATTTATATACTAACATCTCTAACTGTAGTGTTTAGGAGCATTATTGTTCTCTCTAGCATTTAGGAGGATTATTATCTCCAATTTTAGTCTATAGGAGCATTTAATGACGTCATTTATGGATTAATATCTCCTATTCTAGTGTACAGGAACATTTTCTGAGGTTGTTTATGGACTAATATCTCTTATGCTAGTGTGCAATAGACTTTATTGAGTTCATGTATAGACATGCAGTGTATATGTGCATTTATTAAGGCTGTTTATGGAGTAATGTTTTCTAGTGTATAGGATTGTTACTGAGGGTATTTATAGACTAACACCTTTTATTCAAGGGTTAAGGAACATGAAGTTAATGAAGTTGTTTATGGATTATTATCTCCTATTCTAGTCTATGGGAGTATAAAAATGCAAAAAATGTAAAGGCCTTTATGTACCAGCACAACACATACTACCATGTCAGTGTCACTGCTGTGCTGAGAATGATCCGCCACCCAAATAATGTCTGGGCAACAGCGATACTATGGTCAGAAACTGACGATGAATGATGAATGGAGTAGAGGGGGGCTGACAATTTGTGTAGCAAGAGATGGACCAAAGTCTGTAATTGTATACCTATATAGCGGAGCTACACTATATGCACAAAAGTATTAGGACACACCTCTTAATCATTGTTTTCAGGTGTTTTACTCAGTTCCATTGACACAGGTGTATAAAATCAAGCACTTAGCCATGCATTCTACCTTTACATACACTTGTGAAAGAATGGGTCATTCTAAAGAGCGCACTGAATTCGAGCGTGGTACTGTAATAGGATGCCACCATTGCAACAAGTCAGTTTGCCACATTTCTTCCTTCCTAGATGTTCCACGATCAACTGTGAGTGGCATTACTGAAAAGTGGAACCACAGCAACTCAACCACAAGGTGTCAGACCATGTAAAGTTACAGAGCGGGTCCCCGAGTGCTGAGACGCATAGTGCATAAAAGTCGCCAATGCTCTGCTGACTCAATAACTGCCAAAGTTCCAAACCTCCTCTGGCTTTAACATCAGCACAAAAAATGTGCGCCAGGAGCTTCATGGCATGAGTTTCCATGGCAGAGCAGCTGCATGCAAGCCTTGCATCACCAAGCACAATGCCAAGCGTCAGATGGAGTGGTGTAAAGCGTACTGCCACTGGACTCTGGAGCAGTGGAAACATATTCTGTGGGGTGAAGACTCACGCTTCTCTATCTGGCAGTCTGATGGACAAGTCTGGGTTTGCAGAATGCTAGTAGAACGTTACCTGCCTGACTGCACTGTGCCAACGGTAAAGTTTGATGGAGGAGGAATAATGCAATGGGGTTGTTTATCAGGGGTTGGCCGAGGCCCCTTAGTTCCAGTGAAGGGAAATCTGAATGCTTCAGCATACCAAGACCTTTTGGACAACTGTACGCTTCCAACTTTGTGGGAACAGTTTGGGGAAGGCCCTTTTCTGTTCCAGCATGACTGAGCCCCAGTGCATAAAGCTAAAAGGTCCACAAAAGCATGGCTGTGTGAGTTTAGTGTGGAAGAACCTGTCTGGCCTGCACAGAGCCCTGACTTCAACACAACTGAACACCTTTAGGATGAACTGGAAGGGAGATTGTGAGCCAGATCCTCTCGTCCATGTCAGTGTCTGACCTCATAAATGCTCTTCTGGATGAATGAGCAAGAAGTCCCACAGACACACTCCAAAATCTTGTAGAAAGCCTTTCCAGAAGAGTGGACGCTGTTCTAGCTGCAAAGGGGGGACCAACTCCATAATAATGCCTATGGATTTAGAATGTCATAAAAGCAGTTGTAGGTGTGATGTGTAGGTGTCCCAATACGTCTGTCCATATAATGTATATGGTAGGTTTTTCAGCATTATAGTATGACACTTTGTCGATTTCATGCCACCATAGTGTGTGTGTGTGTGTGTGTGTGTGTGTGTGTGTGTGTGTGTGTGTTTGTGTGTGTGTTTAGGCCAGGAATCCTCATTATCACCCCACAAACCAAAAACAAACAGCACTGTGTTGCCTTGCTGAGCTCCATTTCCTCTTCAGCACAACCAACATTTGTCACAGCTACTGTTAATACACACACACACACACGCGCGCACACACACACACACACACACCTACACTTACTCTCACACCTGAGTTAGAGTCTGCTAGCCAATCTCACACAGATATATATGTATGTGTGTGTATTGTGTGTGTAAGTATATATGTAATATGTCCTATGTGTATAATAATAGTACCTATAGGTAATAATAATTTCTCTTACGTGTATTGTATACAGTACTGGCCATTATTAACTTTTCTGCATCAGAAAAAATCTGAAACTTATATTTAAACATATAAAACATATAAAATTACACAGAAGCTCCAACAACTAAATATAATATCATTTTTTCTGTATTTAGTGTCTCAACTCTTTATCTTTTTTACAGCTTTCGATCTTTTCAGGAGACTTGCTTTCAGTTTCTTAAAGAAAGCTGTAGAGATATTTTTCCACACCTCCAAAGTTCAGTCTTAAAAGTGGGTTGGATTTTCTCACGGTCCAAGTAATCTAAAAACACATTGATGTTGAGGTCTGGACTCTGGGGTGGTCAGTCCATTGTTCAGAAAGCTTCTTACCAGCTTCTTTGTTTGATTTGCAAATTTTCTTATTTTTGTCTATTTCCTTTTCTCGGTAACAGCTTCTTGACAGCTACACATCCTTTCAGACTCATAGTGTTGAGTTGTTTTCTTACAGTGGAAGGATGAACAGAAACACCTGATGAAAGCTTTAAACCCTCAAAATCCCAGGCTTATTATATTTAAGGTCTTCAATGCAAACTGGTTGAGTTATTCTAATACAAGTATGAATATGAAATAAGAATTTTCTAAACGTAACAGTCCTCTTAACCTTAGAAAACAAAAATAGTTTATCTCTTTCAAGTAAAAAAAAAAAATAAAACATGAGGCTTTTTGTCAGTCAGGAGCATTTTGTTGTTGCTGCGAGTTAGTACTGGTTTTGGTTCTGCAAATCTCATCTCACACCTGAGTCGGCTTGTTATTCCCTCTCTCTCTGTCACACTCACACTCACAACACACACACACACACACACACACACACACATACACTTGCTCCTCCTCTCACACCTGAGCCAGCTTGCCGCTCTCATACACACACCTTTGCTGCTAAAACACACACACACACACCTTCTCTTTGAGGCTGTGCTGATTAGCACCCTTTGCTAATAGTGATAAACAAAAACAGCACACACATGCTCATATGCGCAAGGACAAAAGGCACAGGCAGGGCGTGAAGTCGACACTGTAGAGACTTTAAAGCAAAAACAGCACAAATAAAACCATTACAACATAAAACACAGACAAAGGAGGAAGCTATAAAACATACAACTGTACAGACTGTAATAAGAGTGCAGAGAAATTAGATGCTTATTTTGTAGTAAAAAAAACCCAATATAAAGCAGGATAAAATGTCATATATATATATATATATATATATATATATATATATATATATATTTCATGCATGTAAAAGGAGATTTATTATACTTTTATTAGTAATGTTAGTCCCGTACATTTTAATTTTGCTTGACTTTTTAGTACATATACATATGTGTGTGTATATATATATATATATATATGTATATATATATATATATATATATATGTCTGTATATATATATATATATATATATATATATATATATATATATATATATATATATATATATATATATATAGACTAAATATGATTTTTTAAATGTTTTACAATAGACTTCTAAAGTTGAGTATAAGGACTGGAACACAGAGGCTGTAGGATCCAAGTGCAGACATTTCAATAAAATGCAGACTAGGTCAAAAACTGCAGACAAAAACTGTTTGTGCACAGCATCCAAATCTAAATCACAGTCTACAAGAAAGTATCTATAAAGCAAGGCAAAAGACATGGTAATCAAGATATAACTAGAAAAATAAGGCTCAGACTTGAAAGCACAAACAACCAAGACTTTGCACAGAGCTATTGTTAAGTTTGCTTTGTAAAGCTTACTAATCACACTACTGAAATGCAGGTGAGCAAAAGGCCTCTCAGCGCTCTGGTGACAAAGACCTCTGGAAGCAAGAAGGGCAATCTCCAGGGGGTCAGTGTGACATTGAGCATTATTCTGTACATAGCACCATGGTCATATTAGGAACTTTGGGCCCAAGCTTGTTTTCTCTATGAGAAAAAAGAATGGCATTTTGGAAAATCACTGCTGTTGCGTCCAGAGGCAAAATTAAATGTCCCCAAGCCAATATGTTTTGGCATATGGACATTTTTCCTCGAACATCGCTGGACCCTCTAAATAATGAGGTTGTTAAGGTGCCAAAATAGACTGACATCTGTAGACTGACCTCACCAAAATACCCCACACAATCCAGCAAGCTTTATCAAATGTGTTAGTTTAGAGGCTTTAGTAGCTTTAGGCTGCAGTTTAAGTAGCTAGTGCTGTTATAGAATAGTGTTGAAGTTTAATAGTAGACCTTCTTTTAATATGACATCATTTTAGTATGCAGGAGTGTTAGCTTGCTTGTAGCATGTGTGTACCATTATTTGTATTTTGACTGCAACCTTCAGAGATTCCAGCACCACTCGGGGAAAAACGCACATAGGACAAAACAAATTTGGTTTGGAGCCTTCTTGTGTACAACAAGGTACCGCAGCGATTTCTGAAAATCTCATTCATTTCTGACATGGACGTGGACTTTCTAATATGATGCTGACTAAGGAATGACGCACGACTTCAGAGGTTTAAAAGCCTGGCAAAGTAGTCCATGACTCATCTTTGCTGCTTAAACTGTTAATAGATAGTGAGTAAAGAGAACATTATGTTTTATACTACAGTTCTTGAACAGTGATTCTGTTTACACCTTGCAATAACGTATGTTTCATGTCCGGACCATATCTGGACAAACTTTGGCCATGTTTCACAAAAATGTGTCCCCAGTGACCAGATGAGATCCAACTGTAAACATGTACATAAACAGTACATTAGCATATGCATGTTTATTCTTTCCCCCATTACTATAAGAATAGATAAGCTTGGCCTGGAGTGCTTGAAGGCTCTTGATGTGGTGCTAACTTCAGCCTCGCATATCCTGTATATTTTGTTTATTCTCTTACCTGCTAGTCAGTGCTTGGCAGATGCATTTCCACTCACATAACTGTATACAGATAATGAAAACGCAGTCTGTTTACACTTAAGTTAAACACAGTCAAGATCTGTCTCTGACCATCTCTGAGTGTGGATTGATGGATCTGATCATAATCCGCTCACACCATGTCTTGGGGGTGTTTACACCTGGCCTTTTATGTGGTCGAGTAAAATCAGAACGAGAGCCGATCAGTAAAAACATATGTTGATGCAAGGTGTAAAAAAGCCCAGTGTTAGTAGCTGAAAAGCATTCTGTATGTTGTTATATGTAAAAAGAGCACATTTTTCACCTATACTATTCCACTCCACACCGGCTGCTAACAAATAACAGTGTTCACTTTAAGCTACTGGAACTAAATTGCAGATAAGAAGAACATATGTTTGAAACAACATTTGGACTTTTGCTCATTTTTCTATATAAATGTAGTGTAAATATCAGATCTAACAGTTTGATTCTACTTGGTTACATTTTTTTTCCAAAAGAATTTAGCACAAAGTGAAGTCATATATTTTACCACAACTTGATAACTTTAGTCTGATTCAGATTTATTTAAAAAAAAACATATACTGAATATAAACATGTGTGCTGGTTACTCAGTGGTGAATGGACAACAAAAATAATACACTGAGGGTTTTTTGGATGTTTACATTTGCAAACAGCCTGATAATTTTATTTTGGTTAAAAATGGTGCATAAATAATCAACTGTAATTTATTATAATGTATGAAAATCAGCACAGTTGATTCACCACTTTCAGACTGATGCATCATGATGCATTTTTACACTCCTACAATATATGTATCACTGACACTGACAATGACTTCAAATCAACAAGATTCTATCCCCCCTGTAAATAGCTATTTATTTTTATGGTGCTTGTCTTACAGTTTATTGCATTTTTCTTATTAAAATGAACATAGTAGTATTGTTATTAAAGAATAAGACTTCTGAATTATTTTATGCTCTCAAGCCCCCAAATGTTCACAAAGAGCCCTGACAGGGTGTAACCTGCCTCCACACCTCCAGCGCCAGGGTGATTAGTGGCTTAGTGCAAAGTGGAAGGTGTGAAATGAGGAAAGAACAGAGCAATGAAGGGAAGAAGAGCAGAGAGAAAAAGTAGGAGGGGAAAACAGGAACAAAACTGGACCAGATTTTAGAGGACTTAGGAAAGGGAGAGAGAGAGAGAGAGAGAGAGAGAGAGAGAGAGAGAGAGAGAGAGATGAGGGGTTATAAAAATATTAGACAGAAAATAGCTATTTATACTGGTTAAACATGGCAATTGCCATTAAGCATTATGTCACCAACAGGACACACTTCCCAAACAACTGTCCATACGCTGATGGTAATGTGTACTATATAAACCCATTGTTTATTAAATAATTGCACTTTAAACTTCATAAGAAATACTAACATATGAAAATACTTGGAATGGAATAATTTTTCCTGGACAGGCAACCAAAAACCTGAACAATCCAGGAAAAGTCCTGGACAGGTGGCAACCCCAATAAAGTGGCCAGTGAGTAGAAGCACAAGGTAGGTGTTTCTAATAAAGTGGCCAGTGAATGGAAGTATAAGGTAGGTGTTTCTAATAGTGGCCAGTGAGTGGAAGTACAAGACAGGTGTTTCTAATAAAAGTGGCCAGTGAATGGAAGTATAAGGTAGGTGTTTCCAATAAAGTGACCAGTGAGTAGAAGCACAAGGTAGGTGTTTCTAATAAAGTGGCCAGTGAATGGAAGTATAAGGTAGGTGTTTCTAATAGTGGCCAGTGAGTGGAAGTACAAAACAGGTGTTTCTAATAAAGTGGCCAGTGATCTGAAACACAAGGTAGGTTGAACTCATAAAGCGGCCAGTGAGAGGAAGCACAAGGTAAGTGTTTCCAATGAAGTGACCAGTGAGTGGAAGTACAAGGCAGGTGTTTCTAATAAAGTGGCCAGTGAGTGGAAGCACAAGGCAGGTGTTTCTAATAAAGTGGCCAGTGAGTGGAAGCACAAGGCAGGTGTTTCTAATAGTGGAAGGTGGACATTGAATGTGTATTAACTGAGTGTGACTAAAATGCAGGCCCCGCCATCTGGGTGGTAATACTGAAATGCAGACGTTTTAGGACACACCGCACACCCGGAATGCCACACATGATACCACTATCTTGTCCAGATAGATGATTCTCAAACCATTCCTCAGGACCTTCCACAGTTTTGATCTAACCAGCTCCTAACACACCTGAACCAGGTGTCCATTGTTGTTTGTAGTTGGTTCAGATGTGTGGATCTGAGATGGAGCAGAAATGTGGACTGCCCCTGAGGACCTGTTTGAGACCACTGATCTAGGTAACCTAGGTAACACTGAACATCCCTGTAGCCAAACAACAATACTGAATTTCAACAACAAGCTTCAGGCTATTTGTTAAGGTTTATTTCTAAACTGAATCAGATTTCCTTAACAAAAAGTATATGTTAAGGACGACGGTTACGAAGGAAAACCTAAACAAACATTTTTGACACCTCAACTACATCGGCTTCTTTGGTTCTACTCTGCTGTCTGCAGGAGCTGTGGCGCCCCCTAGTGTTGCCTTCATCATTCATCATTTTAAAAAATTAACGTCTTCACTTCTGTTGTAATACAACGTGGGTGGAGGAAATTGTATTATTAAATAAAACATTTTGGGATATAGTGAAGGAAATGCTGGAGAATGCAATTCTGGAAGGGTGATTTTCCATTTTACACACAGAATTAGTGCTGAATGAGAAAGGAGAACATGGCCTAGAGCACTGCATCTCAGTCCTTCTTCTGTAGTCCACATCTACTGCACATGTCTGAGTTTTCCTGCTCTAACACTCCTGACTGTGCAGAAGGACTTGGCTAATGGATCTTCAGCTAATGGTGTGACTCAGCCGCAGGGAAAACATGAGCCTGTAGAGTGCAGATGAAATAATTACCTATTTTCAACGAAGCAGAACTAATTTTATAGGTCTTCCTATAATTCAACTTCATTTATGATGCTATGATTCAGTCTGTTTAAACTGCACTGGCCACCTGTATCTTCCAGGGTTTTAAAGTTCTGCTACTAATTTGTGGAACTCAATTTCACCTTTTATTAGACAGTCAAGTTCAGTGCACACTTTTAAGAAACATTTGAAAACATATCTCTGAAACATCCGTGCATATCATACAAACACAAATCTTCCTCACCTTTTTAGCGTGTGATATTACATATATAGTATGTAAACACTCGTTTACTGTCCTCTGTCTCTCAGTCATGCTCTGTAGCCCAACTGATCTCACATATCACATATCTCACATATATATAGAGTGTTCCTGCTCTTGAGCTGGACTTATTTTAATGGATCATTAGCTAATGCTGTGACTCCAGATTAACACAAATCTTTAAAGTGCAGATGGCAAATGGAATTTTCTATTTTCCACAGAGGAGAACTAATTTAAATAGGAGAACACAAGAGGTCTAGCTCAGTTTATGATGATTCAGTCTGTGGGACTTTCTCTTTACTTTTCTATTTTGTCTTTATGCTGTTGTTCACCTCAGTTCTCTAGCTGGGTAAGCCTCAGTTTAGTCAGTCACAGGCATATCTGTGGTGGTGTACTTTTATTGAACTTCCTCCCTCTCATACATCCTATAATACCTCTTCTGTAACATGATGTGACTGTTATTAAAGGGCTTATATCATAGAAAACCAACATTGCATGCGTTGAACTGATGGCTGTCATAAATCTGTGTCTACTGCACTTTGGTGATGAACTATATAATGTTTACTACATAAATGGCCCATATTTTACATTTTTCATGTACAACCCCATTTCCAAAAAAGTTTGGACGCTGTGCAAAATGTAAATCAAAACAAAATGCAATGACGTGCAAATCATTTAAACCCTATATTTCATTGAAAATAGTACAAAGACAGCATATCAAATGTTGAAAGTGAGAAATTCTATTGCGTTTTGAAAAATATAAGCCCATTTTGAATTTGATGCCAACAACACATTCCAAAAAAGTTGGGAGGGGGCAACAAAAGACTTTTCATCATCTGTGGAACATAATAACATTAAAAGATTCAGAGAATCTGGAGAAATCTCTGTATGTAAAGGGATGAGGCCAAAAACTAGTATTTGCTGGTCATGATCTTTGGGCCCTCAGGCGGCACTGCTAACAGATATGATTCTGTAGAGGAAATCACTGCATGGGCTCAGGAACACTTCTGAAAACCACTGTTTGTGAAAACAATTTGTTACTGTATCCACAAATGCAAATTAAAACTCTAAAACACAAAGAAGAAACCATATATAAACAGGATCCAGAAACCCCACCACCTTCTATCAGACCAAGCTCATTTAATGACTGGAAAAGAGTCCTGTGGTCCGACGAATCAACATTTGAAATTCTTTTTGGAAATTACAGACACTGCGTCCTCTGGGCTAAAGACCACTCAGATTGTTATCAGCGTACAGTTCAAAAGCCAGTATTCATGATGGTGTAGGGGTTCATTAGTGCACATGGCATGGGTGACGTGCACATCTGTGAAGGTACCATTAATGCTGAATGATACATACATGTTTTGGCAACATATGCTGCCATCCAGACGACGTCTTTTTCAGAGAAGGCCCTGCTTATCTTAGCAAGACAATGTCAAACTGCATTCTGCACCTATTACAACAATATGGCTCCATATTAAAAGAGTCCGGGTGCCAAACTGGCCTGCCTGCAGTCCAGACTGTCACCTACTGAGAACATTTTGCGCATTATGAAATGAAAAATATTGCAGATAAGACCCTGAACTGTTGAGCAGCTGAAATCCTATATCAATATATGTTTTCAAATATTTCTTGAAAGTGAGCACTGAGCTTGACTGTCTAATAGAAGGTGGAATTGAGTTCCACACTTTAGAAGCATAATAACTGAAAAAAGCCTCTTGTTGTTTTCTGTATTTTACAGAAGGTATTTGCAGAAGGCCTTATCTGCATATCTAAGATCACATGTTGGAATATAAACAGCCATTCTGTGATGTAAACAGGTGCTTTTAGGTCATATAGAGCCTTAAAAACAAGTAGCAGAACTTTTAAATCCTGAAAGATACAGGTGGCCAGTGCAGTTAGGGATGATATGAGCTCTCTTTTTGTTTTTGTTAGGATCTGTGCTGCTGCATTCTGTATGAGTTGTAGAGGATGGATTGTTTTCTTAGGGAGCCCAGTAAGAAGAGCATTACAGTAATCAACTCTGCTTGTAACAAATCTGCTCTAAGATAGGAAAGGACTGACTTTAGCGATTGCGTTTACATGCGGGATAAAACAGAGCTCAGAGTCTAAGATCACACTCAAGTTTCGTACTTCAGGTTTGGCATATGGAGCTCAAAGGCCTAGCTTCTCACAAAACATGCTTCTCTGAGTTTGAGTACCAAAGATCAGTATTTTTGTTTTTTCTTCATTTAGTTGTAGAAAATGTCAAATCTACAGAGAAATACCTGACACACTGGTAAGCCAGTCAACAGAGTGTTGATTTTCAGAAGGGCTGGAAATGTATAACTGCATGGCATCAGCATAGCTATGAAAATTAATATCATGTTAATATCATCACCTAATGACAGGTAACAGGCTCTAAAACTGAACCTTGAGAGACCTCACACATATTTAACTGACAGTAGAATTCCAACAGTTTTCAACATTTAAGCATAGTTCAGTCTATAAGATGTAAATAAAGTAGTTTGATGTGAAATGCTCTGTTCTAGAGTCAGGATTGTTCACAGTGGTGGTGATAGGAACCAGACATCTGGGGAGTTTAATACCTCTAAAGGCTCCCTCACAGAAAGTTATTATGTGAAATGATTATGAAAACTAGCCCATGATGGCTTAGACCTTTTTTATGATAGTTTTATGAAAACATTTTGACCTAAAATATTCATAAATTGTGCAGGGCAGAGAGGTACATGCATGCACTGGTCGTTTTGTATAGTACATAAAATAGCTATATTTGTGCTGTAAACATCACAACCCCTGGTTCCGACCACCACCACTGTAAAGAAATCTGAGTCAGTAAGTTTCTCTACAAACCGCTTCACATCTGAACCGCTGAAATAATCAGACGTTTAGAAACTCCCCGTGTAAAATGAACCTGTGTGTACTGACTGCTCCGGTAGATGTCAGTGCTGAGTCTGTGTGCGCTGTGTGTCTGTACAGTAGAAGAAGCCCGCGCCCCTGCAGTAATGCTGGGTAAACCCCGCTGCTCGGCCTTTTTCCGCGCGGCGCTGTGAGAGGGTGCGCTCGAGCTCCGGTTACTCTCAGACAAATTCATCATTTATCGCGGATTAAACTGTAACACTCACACTGTAACTCTCATTTCATTACAGAATCATGCCAGCCAAAGGACCCCTACAGTCTGTGCAGGTCTTCGGACGCAAAGTGAGTAAAAAAGATGAACAGAGTTGCTGAAACGTGCTGCGTTAGCCTGTTAGCCGCTAATCGGTTCGCTTACCGAGAGCGCAGTTTCACCGAATCCCCCTCCGTGTGGACAGATCAGCCCGCCGAGCGGCAGTTTAGGTGATCACCTGTTAAAGGACACCGTCGCTGTGTGTGATGTGATAATGGCCGTATTATATAGGCATAAAAACACCTACATTGACGCTCCTACGGCCGTGTAAACTGGCGAGGATAGACGAGGCTGACTTCACCTTCTGACTCGCCGGCTTAGTTTTCCGATTTTCCTGTTCCACCTTAAACGGTGCAGCGGGTTCTGTCGTGTCTCCAGGCGGCATCATATAAATGCGGCACCGTTTAAGGCGGAACAGATAAACTCGAACAAGCTGGTGAATAGGAAGCTGATTTCAGCCTCGATGGGGCTGTGGAGTGGTCCCATTTTAGTGGAGCCCCCTGCTACAGTAAAACTAATTCAGTAGAATATTAAACTGTTCAGCCTTAACAAACCGAATCTGTTGGAGGAGGCGAATCATTAGTTAAATCACAAGTTAAATTAGCCAGATAGACACGTTTCTTTGACTAACGTGGCGAGTGATCCACATGTTTGCGGCTGTTCTGTTTCTGTTTGTGTCCCTCTAACTGAGTCTGTAACGCATTAATGTTGTTACTTTAGTGAAAATGAATGTCAGACTAATCGCTTTACTTCTCCAGATCCATATTTTATGTAGATATAAATGTAAGTAAACAGTAGTTACTCACCTAACTGATGCAAACAGACTCATATGAGGAATGTTAAGACTCAGCTCATTAGCCCGACAGTGAATATCTGCTCGAACTGGCTAAATGCCTTTAGTTTTGCCTAAAACCAGGATCAGAATTCTGTATTTCTTATGTAGCTTTTGGATTTTAAGAGAATCTGATGTCAGGTCTGATGTTAAGTTTTTGACAACTTAAAAGTAACATTTCTGGGATGCTCTGTTGAGAATAATAGCACTACATGTATAAATTTAAGGTGCTACAGTAGCTGAAGAATATGGTAACTTTATGTACACAAAATATATACACAATTACACATACCACCTTTACCCATACACTCAGTTCAAAGGCATCTGTGCATAGACTAAGCAAACAGTAGAAGACCTCAGCTTATTACTTTTAACTTGTAAAAATGTACACATCACATTTTCTAACAAGAGTATTCAAAAAATGATTCAGAATCCACTGCGTCAAGCAGCTGCTTATAACAGCACCTGTGAATGATAAGTGTCTTCTTATGAAGTGGTATAGTTAACTTTTTGATTGTTACTTGTCCATCTTTTCCAGAAAACAGCCACAGCTGTTGCCCACTGCAAAAGAGGCAATGGGCTGATTAAAGTGAATGGCAGACCCCTCGAGACGGTTGAGCCAGCTACATTGCAGTACAAGGTGAGTATACACCAGGATGCCCAGTCTTGTCCACAGAGGGCCTTCATGTTTGCAAGCTTTGATTCATAGTGGTGAACACCTGCTCAGTTATTTGGAGACAGAGACTAGTTGATTATTTACTGTTTGATGCAGAGTCAAATGTACTGCGTGTTTGGAAGGGAACTCTGATGTACGTCCACAATATAAACAGTCTAGTGCTTTTAACTACAGTCTGTAAAGAAGCTGCTACTTGTGTTGACAGTTCATGAACATGAACTCAGTGTTTTCACTCAGGTCAACGCAGCGGTGTTAGATTGCTGTTTCATTGTTCTTTGTCATTCCAAGGATCTGCTGTATCTCTGTAAAGTGTTATGTTGTCCTGGATGTAGACTGATTTGTAGCAATACAGTGCACGAAATTAAATCAGGAGGTGCACATGTGCCAGTTGTCTTCTTGATGCTTAAACTTCTGGCAGATGACGGAAGGAGTATTTAGAGATGACAGATTGTTTTTAATCTGAGGTTGTTAATCTGTTGTTCCATATTTTGTGTATTTGTAAGACTCAGCACTGTCCGTGACACTAAATTTAAAATGTTAGTAAAGGTAAGACTAAACTTAAGTGGGTCAATTTTGGGTTGCTGTATAGTTATTTACAGTGAATAAAGCTTAACTGGGGAGCTGATTGAGTTAAATCACAGGCCTACAGCATGTATCTGAGACCAACCATCCTAATCATGTCAGTTAATCAGAATGAATGAGACACAGGTGCGCTCAGTAAGACCTCTTCAGTCAATTTTATGAAACATCTTCTGTACAAAATCAGACAGCAGTGCTATGGTATCTGTGTGTAGTAACCAAGTGTCCCTTTGTTTCTCAGCTGCTGGAGCCCATTCTGCTGCTGGGAAAGGAGCGTTTTGCTGGCGTCGACATTAGAGTCCGTGTGAAGGGCGGTGGACATGTCGCACAGATCTACGGTAGAACACCCTCTCCATTCCTTTTCTTGGCTTGAGTTTCTGTTGGTTAGCACGTTGTGTGCCGAATGGAACTCGACTGACGAGAAGAAATTTATGCCTAATATTCAGTAAGGATATCTAGTGCTATCAGAATCATATCAGTATTTGATGTATTTATTGCACTCTGGAGAAGCAGAATGTTCAGGCAGTGCTGGGTTTCTGTCCTAATATAAAGTTTTCAGGTGTCTGATTATTGGCTTATACAATACTATCATCCAGCAGATATTGGCTGAGCTCTAATGCACAGTATATCATGGGCTGCAATAATAATCAGCAATACCTGTTCTTATTGGTCTGATATTGGAAGTACAGACAAGAAGCTCATATAATACCTTGGTGGCCTGTTTTTGCTGGTGCACACAATTACGCTGCAGAGAGAAAACTATTGTATTGTGAGTTTCAGCGGAGGAAGTTTGCAACATACGTTCAGCTGTGACTCAGGGAGATGGAAACGACCTTTAGTACCATTGATCCAATAAATCATTTGACAACTCATAATTCCGTTGATCTAGGTAGCCTGGAATAACGCAGTTAGCATTAGCAGATCTGTCTATAGAGTTATAAATGCTCACTCTTAAGTTATAGTTTAAACTTTAAAAATGATGATTTGAGGTTATTGGTATCGGCCCTGATATTCCATTTGGTGCGTGTCTTTTTCCGACCATAGATCGAACAGTTTATTCTGGTTACAGCATCGCTGATGTAACATCCTCTTATCTCTGCACCGATAACTCTATAAAAGAACACGTGGGGTTTTTTGTAGTGTATTGTAAATTGTATTGGTCTTCATCGTGCTCGATTGAATCACATAGTGTAAAGGGCCGTTGCCGTTTTCTAAAGGAAAAAGAAACAGGAGTTGGAGACGTTTTCTCTGACTGCAACAACATACAGTTTTATGCTCTACAGATGTTCTAATGTCTTGCGTTTCACTTACAGCTATTCGCCAAGCCATCTCCAAAGCCCTGGTTGCTTACTACCAGAAATGTAAGTTGTCTCTGGATGGTTGATTTTTTTTTATTTTTTGAAAATTTGAAAGGTTTGTTATATTGTGACTATTGTTAATTACAGTGTCCTTATGTTCTTTTATTAATTCTTTTTCTCTTGATTGTTTTGTGTTTTCAGATGTTGATGAGGCATCTAAGAAGGAGATTAAGGACATCCTGATCCAGTACGATAGGACCCTCCTGGTTGCGGACCCACGTCGCTGCGAGTCCAAGAAGTTCGGTGGTCCTGGAGCTCGTGCCCGCTACCAGAAGTCCTACCGTTAAAATCTCTGTGCATATTTCGTACAATAAAACAAGGAGAAAATCATACTCTGAGCTTTTTGTGTCTTTTGTTTTGTTCTGTAATCCAGCTACAGATGTGACATCTTAGATTTTGAAGTCATGCACTCTGTGAATGTAAAGTGGCAACTGAGTGGCTTTTGTTTTATGGTGTTGAATGAGAGCCCATTTCATATATAGCATGGAATACTTACGGGTTTGGATGCAGAAAGAGTGACGAGAATAGATTTTTAACATCAACTGCGTAGAAGTGTGTTAGTGAGTTTAACAGGATAATATTGTTATGAATTTCAATAAATAAAAATAAATTAAGTATTTCAGATTGGAGTAGAAAGGGATGAATGTAAGTAAACCTATTTGGAGAGTAGTTGATCAGTAATATGTATTGGGGTGTGAATGTTGGTTTTACCTCAAACAGCTGGTGTAAAATATAACGTTTCCCTCATTTTGGTGATGCAAAAGGTTAACCTGTTTTTCGTTCATGTAGAAATGCTGCTCTCTGCTGGACGCATTAAGGGACACCAGTTTGTCATAAATAAAATAACCACTAGAGGGCGCCTCGGTACTGTGAATGTTTCAGGACGGTTTTATGGGCGGTTTATATTAGATTTTTAGATGATTTATATAAGCCTTTGAAGATATGTGAGGACACTGTATAAAGGAAATATAAACACTGCTACATATCCACGTGTCAGGAGAGAAATATGAGTAAAAGATATAAAACAGTAAGACGGAGTGTGTAAATGCTAAAATGTGTTTAAAGATATTTAGTTACCAGATTATGTCAGAGACAGGAAAAGGGTTTTTTTTTACTACAACACTAAAAGCCCGTCCAATAGTGCAGAGCCGGACGGGAGGGACGGGGAGGGTGCGATGGTGAACAGTTGCTTTCTTTGTTATGACACGGAAGGAGCGAATTAAATGAGAAAGTTTCCTCTATAAAACAGTCACTGGTTTGCCAACATAATCAGTTTATTAAGAAAACCCTGTAGCTATGCGTATGATAAGTTATACACGACACTTCAGTGTTTGAGGAAATTCTTGAAGATAACTGTAGTCTAATTAAAACAGTGACCTGGTCTCCACTATTTGAGCTTTAAATCAAATTAGGAAACGTGACCGAAGTGTTTTATTACTGTGTTCCGTTCTTCATGCAGTAATGCTGCCATCTGCTGGCCGGATTAAGCAACAGCAGCGTCCTTTTTATGTTTCGCCACTAGAGTGCGCTGCTGTCAGCTGAATTTTCAGGACAACTTAAACTACTTGGTCAGAGAATGTGTAGAGAGAAGAACTGCCGGTGAGTATTGTCTTCCAGGTCTGTCGAACCCTAGAGGGCGCTCTCGATCGAGTCCAAAACTAATGATTTTATGGAGCTTTTCTGCAAAATCCTAGTTTGTAAATGCTTAATCATATTTTAGATAGAAAAATGCAGTAATTTTCTGAACACAGAAAGTCACATTTTAACACTGCTGTTATATTTGTCCTTTTGATCTCCAACTATAGGACTTTATCACACACACATCATCTAAGTCGCTTCTCCTTCTGGGTCACAGTGGGAGCTGGAGCCTATCCCAGCAGTCATCGGGTGGAAGGCAGGATACACCCTGGACAGGTCCAAGGAGCATCAAGGAGAGTGACTCTTCCTTCAGCCAATGAGCTGATCAGCTAACCAACCAATCAGCATGCTGCAGCAGTAACACTAGCCAACCGATCATCATTCAGTAATGCCAGTTTCGAGACAGATTTACATAAAGAAACCAGTTGTCTTCTGGGGTCCGGTAGGCCCAATTGATAAGAAAAAATGATTCTAGAGACGAAAAAGCCAGTAATCTTCCTTGCACTAGCATTTAGCCCAAAGCTAAAACTTGGAAAGCTTTGTAAACTGTCTGCTGTGCGGTGCTGCGGCTCAACATGTAACATGGATTTTGAAATATAGTTAGTACAGTTTCAAGTAGAACATGTTTTTGGTCATCTTCTCATAGCTCCATAGCAACATCATCTGTGAATTTCACAGCAAGCAGACAGACATTTCTACAGCTTCACTCTGAATCTCATACTTATAACAAGTGTTTAAGTGAGTCAGCGTGAGTGAGTTGTATGTATAAGTCACAGAATTTACTACTATTATTTTAATTTCTTGGTGTCAAAACAATATAGCACTGTTTTGAAGCACATAGATAATTCAGAGTGAGAGCTAACCAAGCCAAATCACTGCGTCCATACAGCAGGGTAAGTAAACCATGAGGGAACTCTGTATCCCCCTATTTAAATTCAAAACAATTATTCTTTTTTTGGAAATTTGTATTCACAGATTCCTCATAAATGTGCTGTAGATGCGATGTAAATAAAAATGTTCTAATTTTATTCATGCTGATATTTATGGTTCTACTTGTTTGACATTTGTCTTCACTAATCATGTTTATTTTGCTACAGAGATTTTGGTGTATTTAGGTTGTAAAGCTAATTTGGTTTTAACACATGTTTATATTATACATAATTAATTGTGTTAATCAGTTTACTAGACTGATTCTTTTGATCTTTTCTAGTGCCTGTTCCAACCACCCCCTCAGTCTATTACAGTTAACCCCACTTGAGTAGGTTGTAAATAATAAGCTCTCTGCTTTCGACTGGATTGTTCACAAAGGATACATGCTGGAAGTTTCCATTTTCACTTGCAGCAGAGCTGTATGTACGTATGTCTATGTTGCTTGTATTAAAATGTTATTAATCTTAATTCATTAACATTATTTAAAATTATTTAGTCTTACCATTTAAGATGGTGGACTGTGGCCTAATTATGATCTCTGCCTGAAATGAGACCAATGCTCTCTCAATGTCAGTAACTTTGGGCTCAGGTGAGGTTATATTTGGGTACAGCAGTTGTTTCTGTAGTGTTTTATCTGAGCTCCTTTAGCTGAGCCGTCTGGATGACTCAGATTGACTGGAAGTTCAGGTAGTTACTGTGTAATGTCAACAGCTGCCCGAGAGACATTTACTGCACATTCTGCTGCCCTCAACTTCCAGTAAATGTTGCTTTCAGAGAACTTTGTTTTTCTCCTGTGGGAGCTGCTTTTGTTTAATATGTGAATACTGGCAGTGATGATAATAGATCACATCAATTTATAATACAAACAACTGGTGAAATAACCAGGCCTGTGCAGCTCAGTGTAATAGTGTAACAAAGTTTAAGAAAATTTCAATTTTTTCAACTTTCTTTTTTTCACATTTCTCAAAACACCAGGTTAAGCCCACAATGTTGCCATATTGGGCAGCTTCCTGCCAAACTGGGTGGATTGTGGTTGGGGGGAAGTGCTTTGGTGGGTGGACAAAATTCTGACTTTTAAAAAGTACATACAATTAACATACATTAACATAAAATTAACATAACAACATGCATACATTACGTAATAATGCAGCTGAAATTTGAATAGGCCCAATTTCTCCCCACATCCCACATCCAATCAATTATCAGAACTTTGATTGACATACATTTTGCTCACTCCTGTTGAGAGGAGGTCTGTATCGTACTTTTATCATTCGCAGTTGACGTCAGCAATTAACATAGCCAGTCTATTATTGATGTAATGTATGTTCATACAGGCCTAACACAGCATAGATCAGGGGTGCCCAATCCTTGTCCTGGAGATCTACCACCCTGCAGAGTTTAGCGCAAACCATATCTAACACAAATGATGCAGGTATTGAAGGTGTTAAGAGGTAATCTGGAAGTTATAGGCAGGTGTGCTGGATCTGAACTATCTAGGGTGGTAGATCACCAAGGATAGGGCACCCTGGCATAGATTATCCAGTTCACTCTGCTTTACTGACTGTACCTGTTCTGTTATAATAGACAATTTGAATGACCCTTGATCTGTTTAGCATAATACAAAAGGTAAATAAGTTTTAAAATTTGTATGAGGGATAGTCATGATTGCTGCATTATTGCTGTTCATTTGATTGGGTCCTATCATATACAATGCATTAAAAAATCTGAAATTATTTATACTGTCTTTGTCCAGGTATTTCTTAGATGTTTGACAAGGATACTCAAAATTATGTAAAACGCATTTGGTTCTTCATAGCAATGATAAAAATAAACACATTTGTTTAGAAGACATCCATTCAGCAACATCTTAAATACTTCAATACAATTCAATTCAAATACTACAAATTTTCGAAGGCAAGACATCGACAGATAATGTACCTAGAAGTTTACTGATGTAATGTTGGTCAAATGCTGTATTATTAATATTGGTTACAAAGACATTTTGTTGTTGTTGCTGTGTCCTTTTTGAATGGGTTTTGGCAAGTTTTGAGCATTTTTGACTAAGAACTATAGAAGCAATCTGGCAACCCTGTAAGCCTACACACTTAAAAAGATGGTTCTTCGAGAATTCTTTAGTAAAGGCAGAGTATGCTGTCATGCTGATAACAACAGAATAACCCTTTTTGGTTCTAAATAGAACCCCTTTCAAAAAGGTTCTATATAGAACCATATACAACACATTCTCCATCAATCTAAAGAAGCATTTCACCATGTAAAGAACCATTTCGGCATGCAAAAGGTTCTATTATTTCCACTGTGCTGGGTAGCTGCTGAGTTAGTGGCAGACAGTCTCAATGTTGACAACAGGTCACCGGGTAAAAGGTAAGAATGTGTAGCTCATCCACTGGTTCACTGTTACTCAGCTACTGAATCATCTGTGCAAGAAAAAAGTTTGGTTTGGCTTTTTCTTCAACACAAGAAAGTAGACCTCGATGTACAGCGGCAAAGGGGCAGATATAAAAGGTTTGTGACCACCTTTGTACCTAACTCCAAATGTATAATAATGCTAATCACTTGATTGCCTCTTTAGCATTGATGCTAGTGAGCTGACTACATAGCTTTTACCTCATGATAGCTGTTGCTTTACTAAATTGTTGCTTATCAAAATATAAATGTAATATGCAAAAGTTGATCATCTGTTAATAACTGTAAATTTTTTATTGCACTAAGATTTACATATTATTAAATTTAACAGCACACAATCTAGCTGTCACACTGAAATTAGAAATACTAGCTTCTAGTGTTAGCACTTCACCCCCTCAGCATGTGGAGGTTGCTGTTATTGTGGCCAAATGAGTGGCGACTAGATAACTACCACAATCAAAACTAAGCATGCTGTTAATTTTCAGTCCACTGAACTCTGTAAACACCAGCTGCATGTGTGCTTTGTTTTAATAATTAGCTCTTGATAGCAACTGTGACTTTTATAGAACTCCAAATGCAGATAAATGCCAGGTTTAACAGGGCTTGTATGGATCCACTAAGACTGTGCTCCATTTTACAAGACACCATATAAGTTCAACACCTAGTAGCATTCAGGGCTGCCAACTCTCATGGCTGTGAGACTCACTCAGTTAGGTCTAATCTCATGCTATCACGTCACACTCCAGCTTCCACCGATTAAAACACTCTGGACCAGCCATGGCTGTTTCCTTGAATGCAAGAGAAAGATATAACCCTAACTAGTCGCTCAGTGAGTGCGTTTACATGTGCTTAATAATCCAATCATCATTGGCGGTTATCCGATTATTCAAGTGGTCATGTAAATAGTATCCTCTAATTTCATGGATTAAGGCCTAGAAATCCATTAAAGAAATCTGACAAAGAGGGCTGGATTTTAGCTCAGTAATCAGGTTTTCCATTTCATGTTTACCCTTACTCTGATTTCTTTCATTTGTCTCATTCATGTGCCAAAACAGAGCGTCCTGGAAACAGCAAGCAGTGTTTAATAAAACACCCATGAATCATCAACAAAACACTTTTGGAGTGTTGCTGAAATCGCATGCTTGACGAAAAGAAAGAATTTTAAATATATCTTCTATGATGTATATTCAAGTTTTCCGCTATAGTGATTTGATGTTTTAAAAAATGTCAAATCTTCTTCTGTGTGTTTTTTGTCAAACAGCAAAGCTGTCTGATTACTGCCTGTCTCATGTAGACCTGGAATTTCCCATCAACATTACCCAAGTGCATGTAAACAAGTTGAACGGATTACTGACAAAATCTGATTTTCCTCAGTTATCAGATTATTAATTATGATAATTGCTCACTGTCAGTTCATATGTGTTTTATATCACTGGGGGCGGGGCCAGTATCCATAACAAGAAGAAACCAATCAGGGACGTCTGTAAAAGATGATTCATTCCTGCAACGTCCAAACTAAACATGGTGCAGTCGTGTGCCAGACAGCAGAGAAAAACCTTCACTAAACACACGACAAACAGATGAGAACTGAAGGAAAATGAAAAGTTAAATAACTGATTGGTCGGTAAACTAAACATGACTAAATATGATAATAAGATGATAAAAATGATAAAATGATAAGAGTAATATCTGTCCATGACTGCACAGAACAACACAGCTTATGTTGAGAAATGAACACAGTTCTGTCTTTCTTACAAGCTAAATGATAAACCATGCTAAAAGCAGGCCATTCTTACCCACTTTCACTGTGTAGCTTTTAGCTTTGAAACCTGTATCTGTCAACTGCAACAAGGTGAGGAATTTGACTGTGCTGCCCTGCTGGTTACTATTAACTAACTCTTTTAATGGTCTATATTTTATATTCTCTGTAATTGGACTTTATTGTGCCCTCATTAGAGTTGATTACTCAGTTCAATGCAGAGCTAACAGCAAATTATCAATGCTGAACGAGAACAGAACTTACCATCTGTTCTGAAGGCTCAAATGTTGTCACTTTTCATCAGATCACTTAATGTGACAGAACATTGTCAGAACATATTGTCTGGGTCAGTCATGCAAAAACTAGATATTTTAATATACTTAATATATTTTACATAAAATTACTGTATAAACTAATAGATGTATAAACTAATAGATTTGAGGAGCTGTCTATACAGTCATTCTGGATTTCATTATAATATTAATATCATTTAATCATTTACATTTATACATAGTTGGTGGTGTAAACATTCTTAGTTGAGGTACTACATTAAAGCATTTTAGCAGGTGGTAAAGACGATAACTGGAAACGTAGCACAAAAATATCAGCAATAACAAAAGCAGTAGAGGAAAAAGAAGAAAAAGTAAAAGAAGGGTCTGTTTGGTGTTTCTTTAGCCACACTTCCTGTGGTGGACCGGCCTCCGACTGTGCTGGTTCTGACCTGCGGTTAGTTCTGACCCCAGAGTCTATGCAGAACATGGACAGGAACATGGGAACTGTGTGTGTGTTCACGTGGGAGAGAGGAAACACACACACAGTGAAGGAAGGATGCTTTCCCAGGATTTAAAAGAAGAAGAAGGATCAAAAGCACAAGCATTGATTCAAACCAGCTTGATTCTTGCAGTTTCGTTACTACACCCACGAATAAATAAATAAAGTATATGCAAAGAAACGAGAATAGAATGTGAAATAATACATAGATTCATCTATTCATCCCCCGAATACACAAGGTGTGTTTGGTGCCCAAAGTTTGCTCCTTTCCACTAGAGCTACGAGGCTAATGTAGCTAACAAGTAATGGAAGTTTATCAGCCTGTTAATTGCATATACCTAAATCAACACACATCTGTCTCAAACCATATTGAGTTTTTTGTCATTTTAAACACATCTGCTTGGTTACTAACGCTGTATAACGTACTTTTGTCCATTTTATTAATAACAGTGTCACACAGCTTTAGCTATTTAAAGAATTATCACTTTGTAAAAAGCTTGCTATGCTAACACTGAGCTAGCTGAGTAGCTAAGGCTAACGTTCTTAGCATGTATGCTGCCAGTGTCCCATTTCTTTCTCTACTGTCATAAAACTGTTACAATCATATCATATAATCCCCAGTACTACAGTCTAATCCACGTCCTAACATCTCCATCCATCCATCATCTAAACCGCTTATCCTCCTGGGTCGCGGTGCACTTCCTAACAATTACATTAAAACTCATTCTTAAATCTCTACTGATATGTAGATGTGTTTGTCCCTGTCTGTCCTGAAATGGTGCCATGGATTTGCTGTGTCTATCAATCGTCATTAGAAAGCATGCTGTTGATGAGGCAAATGCAGCTTGTAGGTTCATTAAAGTGTGAAAAAGTCCCCGTCCAGAAAAGAAAAGGTCAATCTGGCTCATCTGGGCATTCTCATTTCCCCCAGAACAGTGCTGTAATCAGCTAAACCCCCTCAAATTCTCACTGGCTGACCATGATGATGACCGCCACGCTCATGGAAGCGTTATATATGCATCATGCCAGCAGGAAGTGGTGAAAAGAAACAAAAAATGAAGGAACTAAAAACAAACAGGGCTGGTATAACGAACACGGTCCTGTCAGCTGTTGGGTTAATCTCTGTGAGAGCGAAAGGTTGAACGAAATTGATTTTTTTTCCTGTGTCATTCTGAAGTCATGTTGACCTTGTCCTGAGGCTAATTAAGAACCTGCTGTCAGTAGTACAAACCAATAGAAAAGCTCCAAAATTACTCGGAACAAAATGTTGTTTCATTAATGCAAATTAAAGTTATTTATATATTTTGTGTCACAAGCACTACTGTTTAAATATTTGGAATCAGTGATTTCATTAAACTGAAACCATTTTAGGGCTCCCGAGTGGCGCAACCGTCTAAGCGTTGGCCCTATCATCAGGAGATCGCGAGCTTGATCCCTGGTGATGCTACAGCCGTCCGTATCCGGGAGTCCGAGAGAGCACAATCGGCCTCGCTCTCTCTGGGTGGGTAGGATGGCCCCTCCCTCTCCCCCCATCACTCAGCGCGATGCTAGTCAGTGCAGGCGTCTGTTAGCTGACGTAACAGATCTGGCGGTTGGCGCTTTCCTCAGAGCGCGTTCGGCTGTCCAATGACGTTGCGTGAGCGGCAGCTCGAAAAGAAGCGGTGGCTGGTTTCACAGGTCTCGGAGGAAGCCTGTGTTAGCCTTCACCCTCCTAGCGTTGGTTAACTAGCGGGTGGAATTGGAAACGACTAAATTGGGGAGATAATTGGGTAAAAAAAAAAAAATGAAACCATTTTGTTGCAGGTACATGTATAAAATGATATGATGCTCCTGCTCTACAACTTCAAAGGTTGCAAGTAATTAGTAGGAATCTGTAAAAATGAAGAAATGTTAGATGTGTCCAGAATAACCAGAGCTGTAGATGATTCTAAAATGATTGAGAAAGTTGTAGAACATCAAGAATGAGGTTCTAATAAAATTAGTACCCAGAGTGAGGTTCTAATGAAATCAACATCCAGAATGTCTTGCATTTAAAAAGTGGTGATTATTTTTCATTTAAATAACTTACTGTTAGAAAACTTTCTTGCTCTTCAAACATTGAATAAATCATTCTTAAAATATCTTCTCTAGCTAGTATTTTCATCTACACTGTATAAATTATTGAATGAAATACTTTTAATTATTAATGTGACAAGTGATTCCAAACTTTTGAACGTATGCAAAGGTTTAAGCACCTCCAGGCAAATTACACATAGTTTGTTGATTGATTGTTGATTTTCTAAGTGAGAATAAGTCAACACATCTTCTACAGAGAACACTTAAATGTGGCATTTTCTTCTAACTTTAGTGCAAAATGTCTATTAATTGATTTTATCATTCATAACATATGACTGTATGGGTAACATGTAAATGCATATATCCAATCCTTAAGCATAAACACACACACACACACACACACACACAAACAGACACACACATACAGTCAGACACACACACACAGTCAGACATTGAACCAGCCCTAAATGAAGACTTTACTTGTCTTTGATCTTCATGAGCTATTAATAGAGCTGGTTCCTTCCTTTTGGACTCCACCTGCAGAGTGGAAAGCTTTCTGCTTGGCCAGAGTCCATCATCTAACTCTAAAGATTCAGTGTCTGTGGCAACCGGTTTGCAACCTTGCAAAATACATCTACGTTTACAGCAGCGGCTCATGTGTATTTATGAAGGGATTTGATGCTCTTACACTTATGAGGCCTGTAGCTGTGTGTTACGAACGCAGAGATGCACTGCTTTATGTTCAGCCGTGAGGTTTGTTTGGAGAATTTCTGTTCAGTGAAGCTCATTGTGCTACAAAAGACAATGCACAGGACAGGTGCGCTAAACAAATGAAGTGCTGTGAAAATTGTTCTCATTACTGGTCTAGAAAAAGTAAGATAAAAGCAAACCCAATGTCAAAATGCCAAATTTCAGTAAGTCTATCCCTGAGCTGATGTTTTGCTGTACTACTGAAATGTTTTCGATTCATTATGTAATTAATTTAAGAGCTTCATTCCAAAATAAGTTTCTGAAATGAAAAACAGTGAAAGTATAATGAAAAAACACATTTTAATTTCTCTCAGAAAGGTGGTATTAATGATAATATGGTATTTCTCCCACTCTCAAACACTTATATCATGAAAGAAAAGTCAATTACATAACATAACATAATGAATTACATTTATACTTCAGATCTACATGACTTATTGTTTGTTTTTTTATTTTAATCAAAAACAAAAATAAAAGATGTAAAAGTAAAAGATGTCCCTCTACTGCATGGTGTTGCCATATGACAACAATTCCTTCATCCCAATTTTGCTAAAAGGCAGTAACATAGCATCCATGTTTTACTGTTTAGTTGTGGAAAAATTGTCTTTTACTTTGAAAGGGCAAATAATTGATGACATCACATGGCGAGGAAATCTTGTTTGAGCTCCCTTTTTCCATGGACACATGACGCTGAGAAGGTTATGACCTGATGGCTCTCAAAGTTTCAACATTTAGGCAAAATTCTTTTAGGAAAAAAATAGAAATACTACCTGGGGTTAGTTAACTTTTCATCATTCCATCATTAAAACAAGTTTAGATGTGTTATGTTTTTTGTAAAATGGTACAATGAATTTGTTCCCATATGGCAACTATATGCGAATAAGGAAGTGAGCTGTGTGCATTCAACCTATTGTACTGTAATTGACTTACATAGCACTAGGCTACTCTGAGCCTATATTTAAAACTTTTGATTACATTTAAAAAAGGAAAAGACATTATTTTTATTTGTATTTTGGAATTTCAGACATTTTGCAACTGTAACGTAAAAACATTTTTGTGTACATTTCTAGCCATTAAAAACATGCAGATGATGACTGAATGAAATGAATGATATAGAATAAGAAAGATTCAATGAAATTAAATAGGAAATAAATTTGCTTTTGGTCAAGACGATGATGTCTCTGTGTTGTATTACAGGTGTATGTATCTGATTATGATATTATTACCGTACATTTCAAATAACATTAACAAACACACACAATTTCTAAGCCACTTATCCTTCTGGGTCGCAGGGGGAGCTGGAGCCTATCCCAGCAGTCATTGGGTGGAAGGCAGGATACACCTTGGACAGGTCGCCAGTCCATCGCAGGGCAGAGATACAGACATATACATTCACATACACAATGACACCTAGGGGCAATTAGCATGGGGAGACGCAGACACGGGGAGAACATTCAACTCCACACAGAAAGGACCCCGGTCGTCTGGCCAGATTAGTGTTTTCACACCATCAGACACTGTCACAACCTAGCTTGAACATTTGAACCAGCTGCTGACCAAGACGTATCTGGCATTTAAAAAAAAAAAAGCAAAAGCCGTAAGGATGTTGAGGGTAAACAGCGCCCTCCGGTGGGTTTAAATCTCCTCTGCCTGTCAGAGGCCTCAGTGGACGGTCACCTTGTAAAAAGGCAGGAGAACAGTCGTAAACAACAGTCAGGCCATGTATGGGCTTTTCCTCTGGTTTCAACAGCGTTATGGAAACACATCACCTGAAGGCGTTGACCCCGTGACCCCTCGCTGTCACAGCGCTCAGAGCAGAGCAGATTTACACCCTTTCCACCGGTTCACCTCGTTTGACCATAATAGGCTGTGTGACCAGAGAAAAAGTGTTTCTAGTAATTGAAGTTTCTCTGAGCATCCAAATGACTGCCAAGTGCAGGGCTGTACATGGGGGTCACTTTTGTGAGGGATACAGAAGTACTGTTGGCATGGTAACATGAAAGCACTGTTTGGGGGTCACTTATTAAGCAGAAAAGGAGAGTGTAATGGCAAGTACAAAAAGGCAGGAATTTATTTTAACTCCACATTTGGCACACTATTGCTTCATAAACCAGCTGTCCCCACAAGCAGACTATCAATGACCATCACCTTGGACAACCAATGAGGTATGTATGCTGGACCAGGGCCTTCATGGGACATCATGGCTGAAATACTGACTGGTTAAAGAAACAGTTCAGTGAAAAATTTAATTAATCCAGTTTTCCTTACCCCACCATATAGTCAATCAGCCAAGACATGCTTGGTGTCTGAAGTTGGCTTCTTTAGTTTTACACTGGAGCTAGAAAGCTATTGTAGCTAACAAGTAATGCACACTTATACTCCACCAATTAGCATGATTCTAACCATAGACTGCTCATGTGGTTTCTGACATTATATGACACATTGTTATCTATAAACGTGGACAGAAGTGCGGACAAAATTCACGTTTCAAGCTGATTGCTGCTACTGTTTTTAGCTATGCTACTGCTCAATTTGGGTTCAGACACGAGTGTAATTAAGAATTTGCCAATGCTAATTGCTACTTGTCAGCTACATTACCCCCAGCTCTTGATGTTTACTGGTTCAAAAAATTCAAATATCCCCTGAGGGCAGATCAGAATGTTATTATTACTGTGTTTTTATTTAATAATGAAAACAGATGTACATTGTATGGCCAAAAGTGTGTGAGCACCTGACTATCACACTTATATGACATCCCATTCCAAAATTATTGGCACAATGTGGAGTTGGCTACCCTTTGCGGTTCTAACAGCTTCCAGTCCTGTGTTTGTGGGAAATTGTGCCCATTTAGTCAAAAAAGCATTTGTGAGATCAGACACTGATGTTGGATCAAAAGGCCTGGCTTGCAACCACCGTTCCAGTTCATCCCCAAGGTGTTCAGTGGAATTGTGGTCAGGGCTCTGTGCAGGGCTCTGGAGTTCCTCCACGCCAATCTCATCAAGCCATGTCTTTACAGACATCACTTTGCACACAGGGGGGCAGTCATGCCGGAACAGGAAAGGGTCTTCCCCAAGCTGTTGCCACAAAGCTGGAAGCATATAACTGTCTAAAATGTCTTTGCAGGCTGTAGCATTAACGTTACCCTTTACTGGAACTAAGGGGCATTGTGCATTCAGGTGACATTCTCCTAGCATCCTCCAAACCCTGATTCGCCCATCAGATTGCCAGATAATAAAGTATGACTTTTCACTCCAGAATACATACTTCCACTGTTCCAGAGTCCAGTGGTTGTGTCCTTCATACCACTCAAGCTGATGCTTGGCATTGTACGTAGTGATAGTAAGGTTGTGTGTAGCTCTGCCATGGAAACCCATTAAATGAAGCTCCTCATATACAGTTGTTGTGCTGATTGTTGCTTACAGAGATAGTCTCTGATACAGAACTCTGTAGTGTGTGATACACCCTATGGACTTTAGCACTCAGCAGCTCTTCTCCGTGAGTTTCACATGGTCAACCGCTTCATGGCTGAACTTTTGTTGCTCCTAGACGCTTCCATTTCACAATAATAGCACTCATAGTTGACCGGGGCAGGTCTAGCAGGAAATTTCAGAAACTGACTTGTGGCAAAGATGACATCTCATGACAATGCCACATTTAAAGCCACTGAGCTTTAGTGAGACCTCTGTATGACCCATTCTACTGTCATTGTTTGTCTATGGAGACTGTATTACTATGTGCTTGATTCTATATACCTGTTTCTTTTTTTTTTATTTCTATATACTGAAAAAATCTTAATCTGGTCTCAGTCTCACCTACTTCTGGTCTCTGTCTTGACTCGTACTCGATGTATCCAAGTCTTGGTCTTACTTGGCCTTACTCGGGCTCACCTCTAGCGGTCTTGACTACAACAGTACTGATCGACTATATTTGGACTAAGGGGAAATTGTGTAAATTAATTTATTTTGCTTAAGTACATCATCCAGTGAAATGATTACTTCAATGCTAACCTAGTGGCTATAACTTGTCCCACTATTTGCTATCTACATTCACTTACTGGTAGCTCCTTGTTAGATTCAGAATTAGGTTACATGAGTCTTGCTTATGTGGTTTCTGACACTGTGTGACATACTGTTTTTGGCTATGCTACTGAACTTTAATCCATATTTATATAACAGTAGGTTATATAGTGTCAGGAATGTCATAAGCGAGTCTGTTTGTGATTACTGAACATCTCAACACAAGCTTGGAATCCAGTTTGCACAAAGCTAACCGGTGTGCATTTGTTTATATTACTTGTTAGCTACATTAGCGTTGTGGCTCCAGTGCTAAAACTAAAGAAGAAACTTCAGACACCAAACATGTCTCGGCTGATCAACTACTTTTTGGGTTGGCAAACTATTGCTTAAACAAAATGACCTTATATAGAGCTGTGAATGTGACTCATTTTATATCTTTATATAGCAGTTCCTTTTCGGAACACAGTGTGATGTGATGGGATGAAGGTCATAGAAAAGTCAGGGAGAACGTATTCATTGTCAGCAGACTAGAAAGAGTTTGTGTGCATGAAATGGAAAAGGGGAAATTATGGTAATTATAGAAAATGCATGCATGTGATATACACAGCCTGTTAAAACAGGACACGTCCTTTCTTTTTTAAAGTCATGCAGTTATTTTTCAATGAAGTAAAATTCCCTGTAAAGGTTTAGTGATCGTAAGCAGCTCAGTGCTGATGCTTAGTGTATATTTATCTTCAACACTCAGCTTAATGTTCAAGTATCTTTCTTTGTATGAAGAGCAGGTTTTGCCTCGATAATGATTTGAGAGTTTATTTTTCCAAACTATTATTAAAAGCTCATATTGAAACTCATTTGGTCTGACGATGGTCTAAACACCTGAAGGGTTTGAGTTGTGATGGGCGCTGACATCACAACAAAGAGACTATTCCCAACACAGGACTGTCACTAATACTGACCCTGATATTTACACGTGTGATATTGTTCTCCTCTAAGTAAACCTGATTAGGCTTTAATATAGTAACTTTATTAACAGCATTTGAAAAAGCCAAAATCTCTTTTCCTCCATCCTCAGTCTCTCTCTTTCACTCTTTCCCCTTTTTCTCCCATTTTCTCTTTCTCTCTCCTTTCTTTCTCTACATCTTCTCCTGTTTCTTTCTTTCTCTCTCTGTCTCTGCCTTTTCTTTTTCTCTCTCTTCCTTTCCCTTTCCTTCTCTCTCCTCTTTTATTCTCTCTCCATACTCTCTCTCTCTGCCTTTCTATTTCTGCCCCTTCCTCTACCTTTCTGTTTCACTCTACCTCTCTATTTGTCTCTTTCTTTCTTTCTTTCTTCTTTCTCTCTTTTTATCTTTCTATCTCCTTTCCTTCTCTCTACCTCTCTCGAGTTCTGCCTCTTTCTTTCTCTCTCTACGTCTATCCTTCTTTCTCTTTTCTCGACCCCTCTCTGTGTCTCTCTTCTCTCTTCCCTCTACTTCTCTCAATATCTGCCTCTTTGTTTATCTCAGTTATCTCTCTCTGTCTTATTTCTCTGCTCTCTCTCTCTTCTTTCTCTCTTTTCTTTTTTCTCTTTCTTTTTCTGTCTCTATCTCCCTCTCACTCTCCTTTTTCTACGTCTCTCTATCTCTACCTCTCTGTCTCTCTCTCTCCACTCTCTTTTTTTCTTCACTCTTTTTTACTCTCTCTCTCTCTTTCTGTCTCTCTCCCTGTCTCTCTCTCTCTCTTTCAGTCTCTCTGTGTAGGGTCCTGTGTATCTGTTGTATCTGATGGGCAGTAGAACTGTACATTTTGGCCTTGTGATGTTCTAATGATTCACCTCTCTCTCTCTCTCTCTCTCTCTCTCTCTCTCTCTCTCTCTCTTTCTCTCTCTTTCTGCTAAACATCAGTCCTCAGTTACAGCCACACAGAGGACAATAAGAGCAGCCAAATATCCCTCCACTGTGACCTCCTGCTCCACATGGCAGACAATCAGGAGTAAATGAGTGGATGTCTGAGAGTATAGGACAGGAAAGTCTACTGTCATGCAACTATCGAGCATCTCTCTCGAGTACCGTCTTTCGAGGACAGCAGTCCGTGTTCAAAACTAGACATCTGTGTGCAGCCTATCAGAGTAAAGAGGGTGATCAGGGGGTGGAGCTTACACTATGGCCACACACACACTGAAATAACTGGACTCTTTTTCTGAAGTGCTTGTAAATTGTAGATTTATGATTTTGGGGGTGTATTTGGTCAGAGTGCAGCACAGCAGGCTCTATTATTAAGTTCTATTATAGACGTTTTATTGATCTGAGCCAATGTAATCCATGTAGAACAGAATTAAAGTTTTGAAGAACCAAGATGTTTTAACACATAAAATATTCAAAATCAGTTTTTTTCCTCCGAATCAAGTAGCGTACCAAATCTAAAACGTGTATTAGTACACACCTATTAAAGCAGTGATGTTTTTCCAGAAGGTTCAACCTCAACTTACACTCTTAAAAAGAGAGGCTATAGGAGACATACTTTTGACTTTTTGACCTAAAGATACTTTCAATAGATGGCTTTTCAAAGAAGCTCCACATAATGTAAAAGTTCTCTATGATTTTTGTTTTAGAACTGTACACGTAATCCGAGGACCTTTGAGGAACCTCTATTTTTAAGAGTATAGACCTTAAAGGTTCAAAGGGTATTTTATCAGTTTATCATTTATCATTAATAAAATATTTATCTGTATTTCATTAATATAATATACTGTACAGTTACATATTGTTAAATAATGCCAGTATATGACATTAGTTTTTATTAGTTTTAACATTGCATTTTGATTGTTTGTAGTGCTCTGCTATGAGTGTGTGCCCAGCACAATCACTAAGCATAGCTTTTTTGGGGGTCACATTGCGAATGTATGTAAAATTACATTGTTAACTACACTCTTAAAAAAGATGGTGCTTCAAGGGTTCTCTAGTAAAGAAAATGGTTCTGTATAGAACCATAAACACAACTCAAAGAACGCTTTGCATGATTAAAGGGTTCTTTGCATCATGAAAGGGTTCTTCGGGTTGATGAAAAATGTGTATGAATGTGCTCTATACGGTCCTATATAGAATCTGTTTGAAACAATGCTACAGTGTTGAGCTTGTAACAATAGGAGAACTATTTTGGGTGCTATATAGAACCCTTTTCAAAAAGGCTCTATATAGAACCACACATCTACAGCACATTCTCCATCAGTCTGAAGAATCCTTTCATGATGCAAAGAACCCTTTAATCATGCAAAGGGTTCTTCGAGTGTTTATGGTTCTGAATAGAACCATTTTTTTACTACAAAACCGTTGAAGTACCTCCTTTTTTAAGAGTATACAAAAAATGTACGGTGTAAAATAAAACTTCTCTGTGGTTGGCTTTTATTTAGGACTTGCAGCTCTCAACTAAGACCACTAAAGCTAACTAACAAGGCTAATTTAGTGATTTTCCTTCTTTCCTTCAGCAAATCAAGTTCTGTAATTAGTTTTATTTAATATTAAGTGAATATTTGAAGGATTTCATCCCAAAACACATTATAGACCACTTTCTTGCATTTTCTTGGTAAAGCTGGAAGCCAGAAAAGCCCTCTGTTGTTGTGGAGACACGCACAGCTGCCAGCACAAACTGAAAAAATACAGTTTTTATGCCTTATTTTGAATTTTGTATTGAATATATTTTCTGAAATGTTTGTGTGGCTAGAAGCAGTAATGTAGGACTTTTTCTGCCTGTCTATATATGCAGGGTGTCTCTTTTATCAGCAGAATTGAATCCTCTCCGGGTCTATGTGTGTGTGTGTGTGTGTGTGTGTGTGTGTGTGTGTGTGTGTGAAACTGGGCCAGCTCCTCATATCCTCCATGGGAGCTCTCCTTAAAAGGCCAGGATGGATGATGTCGTGGAGGCGTTCTTTTTTTTCTTTCGTTTTTTTCTCAATATTTTTTTCCCCTGAGCTGAAGCCCAGTAGGCTTTGAGAAGCTCATCACACGCATCAGAGACACTCATGACATAATGACCCCAAAGAGCTAAAGAGCTAAAGACTGATGCTCAAACAAACACCAGCTCAAGTACAAATAGTTCCAGCCCCAGTATTCGGCTCTGAACTCCATCTGAGATTCTTCCCACTTCACTGAATGGACATTAAAGGAATAGCTAATTTACACAGTTTGGAGCCTTTTCACCAAACCTATTCAGTCAGCCAAGACATGTTTGGGTCCTGAAGTTCACTTAGTTAGAGATGCCCTGGAAGTATGAGGCTGATTTAAGCACATGTACACCACAAATTAGCCTTGATTAAGTAATCTAAAATATAATCAAAAACTATAAAGATGTGCAAAGTATTATAAAGATTAAATGGTTGCTAGTGTGCAAAATACCCCTGGTATTTTGGGCTGGGGGGAGCATCCATGTTGGCTGGCTACTCCAGTGTTGGCTAGCTGCTCATAGCGGCACTGATGCTAGCTTCATTGGCACCACATTAACTAAGATCTTACACATCTCCTCTAGTGTCTTTGGTTTGAGAAATGAATAACAATTCACTCTTTCCATCAAACTCCAGGGAAATTAGGCACGTTTACACATTTACAAATATGTGGCACATTGTATTGTCAGAGCTATACCGGAGATAGTTACAGTTGCTAGGCTATGCTGGGCGCCACCCTGAGGCAGCCCAGTGCTGCATCTATAGTTAGTTAAGAATATTAAAGATGGAGGTGGGTAAAGCAGCTAAACAAGTAACCTTTCTGATTTTGTATTTGAGTGTCTAATTTTTCTTAATGGACAACACAACAACGTAATAACTATATTTTTCGGGACCCCCCCAGAATTCAGGGAGTCCAACAGGTTAATTAGGAGGTCCCAGATCCCCCCAGGACCCCCTGTATCTCGTACCTTGGCTGCTACTGTTTTTAACTATGCCAACATACTTTAGTCCATATTTATAGTTGAAAGTATATCATTAAGAGTCTGAAACCACATAAGCAAGTCTGTTTGAGATTACTAAACAGCTCAACATGGTTTGAGACTAGTGGGTGATGATTTAGGCATGCAGTTAGCACCATACTAAATTTTTACATGAGATTCCATTACTTGATAGCTACATTACCCTGCCAAAACAACATAGTTTATGCGGGTTAAGCTGGTTTATGCTGGTGTATTATCAGCATCTAAAACACAACATATGCTGATTTTGCTTGTAACCAGCTATACTGGTCTATGCTGTTTTTCTAAAAGAGATCAACTACATTTAGGATATACTGTTATTAAATGAGATTGTTTCTGCTGAACATTTCATTCAATCTCTCATACAATTATTTTTGTCTGCAGGACATCATGAATACTGTAATTTCCCCTTATTGCTTAGTTAGAATGCATTATTGAGCTTCACTCATGCTCTCAAACTCTGCTCTGTGTGATGTATAAGAGCTCCGGCCCATTTGCAGTTGCTGAGAGTTTGCTAAGAGTGTCTCATTAATTCAGCTGTCAGTAGCGCTGGGGGTCAGCCGGTGCATTCACAGAGAGTAAAATGGAAACCTGTTCTTCTAGTTGGGAAATAGCAGAAGTCAACATTTCACTGGGCAATATAGTGGTAGCATAGGCAGAGAAATTTTTGTTGGGTAGGCCAGTGAAAAAGCAGGCAGGTCAACGTGGTAGATACTGTATCCAAACACATTATGTACCACACTACAGCCTATTGTTGACTAC
This sequence comes from Colossoma macropomum, assembly GCF_904425465.1. NCBI lineage: Eukaryota > Metazoa > Chordata > Actinopteri > Characiformes > Serrasalmidae > Colossoma > Colossoma macropomum. Next base: position 40,613,258 of record NW_023494792.1, on the reverse strand, counting down.
AGTGCAGTCATCATTGTACCTTTTCCAACAATTGCTTTGATCCAAAACAGAACTGTATCAACTGACATCAACCAGAATACTGAATTTACATAAACCTAACCATCACTTCCCTTTACTAAACCAACAGCACTCTTCAGTATGAAGTATGCATCCACTCATCACAAATACAACTTTTGCCCAAATAAGATGACACAATTTTGAAGTGAAATCAGACAGATGAGATGCATAAAGACGAGGAGGGCATGCTGACTTAGCTGAATTAGCAACGTTACAAGCGGTCCAAATAAACAAAGAATTATGGAGCTTGCATTTTACAAACATAATCTGTTAATTACCCTTATAAACTCTCATGTTTATATCATATTTACGTCATATGTTGGCCTATAGTATGTGCTGCCTGAACATCACAAAAAGTCCAAGTCACTCTGGGTAATGTTAGCATAGCGGCTCATACAGAGATAAGTCTATGGCCAAACCACAGCTGTTCTGAGGTCAGCTGAGAACTGTTTCCACAATGAATCTCACAAATTCTTCCCCTGCTAGTTACAGCCATGACGAGCATTGATAATGAACTGGCTAGAGGCAATGGCGGATAGCAATGATTGCTAAGCAGTGATATGATATAGTTCAACAAAACATCTAATTTATCCAGTTTCCCCCTTTATCCTAAATGTAATCAATCAGCTGAGACAGGTTTTCTACTATAGTTTTACACTGCAAGGCTAATTCACTAACCAGCACAATAACAATTAGCATGGCACTAACTGCATGAGTAAATTACCTGCCTCAGAGGTATTATAAAGGAAGACGCAGTTGTCTGGTTGAAAAATGAATGGAAAACCTTGAAACTCTCAACATGGTATCTGTTTACAGGGAAAGTCCAGCCATTCAATAAAAGGAGCCGATTGGTTTGCTGGTTAGGCCGCAAGTGGGAAAAGCACTTCAAAGATATGCACAAGCACAATAGCCAGAACCAGCTGTGTGTTTGTGTATTATTTGAGCCAAACGGTACAAACTATTTATGCTGTTTTTGTCTGATATTATCAGTGATTTCAAATATGTTTTTGAAACATTAATGTGATGGTTTGGGGTTTATAGGTCTCTTCTCATTCAAGTAGATCCGATCCTGGGCTTGTATGACTGGAAATAACTGCCCTGAGGTGTTCCCAAGATGGCTGTTGAGGAGACAGACCTTTCTATGAGGGCCTTGCTTGCTTTTAACTGTGTTAGAGGGGAATTGCACAGTTTATTTCACAAAGAAGATGTAAACAAAGTCATGCAAATGCTCACTTCTAGAGGAACTGAGTCAGAATTCTGACTATGCCTGTCTGATGTCTGTTTTACGATAGTCTTGAAATGGTTTTGGCCTAAAACGTATTTTTAAATCCATTCATCACAGCGAGGTACATGCAGGGCATTGTGAATCAAAATAGTCACCCAAACGAAACTATTTTTTAAGATATTCTACAATTTTACCATCATCAGTATTATATATAAAACTCAGAAGACACATGTAGATAGTGAATAAAATGGCTGAATTTGTGTTGTAGACATCACAACCTCTGGTTCCTTTCACCACCACTGTAAAGAAATTCGTGTAAGTACGTTAATGATCCATTTCACATCAAACCAGTCTGACTGACTATATTTATATCTCAACCACTGATTTTTTTAAAAAAATAGCCTTTATCAAGTTTGAGGCGTACAGTTAGCACAACACTAATTGTTGTTAAAACTTACGTGACCTGTTGGCTACATTAGCCTTGTAAAAAACATGTCTGACTGACTACATTTGGGATAAAAGGGAAATTTGGTAAATTACACTTCTTGCTGAACTGTCACTTTAAATTTGCTGGTTGATGACAAAAGAGTGGGACAAGACTGTTAAAGAGAAGTTGTAAAAAGGGAAGTTATTGTTTTGTATGATGCAACTGAGGGAGAGAGTATGTGTTAAACATTTGTGTTCAGTGCAGTGTGAAGTGTATTTTTCAGTTTTTAAAGTTCCTCAGTAATTGCATGAGTGTGTGTGTGTGTGTGTGTGTGTGTGTGTGTGTGAAAGAGACAGTGAGAGAGACAGAGAGAGAGAGAGAGACAGAGAGAGAGAGACAGACAGAAAGCAGCATCCCAGAACACATGCGAGTCTTCAGACAACAGCTGCTAAGCTTTCAGTTTCAGAGCCTTACACACTTTTTCCAGCAGGACCTTTCAGAGGGGGTCAGTGAGTGCTTCATATACACAGCCACAATCAGGGAACAGTGTGTGTGCGTGGGTGTGTATGTTCAGTACTGCGCAAAAGTCAGAGAACACCCGTCTTTTATGTATTTTCCAGTCAAAATGATCAGGATATGTTTCCAAGGAGTTTAGATATAAGATAATCCATTTGCATAATGAAGGGAAAAGTCAAAGCAAGACAAGTGAGAAAAACAGAAGTTTCGAAAACTGGTCGCCATCAGATAAACAGTACACTCTTTAAAAAAGATAGTTCTTCAAGGGATCTTTAATAAAGGGAATGGTTCTATGTAGAACCATTAGTCCTATTTAGTACATTTCATGCTTACATGGTTCTTTGCTTGGTGAAAACATGGTGATTGATGGAGAATGTGTTGAATGTGTTTTTTTTTGTTTTTTTTAAGTTCTATATAGCACCAAAACAGGAATCAGGGGTCACAATGTCTGCAACTCATTTTATTCACTATCCAAAACCACCAATGAACCTCCATGTGTCTTCTGAGTTTTCTTATGTAATGTTGATGATGGTAAAATAGTGTTAAATCTGAAACAACAATCAAGTTTTCTTTGGGGGACTAATTTTCCTCTTCACCATGATTCTATTTCAAAATATACTTTATTGCAAAGCCTTCTCAAAAGAATCATAAAACAATGTCTCAGGCTTCAGGCAGCATATTCATAACTATTTCATGCAACATTTCTCTGTCAGGGAGCTTATAGATGCATTAACCTCTTCAAACATCTGGTTCCTATCACCACCACTGTGAACAATTCTGACTCTAGAATGGCATAGAATTTCACATGAAGCTACTGTGGATGACTTTGTTCTATTAATCTTAGCCATTTAATTATGTATGCATTTTGAATAATCGGGGGAATTCTATTTATATCTAGTCATTATATCTAATAGTCTTATATCTCTCATTATATGTTTGCGGTTTTAGTTATAAAGAGCCTTTCTTAGACCAAAGGTCACTTTTCAAATGAGAAAGAAACAGAAAACATAAGGGGCGAAATGTAATACTGCCACAGAACAGTAAGAGACATAAAAGAGATAATAAAACTTAAAAATAACAGTATTTTTTTCAAAGAATATAGTATTAAATACAATTTGTACAAAGTGTTTTGTACTGGAGTAAAAAGATATGTTTTCAACACTTTTAAAATGAGGAACATTAGCTACATCAACTGAATTTAATTATTTTTTGCGGCACATGCATTTTGTGTGAGACTACATATTTGTCTGTGTATGCATGTGTTTCTGTGTTTGTCTGTGTGTGTTTATATGTGCAGGGCTGGCTCTGGTTTACACAAGGCTTTGGGCAAGATTTTACTTTGGAAGCACCTGACTTACCTTAGTATTTTTTAATCAGTTATTTGAGATGAAAATGATTTAAAAATCATGTAGTATCCTATTTTTTTGCTTAGTGTCCAACATAGAATGTCTGGACATAACCAGTTGAAAATATGCATCTGACATTCAACAAAACAGCCACATCTTGGCAGAGCTATATATGAAAATATTACATGCAAAAATATGTTTTCATTTTGGGAAGCTTATATTGTGGGCAGAAAAATTGTGAAAATAGTCCTTATCAATACATACACTGTGTATACATCTGTTGCATCACTACAGAGTTCCAAACTGCCTCTGGAAACAAGATCAGCACAAGAACTGTCTGTCGGAAGCTTCATGAATTGGGTTTCCATGGCCAAGCCGCTGCACACAAGCCTAAGATCACTATGCGCACTGCCAAGTGTTGGCTGGAGTGGGGAAGTCCATATCGATGCACATGGTTTTGGAATGGGATGTCCAACAAGATTATTTAGTTTTGATGGTCATGTGTCCACATACATTTGGCCATATAATGTAGGTGCCCTTCATAGTCAGACTTTCCACCAGGGACCCCCAAGATTACGGCCACAATTTGAACCTTGCTTTTCATCGATGCAGGGCAATGATGTGGAGGCCCCACTGGCATTGCAGAGGCCCTCGGCTATTGCCTATTCCACCTACAGCTGGCGCCGGCCCTGCGTGTATGCCTGCATTTTTGTGTGATTGTATGTGTTTTGTATGTATATATATGTATGCAGGTAAGGCCACAGCCTGCATTCGTCTTTAAGTGCAGTGATATTCTGATGCGGGAGCGTGTGTGAGCTGGTATTGTTTCCCCCTTTTCTGAAAGCTGGAATCTGCGGGGCCATCTGCCGTTATCTGTGGAATGCGGCTCTTCGCTCATGGACATATATGTAGCAGCAGGTTGACGTTTGCGCTATTTTTAGCCTCCTCTTGTAGCTGGAGGTTGTCACGATGATGTCACACACCTCCTAAAATAAAGCGCAGTGTTTATCTTGGGCCATGCTGTGCAAGGGCTTCTCATGGCATGTTTGTTTGTGTTGATCTCTCCAGTTCACCATTCTTCTTCTTCCATTACAGAGGACTCAGTTCTGCGAAGTCCCTGTTAGCTCCCAGAACAGTGGGTGAGGGTTCAGGAGCCTTACTCAATTAATGGAATAGTTGGTGAAGACATGATTCGTAGCACTGGAGCTACCAGTTAGCAAATGTAGCTAACAAATAGTGGAACAGCCACTAGGTTAGCAGTGTGAACACACTTGCCTAAACTGTTGACTTGCCTATGTGGTGTCTACCATCAAAACTCTTTTTATTTTTATGATCTTTAACAATCTTAATATGAATAAAATATGTTTTATTTTAAATTTTAATAAGTAGTGCAGGGATATGAGTGCTAGCTCGCTGACAACCTTACCTAACAGCAATTTCTACAGAGGAATAGAGAGGATAGAGTCTGTTCTGGAGATCAGTATTATCAGTGGAATTTGGAAAAATCTAAAGTCAGAGGTCAGTATTTCCCTGGATGATGCAGTTCCTCCTGCCTTAGCCCAAATATAATGTATTAGCCAAGGCATGTCTCTGAAGCTTGCTTCTTTACTTTTACACTGGAGCTACAAGGCTAATGTAGTACATTAGCGATTAGTATGGGGCTAATTACAAGCTTAAATCATCACACACTCACCTCAAGCAACACTGAGTGGTTAAATCATTTCAGACAGACTTACTTATGTGGCTTCTCGCATTGACTGACACACTGTTGTCTATAAACACGGACTAAATGAATGTAGCAGTTATCTAGAAGCTCAAATTGTATCAATACTTTAGTCCATGTTTGTAGAGAACAGTGTGTTGTACAGCAGAACCCACATAAGCAGGTCTATTTGAGATTACTTAACAACTCCACACGGTTTGAGGCAAGTGTGTGATGATTTAGGCATTAAGTTAGCACGATGCTAACCTAGTGGTTATAAACTTGTTACTTGTTAGCTATATTGTCCTAGCAGCTCCAGTGTCAAAGAATACCAGAAGTATTGGGTGATTCTTTGTGTTTATAGTAAGGGAGAAAACTGTAAATGAGATGTTTTGCTGAACTACAGTTTTAAGTGGTAGAGTTTTGGTGGTAAGTTGTTTATGGAGTAGGGTTTAAAGGCTCGTAATGTGATCTGGATTCGAAAAGTGTTTACACATGTTCAAACTTGCCTGAATTTTCCAGAGGGTCTTGGAGAACCTGCACTTCTGCTGTACTAAGCAGCTAGGAGACAGTTGGGATGTTCAATAGACCTGAGATTTCACACATAAAAAACAAAAATAGATAAATACATTAGAATATTTTCAGTGTAGCCTTTGAATTAACAATATATTGCAACATATTCCATTTTCATCAGGGTCATTTCTAAAAATTTGGGAGCTATAAATAGCACCCTATATATATCCACCCCAGTCCTGTCATCTTGTGTGCAAGACTGAAAAAGGAATTAATAACTAATTCCTCACCTACACACTGAATTGGATCAAAAAGTAGTCAGCTGGTGAGGCTGGCAGCAGTAGGGTGATTGGTGTATTCAGCTGCATTTAGCCAAACAGCTAATCTAGCGGTGAGCTAGCTGGCAATCTTGCCTAACAGAAACAGTAAAATCACAAAAGTTCTATTACTTAAAACGGTCTGCCAACCAACTGCATATCATGCAATCTCTCTTTTGTGTGTTTACTGTAAAGAGGGGATAAAATGTTTAAAGGATTGTGCCTAAACACTGCAAAATTTAGCATCTCCTCCGTTTCATTTCTTCATTGTTGCCACCATTTCAGTGGTCAGCACAGCAAAGCTGTAGTGCTAAGGGTCGAGGATGCAAATGTAGATATCAAAGTTTGCCCAGGCTGGACTTGATTTTCAGTTTTGCACACTAACTTTATCGACTCCAGAAGTCAGCTATACAAAATTCTCACTTTGGCAAAAATACCCTGACAAATGCAACTCATGTTGAACGCTGTGTGTTTGTGTGTCAAATGTGTGGATGTTGATGTATGAATGTGCAGCAATGTGTGTGTGTGTGTGTGTGTGTGTGTGTGTGTGTGTACACTAAAAAACGTAATGCATTGAACTGACCTGATTGAAATGTATACATAATTTCCACATTATTATACAACAGTTAGCTCCACCCACATAGTCCGATTGGTTGAAAACCAGTCTATCTCTGTTCTTATATCTAAAAATCACAGTCCCTATTGTTCCATCCACCACCTGTTACTAAGCAGCAGCAATGGTCGCTTTACTCTAAACTGCTGGAGCTGCTTTTGTGGTGGAAGAATTGACTATTAATCCAGGCAGTAGGATACTGGAGGTGGTGTGTAGTGCTGAATATCACCTCATGTTATACACACACACACACTTTGGTAGTGTCAGTGGTGAGCAGATCAGGACTTGTCACAGTCTGCTGACAGATTCCACATTAGATGAGCGCCGTCAGTCATTTCAGGTTGTCTGCTGTATTCACACAGACACACACACACACACACATGTCAAAACAGAACCAGCAGTGTTTTCTGTTTCGGACAGCCAAAAATAGAGCACTGAGCCTAGAATGAATAAATAAAGGAAGTTTATTTTTTTTGTTTGTTTGATTATTTATTTAGTTTTTTTCACCATTTTCATTATTTACATAAAATGCACTAATTTATTTATTTGCTTATTTATTCTCTCAGTTGAATTTTTACATTAGATGCACTGATTCTGCAATGAAAGAATAAATAAATGTATGTATTCATTTATTTAGCTAGCCAGTTAGTTATTTTCACCATTTTCATTTTTAACATAAAATCACCTAATTCTGGAATAAATGTATTTATTTATTTGTTTTATTTATTTGTTATGAATTTATACAATTATTATTTTTTGTTTTTGAATGTATTTTGACAATTTTTATTTTTTATATAAAGTGCACATTTAATGATTTAATTTATTTTTAGTTTAATATATGTTGTCTTTTGTATTCTTTTTAATAAAGTGCACTGCTACTGAAAATTGTGAACAAATAAAGGAATTTATTTATTTATTTATCAGTCACTATTTTGATGTAAAATGTAACATATTGCATTAATAATCAAACATTTTTGACATTTTTATAACCACAACATTGCCTTTGATGCACCCAATGCTCAGAAATATTAAAACTGCACTTTTGTAATCCATGAAATATAGTTTTTCTGTCAGTGTGATTGAATGCACAAAAGAGCATTTTGGTGGAATCAGTAATTTTAACTAATCATCCTACACATTCTAACTCATTTTGTAGTGATCTGTTTTGTAGAGTGATGTACAGCAATGACAAAGTGCTGCATATCTGTAACAAACAAGCAAATAAATAAATGAATAAATTGCATTTCTCCACAGGTTCTTATAAATGTGACAGTGCCCTTCCTTTGCCTTTATTACAGCTTCACAAGTTTTAAAGCTTTGTTCTTTATATTAACCCACTACAGCTTTCACCACAGCCAACCTTGACCTAGATGAAGTCTAAATTTAAGTTGCGTCCCAAAAGCCCCTCATACATGCCTTACACCGAAATAAACACCTCTGTCTGTTTTCCCATGCTAATACGATCACTTATTAGTGAAGGCTTGGGCCTTAACTGCAGTCTGGCGGTCTGGAGGGGGGTTAGCATTAGCGCTGAAGCTAACGGCTGTGTTATAATGAGATTAGCGATGTTATTTGACTCTATTTGTTCAGCCAAGCAAAGCCTGTCTGTGTTAAAGCTGAGACTAAACACTACAAAGTAATTATACCTTCCTGATAGAAAATCAGATGTGTAAATATAAGATCATGCCATGAGCTAAAAGAAGTGCTACTGGAAAAACACTTGCATAACAGTACATTTTAAGAAACAGGCAAATTTAATTTAATTCAATAGCTGCAAATATAAACACATGATTGTGAATTTCCACTCACAGTTCACCTTATTAGAAACTCCTACCTTGTACGTTCATTCGCTGTCCACTTGAGCTCCAACTACCTTATAAAGCACTGCACAACAGCCATTAAGTGCAAGTTATTCATTTTTCAGATCTCTTTCAGATCTCTGAGGAGATTAGATAATCCTATAGTATAAGGAAAATAAGTGGAAAAAACAGGAGTTTCCAAAACTGGAAACTGGTAGACCACCAGAACTGTCCCTATCAGATAAACAGCACTTAAAGCTTTCATCTTTGAGAGATTTAAGAAAATCAAGCTCCACTTTTGCTTCAGAACTGAAAAAATCCACAGGTGTTTCAGTCAGTCCTCCTACTGTGAGAAGACAACTCAACAGTATGAGTCTGAAATTATGTGTAGCTGTCAAGGAGCTGTTATTGAGAAAAGTAAAAGACAACAAAGAAGCTGCTGGTGTTCTCAGAACAATGGACTGACCAGCCCAGAGTCCAGACCTCAACTTCCCTTAAAGTGTTTGGGATTAATTGGATCATGAGAAGCAGAAAATGCAACCAACTTCTAAGACTGAACTTTGGAGGTGTGAAAATATCCCTGCAGATTTCTTTGAAAAACTGAAAGCAAGTCTTCTGAAAACAATGGAAGATGTAATAAAGGCAGAGTGGACACAAAGAATGCTCAACAAATATATATTTAGTCATTGAGACTGTGTAATTTTCTATTAAATATGTTTTGTACACCAGTAAGGTGGAGCTACAAGAGAGGGGTTTCTGATAAAGTGGCCGGGGAGAGTGTACTCCATGTCACACACATGTGGTTAAACTCACACGGTAATGCAATCAAATTATGAAATGAAATATGACCATGTGTATGGTCACATGGGAACCCAGTTTATATGGCGATAATGTGTGAGCGAAAGCTGGTTGTACAGTGAGGAACGGTGACGCAGAGGAGCGAAAAGGGAAGAGAAGAATTTCTCTATTCTCTATTTATATCTTCAGAAAGAGGGGGAGAGGACAAATGTCTGCTCCATCTGCATTCAGACTGCTCTCTGAAGCTTCTGAGCAGAACAGAGGCCCAGTACAGCACGTACGCCTTCCAAAACTGTGTTTTAACTGCTTATGAATCATGTCTTCGGCTGGAAGCTTATATTATAAAGAAAACCTCTAATAGCCGTTCATTACAGGAAAAAAGAAAGTGTACTGAAAGAAAATGACTCAATATAAAAGGTGCCCATAGCTAACAAGGCACTGCTGGTTATGGGTGTTCAGAGCAGTCTGAAGGAAAATGCTCTGTTCTAGAGTCAGAATTGATCACAGTGGTGGTGATAGGAACCAGATGTCTGATGAGATTAATGCTAAAAGCTCCCTCACAGAAAGTTATTACATTAAGTGGTTATGAATACAGTGCCTAAAACAGTGTTTATGACAGCTTTGAGAAGATTTTGGTCTAAAAACATATTTTTCTAAATCTATTTATGGTGAGGAGGTACATGTAGTGGCGTTTTTAGGAAACTTTTTAAGGAAAAAAGTTGCCAAAGAAAGCTTTTTTTTTCAGATTCACCACTAATTTACAATCACCATTACATATAAAACTCAGAATACGTGGTAGTTTATTATTATTTTATATGTAAGGTAAATTGGCTATATAGACATCACCACCACTGTAAAGGAATCTCTGTCTGTAACAATGAAACATTTCACATCGAACCATTAAATAACTTCGTTGACATCTCAGTCACTGAATTAACAATTAACAGTAATGTGGAGGCGTATCATTCATCTCTCTCTTTCTCTCTCTCTCTGTCTCTCTCTCATCTCTCTCACTCTTTCTCTCTCTCTCTATCTCTCTCTCATCTCCCTCTCCTATCATTAGCTCTCTCAACCTTTTCTCTTTCTGTCATCCCTCTCTCTCTCTCTCTCTCTCTATCTCTCTCTCTCATATCCCTATCCTATCATTAGCTCTCTCAACTTTCTCTGTCATTTCTCTTTCTCACATCTTTATCTCTCTCTCTCTCTTTCTCTCTCCCGTCTTTCTCTTTCTCTCTCTCTCATCTCTCTCTCCCATCTTTATCTTGCTCTCTTTCTCATCTCTCTCTCCCATCTTTATCTCTCTCATTACTCTCTCTTTCTGCCATCTTTCTTTCTCTCATCTCCGTCTCTTTTTCTCTCCTCCTTCATTCTTGCTTTCTCATTTTGCTCTTTTCTTCCTTCTTTGTCCTCTCTCCCATCTCTCTTTCTTTCTCTCTCATTTTCTTCTCTCTCTTTATCTTTCTCATTTTGCTCTGTCCATCCGTACCTCTTCTCTCTTTCTTTCTCTCTCCCATCTCTTTCATTTATCTTTCTTTTTCTCTGTCTTTTTCATCTCTCACTCTTTTTCTCTTCAATCTCTTTCTTTCTTCTTCCATCTCTTTTTCTCTCTTTATATCCTTCTCATTTCCCCTCTCCCTCTATCTTTTTCTCTTATCTCTCTTTCTTTCTCATTTTGCTCTTTCCATCCATACCCCTTCTCTCTTTCTTGCGTTCGCCCATCTCTCTCTTCTCGCTCTCCTCTCTCTGTTCCTCCCCTTTCTCTCTCCCATCTCTCTCGCTCACCTTTCTTTTTCTCTGTCTTTCTCAACTCTCTCTCTTTCTCTCTGTAATCTCTTTCTTTCTTCTTCCATCTCTTTTTCTCTCCTATCTTTCTCTCAGATCTCTCACTCACACATTTCAGATCTCTCGCTTGAACCTCTCTTCCAACGTTCTCTCTCTCTATTATTATTACTAAGCTTTCAGGAGCTCTTTATCTTTCTAACATAACATCTCATCAAACCATTTTGACAGAGAACACAGTGTTAAACTAATGTGTGTTGTAGAAATGATGTGGAATGCATTTCCTCCATCATTAGATTTGCGAATTGCTAATGTTCATCTTCTGCATGCATTAGCTCTGAAGTGGATTAATGCAAAGGTCAACGTTGTTAAGTGTGTTTGCCTCTCATATAACAACCACACTTTCACCGAGGTTTCTGGACCATCGCGGTTGCCATGGCAACGAGCGTCCGAGAAAAGGCAAAGCGAGAATGTGCGGACAAATCAGGCATTGTGGCTGCTACTGTTTCTGCCGGTGTTGTTATTGTTGCTGGAGTTATTAGCCTCCCCTCCACACTGAAAATGTCCTTTCACCAGCAGTACAGAGTGTTTTTGGTCTTATTTCCCCAAGCTGCTTCAGATTTAGGCCTGCTTTGCCTGTTCCTCGCTTTCGTGTCTGTTCAGTTCTCGATTTGTGCTATTATTAAATCCTCGCTGAAACAAGGTCACTCCATCCTTCCCTCCATCAGGCTGCTACCTCTATTTCTGCCACAGTGAAGAAAAACTGTGCCAGTCCAGTTACAGCCTTCCACACAGAGCTTAGCTAACCATCTGATTTTTGAAGTTTAGAAGTTTATTTATTATTTCCAGTAAGAATGGAAATAACTCTCAAAAAAAGGTAATAAAACATCACTGGGGTGGCACTCTTAAAGGTATGTCTTCAGTACACTTAGTTAGGGAAAATAATTGTACTGAAATCCATTACAATTATAGTTTTCTGTTGTATTGACTCCACATACTCTGTCTTGTCTCCAGCTTTTTGATTTTATTTTTCTGTTGTATAACATTGGGTTATAAAAAGGTACAGATATGTACTTTTTCCCTGGAAAAAAATATTTAATGTACATAATTGGACCTTAAAACCATTGTTGTACCTTTGAGGGTACACTTACATTGTTTGTACCTTGATAAACAAAAAAAAGTTGTTCAGTGTGTGATCCCCAACATTTCACTTGCCCAAAAACATCTGCAGAAACCAGCCAGACAGAATGAGATACCCAGTTGTTTTATAATCTGTAAGGACTTTAAAAGTCATGAAGTGTATCCAAGGCTTAGCAAGCCTATACTCTACCAATTGTCATGCTAAATCTTCACACTCCCCTTAAACTTGAGTTGTTAAGTGATCTGTAATAGACTTACTAATGTGGTTCTGACACTGTATGACAAACTGTTAACTATAAACATGGACTCAAGTTCATCACATAGCTAAAAACAGTAGCAGCAGCCTAAATTTTGTTGAAGCCTAAATTTTGTCTGTACTTTTTGCCTGTTTTCCAGCTTCTTTTACTGATTAGCTGCATTACCCTTGTAGCTTGAGCAACCTAAAGAAGCAAACTTCAGACAACAAACATGTCTTGGCTGATCAACTACACTTTAACACTACACTACAACATTTATTTATATTCATGAAATGATTTGCCAAGGTTTTTCCCGTGCACATTTATCTAGTCCTAAAAGCTTTTGTACTCTGTAACAGCCGTGTTTAGTGCTAGCACTGCTGAATGAAGATGATTGTCCTATTTCTGGCCAGGGATGATGCTCAGCTGTTGTTGAGTGGGGATCAGCCGTGCTGGACTTCACTCACTCTTTCCCTCTGTGCCCTCCTGTCCCCTTGGCCTGGGATTAGTGATCTTAGAGTTATTCTATTCTAGTGAAATTTCAGGCAGCAAAATAACACAAATTAGCATTGGGGGCTATATGTAGATATGCCAGGTGGCTGTGAAGTCAGTTTTAGTCAGCAATGTTGATTATGGAAAAAACGTTGTTTGAATCTCAACATTTACTTTAATAAATGCTCTATAATGTTCACATGATCCACACAGTCATTCTGACAGATTGTATTACACCACAAAGTGTAGGGGGCGACATGGTTTCTACTGTTTCTTTTAAAAAGTGTTCTATAATGCTTAATAATATTCATATGATCCACACAATCATTATGACAGATTGTAATACACTACAGGAAGTGTACGGGGTGATATAGCTTACATTGTTTCATGCTCTATAATGTACATATGATCCACACAGTCATTTTGACAGATTGTAATACACCACAGGAAGTGTAGGGGGCAATATGGCTTGTATTGCTTGATTTTGAAAAGTGCTCTATAATGCTCTATAATGTTCAAATGATCCACATAGTCATTCTATCAAATTATAATACACTAAAGGAAATTGAAGGGGGCGATTTGGTTTCTATTCCGCGAAAGAAGAAATCGTTAGTTGTTGAGACGGAACTTGGAATGATGGTAGTGGCAAAGAAATTGAAGGAGAGGTTGAATGGTTTGATTAGTCAATTAAGCAAACAATAATCAGAAGATTGATTCCAATCCAAGTTAGTGCCAATCCTACACATTAGCATTTCTGGATATGAGTCTTCAGGAGCTGCTCTCTTTGTCCCAGTAGGATAATTAATGCTGCATGTTTAGGGAGATAGAAACTTGATGCTCAGCCATTAATCAGGAAGTTCACAGGCTGTTTTCCATCAAATATTTCCACTAAAATACGATCTATCATTTTTGCTCTAAAAACAAGATGGATGGATGGATTACATTTATGTTCCACGGTTAAACTACACAAACTAACTACTAACTACTAATTACTAATTACCTCACCCCTCCTGTTAGCACACTGAATTCTTCTCACATTCATACTGACAGATCATCATTACAGGCTTCTAACTGTGTCACTGACGTTCATGGTCTTCACTGTGATACGATCCTAATTGTAGTGACTCTTTTTCACTAGTAACAGTGACTCAATATCATAGATCTATTTCTCATTGTCACTCTGATAGTCCTGTAACAGTAGTCATCAGTTATCACTAGTTAATATAAATACCTCTGTCCAGTGACAGGCTTGTTCTTTTTTCCATTTCTCAATATTCAATATTTTATTTATATTTTATATATATTTAAAATCTCAGTCTCTGTTCATATTGCTCTTTTGTTTTTGTTTTGCTGTTTGGCATCACCCAGAGCAGGATGGGTTCCCCTTTTGAGTCTTGGTTTCTCTAAAGGTTTCTTCCTCTTACTCTTAGGGAGTTTTTCCTTGCCACTGTCACCATTGGTTTGGGGTGCCTCATGGGGACTTGGTCCCAGATTTTCTGTAAAGCTGCTTTGTGACAAAGCCTGTTGAAAAAAACACTATATAAAATTTGATGACGTTGTCATGTGCATACTAGGGTTGAGTCATTTTTGAATATTCGAATAGTAATGAAACTGAATGAAATAAAAAAAATGAATAGTAAATTAGGATTTTTAATCTGCAAATTAGCTTCTTTCTAATATTTTACATTCTCATATTGAAGAACCTTGGAATATCTGAACTCTATACTCCAATAGTGGGAGTGAAGAGCCTGTGTTAAGTTTTGGTCTGAGTCTCTTATCTGTTTCATCAAAGAAGGAAGCATAGAAATTCTACTGCAGTCGGTTAAAGGCTACTGCAAGGGTCTCTGCCACCGGGTAGCATAGAGTATAAATCGCAGCACTGAAAGGTGCCAACAAACAAGAATCGCAAATTCATTTAACACTAATTGTAGATTTAATAGAATAAACATTTCAAAATCACAGAGTGAATTTGTCATTTGGTATCAGCAAACAAACTCACTGTGCTCCAGGTAAAACATATGCTAGCATGTTACGTAACATATGCTTAGCATTTATCTGTTTATCCATCCAGTCAAAATTAGCTTGACTGCCTTTCTCAGTTCATCTACTCTGGATTTGTGCTCTGGGTTTAACATAATACAGCAATAGTAACATGCTAATGGGCATCACTGTCTTTGTCAGTGTCTGCCTGCACATCTGTTGTGTAGTAGCCTGTTGACTGCAGGGTTATTATTCATGCATGTTTTAAACAATACCTTAAAATTTCAAATATCAAATCTGACTAAAATGATATTGGATTGGCGCCATATCTAGTGTATTTTTAAAAACAATGTATTGTTCTTCAAACTAAAGTAATGTCAAAAAAATAAAGTTGAATCACTGAGATTCTGTGATGTTTCTCAATGATAAATCATCCATATATTGTTTTAATTGTGAGCTGCGAGATTTACATCCGTACTGTATAGTGAATATGGCATAGTTCTGAATATAGACCGAAGACCTCGCTCTTGTTGTGGTATGGTCCACTCTGGAGCTTTGGGAGTGGGAGAATGAGGTTCCTGGAACAGCTGTGAGTGTGTGAGAGAGCAGGGGGGGTTTAACACAGATCTATCTGACCCCTCACCTCGCCTGTCAGAGTTAAACCCCTGTGTCTCTATCACTCGCTAATTCAGCATGCTAGGATTCAGGAGGAGCTATTACAGCTTTTATAGCAGAGGGAAGGAGCGTACCATACACAGAGGGTGTGTTTGCGCCAGCTCTACTAGGTTTAACCATAAGCTGGCTTTAAAGTAGCTAAGTTTTGTTCTAAGTTAAGCTTTACACTGTATAGGCAGCATATGCAGTACAACTGTGCTTCAACTATACACAAATGAGCAATTAAACTGACAACTTGAGACTATTTTCCATGTGCTGTTGACCCCCTCCCCCAAACCAACCCTCACCCTAATGGGCCTATTTTATGGAAAAACATTTTTATTAAATAACTGTAGTATGTTATGGACACAGTATGTAAATATTATTAAATGCACCATTCACTCCATACTTTCCACATATGGAAACTGAGCAAAAACAGGCCATTTTGAATTGTCACAAAGAACAACACATTTACTTATATCAGCAGATTTGGCATGTAGCAGTTTAGCTCTGCCCATTCACACTGAAGTTATAAAGAATGTTTCAGCCTGCACTGCTTTTTGAATGAGGTCCAATAGGTCTCTGTAGTTGGTATCATTCCCATATTAGTAACTTAAGGTGGATTTCTCTATGACAAAAATGTATAGGATTTTCAAAAGTTGCCGCTATCGCACCCTGTGGTAAACAAAAAGGTTCCAAACCCAATTTGTTTTGTCCTATGTACATTTTGTCTACTGAATGTCACTGGACCCTCTGAACTATGAGGATGTTAAGGAGATGAAATATAAAAATGTTATATCTGTGCTAATAGTTTTCCAAAACCACAAATGTTCATCATCTTGGGCTGAATTTGTTTTCCGTAAAGTGATGAATACCCCCCCCCACACACATGCAGTACAAAGGCAGCTGAATTGACAGCTGTGATGCTCAAGCATGTGATCTGAGCTCAGTGCTCTATTATTGCTCCAGAAATCTGTGACTGACTGAAACACACACACACACACACACTTATTCAAATGCTTGAGCTTCATGTGTACACCCCTGTGCCCAATTGCAGACAGCTTTGACTTTCCAGTAGCATCTATATGTATAGCACTGACATTATTACTGTCATTTGTGCACTGGGCACTTTTTCCCTCTGTATTACACCTTTGTGGGGTTTCCACAATAATCACCTATTAATTACCCATTTTCCTTACGTATATACACATATATAAAACTAAACTGTGTGTTTTGTTATTCTTTGTTTATCGAAAGTGTAATCTAGACAAGTGTTTAAAAGGACACCTGTTCATTCAGCATTTCTTCTGAAATCAGGGTATTAATAGGGGGTTTTTCCCCCTTTGCTGCATTAACAGCTTCTACTCTTCTGGGAAGGCTTTACAATAGATGTTGAAACATTGCTGTGTGGATTTAATTGCATTCAGCCACAAGAGCATTAGTGAGGTCAGGTACTGATGTTGGATTATCAGTTCTCCATCACAAACTCCAGTCCAACTCATCCCAAAGGTATTCAGTGGAGCTCCACCCAGAGAACACAGTCCCACTGCTCCATAATCCAATGTGGGGGGCTTTAATACCCCTTCAGTTGAAGCTTGGCATTGGGAATGGTGACCTTAGGCTCGTGTGTTGCTGCGCAAGTGTGTCCCTTCTATTGAGATCTTATAGTCTACATGCGTGATTGAATGCCTGTATCTGCAGGCAAATTGCTGAATTCACTTAAGGGCAGTTTATTTAAAAAGTCAAAAGTGTTTTTTAGGTATTAAATAATGCAAAATGTTAAAATAATGATGTCAAATGTTGCTTTGCATCATTTCGTTCAAGTATGTATTTGAGTTTTTAGGTTGAAAAACCTAAATTTTTTTTTAGGATGTAGTGGCCCTTAAGGTACACAATATGGCCAAAAGTATGTGGGCACCTGACCATCACACCTATGTGATCTTGCTGGACATCCCATTCCAAAACAAAAGGAATTGATATGGAATTGCCGTATGGATATGATAACCTCCACTCTTCTGGGAAGGCTTTCCACAAGATTTTAGAGTGTGTCAGTGGGACTGTGTGCCCACTTGTAAGGTCAGGCACTGATGTTGGATGAGAAGGCCTTGCTTACAATCAACATTTCAATTCCGAAGTTGTTTAGTGGGTTGAGGTCAGGGCTCTGCACAGGCCACTGGGGTTTCTCCACACCAAACTTGTCAAACCATGTTTTAATGGAGCTTGCTTTGTAGACCAAGTTATAATGATATCGTTGTATGCTGTAGCATTAACATCACCCTTCACTGGAACTAAGGAGCTGAGCCCAGACCCTGAAAAAGATCTCCAGACCATCATCCCTCCTCCACCAAACTTTACTGTTGGCACTACACATTCTGGTAGGTAGTGTTTTGCTCGCATCTGCCAAACTCAGATCTATCCTCAGATAGTGAAGTATGATTCATCACTCCAAAGAACATTGCCACCACTCCAGAGTCCAGTGGCATTGTGCTTTACACCACTCCAGCTGACGCTTGGCGTGGCGCATAGTGATCTTAGGCTTGTGTGCAGCTGCTCAACCATGGAAACCGATTTCATGAAGTGCCTGACATGCAGTTTCTTGTGCTGATGTTGCTTGCAGAGGCAGCATGGAACTGTGTAGTGAGTGATACAGCACACGGTGACCCCACTCTGAGTTTACGTAGTGTACCACTTCGTAGATGAGCTGTTGTTGCTCTCAAACACTTCTATTTCACAATAATAGCACTCACAGTTAACTGGGGCAGATCTAGCAGGGCACAAATTTCTGACTAACTTGTGAGAAAGGTAGCATCCTATGAGAGTGCCACGCTTAACCCCTTGAAAGGCCTGGCAGGCCCAAAGTTTTATTACAGGCTTCTATAACCTCAACCTTGAGAATACCTCAACTAGTTTGCATTGAAGACCCTGTAGTTACTGAATAATAAGCCTTAATATGTAAACAGCCTGGGATTTTAAGAGTTTAAAGATCACTGCACTCTTCACTTTGTCTGTAGAGATTGCATTGCCTGATTTTATACACCAGTTTACAATGGGTGTGGCTGAAACACCTGAACTAAATAATTAGGAGGCTTGTCCACATACTTTTGGCCATATAGGTGGCGCTCATAAAGTGGTCAGTGAGCGGACAAGGAAGGTGTTTCTAATAACGTGGATGGTGAGTGTATGTCTCAGGCAGGGTGAAAGGTGAAAATCAGCACATGCTCTGGAGACCCTGTCACTTTATCATTTCAAGTCTTGCCATTGCACTCTCACATTCAGCGTAAGATCAAAGCCTGGTTAGGCCTGTCAGTGTGATAGCTCCTCAGTCTGGCCACTCACTCCAGCCAGGACTGAGAGTGCGTTTCAGGCGCCAGTGTCTCCATGGCAACAGGCAGCGGGGGTCTGGATTTGCTCAAACGTTCTTCACTCGTCTTCACCAGTTTATGGGTCACCCAGTGCACAGAGCTTTTGTACTGGATGTATGTCCATTATGTAGATTTATTTTCTTCATCAATATGTGGCCACTGAAAGTTACAGAATCTAGATTAAGATTTAAGATTTTGAGAATTTCATCCAAATCTAGGATCCTTAGAATTCTGGAAGTTTAGAATTCTAAAGAATGCAGCTTTTTTTTAATTAAAAAACTAATGATTAATAATTCAATGCGTTCAATTTCATTGTACCGCCCACCGTACACCCATTATTACATAAAATGTTAATACTACATAATAAAATAGAAGGTAAAGAATATAATGGTAAAGTTAGAAAAGGAGCTAAAGTTAAAGTAGTGTAGTATGTAGTATGTAGTAAGTAAGTAGATAGCTAAAGAAGGTAGGTAGCAAAAGCTAAAGTTTTTAGTGAGCTAAAGTTAAGGAGTTAGCTTAAGAATCTACAGGGAGATTCATTTGAAAGAGGCCCTGAATATTCTGTTGTAACTCCCTTTAGGATGAAGCAGTCTGAACCAAAAAATACGCTACATACCTTGAGGCACTACTCAATACTGTACACCACCATCCTGATGAGAAGTCGAGCGACCGGGTGAAGGGGTATGGGGGTATGCACCTAGAAGTTGCAAACGGAGGTTAAACGTCGCAATGGCTGTCCTGCACCAACCTCATCACTCTGACGCAGGGGCATCCCGGCTTGTTCGAAGCTCCATATACAAGAGCTATTACAGAATACTGGGGGCCTCTTTCGAGTGAATCTCCCTGTATAACCTAACATGCCTGGTTACTATTAAACCATTTTGGAATCCTTAGCTGTATGTTGCAAGTAGCCAAACACAAATAACTCTTGTACAGTGTAGTGGGGGTCTACTTGGTTCATTGACCATTTTGAAAATTTCAAACTGCAGTTTCCTCTGGTAGCTCCACTCCTTCGTCTATGTCACCCTGCAGTCCGCTGTGTGCAAAATAACTAATTTTGTTTTTTGGGTGGTTCTACAATCATCCAGGTATTACATTAGTACGCTGCAGAAGTACTTCTATACACGGACAAATTAAATTTATTTGACTACCTTACCACTTTGATCTTATCAACAACAGCAAACAGACATTACCACAAAAATAACGTCTTTAGTGTATACCCCTCGAACAGATAAACATCAGGAGCTTCTTGCAGACGCACACAGGAATTCTGTAAATACAGCCTTCAAAATTTGTAAGGTGATATGCCCAAACATTTACTGTGAAAAAACAGTTGAAAGTGGAAAAGCGAGAGAGAGTTTGTGGCTGGATAAGATGAAGACCGCCGTTAGACAAACACTGCAGCAGCGGTTGCTGTGGTAACCAGGAAATAATCCAGCAGTTTTGGAGAAGAGTCCAAGCTGGGATAAAAACGAAGGAAGGCTGCCTCACCTTTGGGGGCCTCAAAGTTCCTGGACAATTCATGCACACTACTGTTTCAAAGTTTAATGTCACTTGTCATATTGAAAATTCCTATTCATTTGTTCATTCTGAACACATTTATAATATGTATTATAATATATATTATAATTATTTTAATATATATTTATACATAGACACATCTATCTATCTATCTATCTATCTATCTATCTATCTATCAATATATATATCTAGGGTTCAGATGTATTGGAATACAAGTATTGGGAATATGTATTCAGAATACAACAATTAAGTATCTGCATTTAGTTGCTTTTTATGAAGGCAGTATTGAGAATACCGTTAATTTTAATATTTTTAGTAGAATACTTCTCCTATTATTTCTCTCATAAAAACTGCCATCAATGCTTGTTTATGACCTATGTTAGAATCAGCGCACAACATGTAGCAAACATGCTCAATTAATTAATTGATTAATGGCTTCTTTACAAATGCTGATGTTCCTGCTAAAACATGAGTAGACTGATAAATCAATGTGATGTACTAGTTGTTTATCTTTGTGTTACTGAGCTCTTTTCAAGGATTGATCAAACTATTAATCTTCTCAGTAGAAGACATGTTTGCAAGTGAAAAGTTTAGTATCAGTTCTGCTTGGGGATTTGTGGGAGCAGCGATTTATTCTATTCATCCTACCGTTCAAATGTTTGAATTCACTTGTCATACATTCTAGATATTCATTTTACTATAATCTCATTTTTTAGAACCTCAGTGATTTTAGAAGAATCACCTGAAATATTGAATATAACATGTAGAAATACCATCTGGTGCCTAGTTTTAATATTTGAATCTACTTTACAAACTACTAATGTTTATAAATTAATAAAAAATTATTCATATGAGAAGGGATTCCAAATTTTTGCACGCTAGTGCGCTCCCACAAATAAGAACACACACACACACACACACACACACACACACACACACAGAAATGTTAGCTTGCCAAGAGCTGATTCATGTGCTGAGAGTGCTGAAATCCATTACTGTAAGTTTGCTCTCTCTGGACGTCGTGGAGGCTGATGGATAGAGTTGAGGAAAGTTTCATGAGGAACTGAAAACCTCCAACTAGGAGAAGAGGTGAAAAGCAACTTATAGCTCGATGAAATTTACCCCATTTCCCCCTTTGTTACTGTTGATGTTACTGTCTGAAGTATGCTTCTTCAGTTTTAGCACTGAAGCTACTGGGGCTAATGTAGCTAACAGGTTATGGAAGCTATTTAGCATGCTAATTCCTGCTAACTGCAGGCCTAACTGATCACACACTCACCTCAAACTGTGTTGAGTTGTTTAGTAATCTCAAACAGACTTGCTTATGTGGTTTCTGACACCGTATGACACACTATCTATAAACATGGACTAAACATTCAAAAAGGCTTCAAGATGGCGACTGCTACTGTTTTTAGCTATGTGAGGTACTTTCGTTCATTTTTAGAGAACAGCGTGTCATCACTGCACTCATGTGTTATGCTTTACATTGCCATTCTAGCTTTTGGCTTTGCTGGTTTTTTTTTTCAGCTTTTGACTCATTTTCCTGTCAGGCTTTGTTCATCAGTGACCTGAGCTTTCTGTGTGTGAGTTTCATCATGAATCATTACACAGACTTGCAGATCCACACTGACACTGGCCTGGATCCTCGCCCACTTAAATTAGCCTAGCAATTACACACTTACTGTCAACTCTCAGCTGCCTTCATTGTCTAGCTAAAGCAGAAGAGATCCAGACATGAATAGTTAGATTGCATAAGTCAATCATGTGTCAGTGGTAAACAATTATCAACACTCAAAAATGATCAGGAACAAAACTACAGAATAAAAATACAGAATCATTCATCTGTCTGTCTAGCTATGAAAGACAGGTGTGAGCAGAATTTGCTGTAGGGAGATGGCTGAAAGCTTTTCCTGTTTGTTCTCACTATATAAAGATTTCTTTCCCCTCACAATGTCAGAGAGCCGGACAGCCGGACAGCCGAAATAGTAGAAAAGCTTACACTATTGTTTGTTTTTTGTTGCTGTTGTTGCTACATGAACATGCTGATGTTACTAGCATGAACAACACAGCACATCATCGCTATATTTTATCTGTCAAGATACTTTATTAACTTAAGGTGCACAAATGGTTACTGCACCACTGTCATCACCATGTTGACCAGTGGTGTGTCAACAATATGGCGGTGGTGACAATTGTGACGTCATTTGAATACTTTCTATAATGGCTGGGACTGAAGATCACTCACATGCTGTATATGGTGGCAGTGCCCCAAAATACAAACCCATATTAAAGAGGATCATTTTTGAGTATTCTAAATGTACAGATTGCTACAATACACATTTACAATGATATATCCTAGGCTACCTACCAGAGAAACTGACCAGAACTGACAAATACCTACAGACTTTTTTCTTAGCAGTAGTAATAAAAAAAAATCTTTATTTGGGATGACGGTTTTAATGGAACTGTTAAGAACAAATAAAACACAAGCTAATTCCACTGATTCTGCATAATTTAATAATTTAATAATTAGAGATGTATACAGAGTCATTCAGAGTGGTTTGCTGTGAAATGGTTTAACGTACAGCCATTTACTGACTTGGATTTCTTCACAGTGGTGGTGATAGGAACCAGGGGTCATGATGTCTACACACGTCTACACACGTTGACTATCCGAAAGTGAACCTACACAAATCTTCTGAGTGTGTATATGGATGATTCTACCGAATTGAGTTGAAAACACGGTTTAGATTTTTAACTCATTTGGAATCCTTTTGCTTTGAGTGACTCTATTCCTTAATTATGTTCATTTTATTAAAATAAATGACTGAACATTCCATTTTGTCACTAACAAAACAAGCATAACACTACCAGTAGTGACTCACTGTTTCAGTATTGACAATTTTAGCTAATTTTGAGCAGAACTTAAAAAACACTAGCCAGTGCATGACCAACAAACACAGTTTTAAACAGTTATACACACATAAAATCATAACATTTTCATTAAAACACAAAAAAGTGTACTTTTAAATATGTGTTTCCATAGTGACATGAAAACATGGAACAGCATTTTAAATAAAGTTTTTTATTTTTAGTATTTTATTTTTTATAAAAATGAATTTATAATAAATATATCTTTAACTTCAAATTTAAGTACTTAGTGGTTAGGGGTTGGACAGACACCTACCATAGAAAGTACCCTATCAATAATAATTTTGTATATATTTAGTTTCTTACTGTCTGTATCAGTTCTAACTAATTCAGTTGAATGATCTATACTTATTGTTGATGATGGTATAATAGTGGTAAATCTGAAATGTTTTCTTTGGGGACTGTTTTGCTTTGAAAAAATCTGATCTCAAAGCTATTGTAAAACAATGTCTCAGACATTGTGTTGAGCATGCATAAGCAATTTTTTTTTCAGGGAGCTTTTAGAAACATTAAACTCTTCAGATGTCTGGTCTAAGCTGCTGAACAAAGTGATGAGCTAAATTTAGTGAATGAAATGTTTTACATCAAAACATTTATTGCCAAAATATGCATAAACTGAAAGACAAAGTTGTGCTTATGCAAAATATTGTATTCATGTGAAAATGATGTGCACATTTGAATCAAGCCATTTCAGTGTACTGTACTCACTCTGATGGGTTGCAGCCAATAACAACACACTGCAGTGCCAAAATACGCACTTTACCAGCACAGTGGAGCCAGACCACCCAGCTGTGGATGAGTGCAATAGACGCAAAAGCCAAAATAATAATAATAATAATAATAATAACAATAATAATAATAATAAAAAGACCCTACCAGGGAAAAAAATATCACAAATATCACTTTACTGGTCAAGTACACTTCGAATTGATGCATATATAACAGATGATACAAAATAGAAATAGTAAGCAAATAAAAACAAAGGGTATTATAAAATATACACATCCATAGTATACTGTAAAAAGTGGCCCATCAGATCTACTTAAAAAAATGACTTCATATGGTAACAAGTGAATTACCTAGTTTTATTCAACTCAAAAAAACTACTTTTATTGAAAAAAACGTTTATTCAAAGTATTTATTTAGGTTGAATAAAACTAGTTAGTTTACTTGTTACCACATGAAGTCATTTTAGGTAGATCTGACGAGTCATTTTTTACAGTGTATGTTACCTAAATGTACATGGCATTTAATATGAGCTAGACAGGTGGGATGTGACTATTACAGGTGCAGAGGTACAAAGTGGAACATGACAAATGTGCCAGTGCATTTTGTCATGTGCTAATTTGCAATTCATCTGTTGTAATAAGAGAAAATGATGTGAAAATGTTAGAATAAAACAGCAGAATCTTTGTCCTGACCCAAAGTGACTCACTTGTGCAAATAAATATCATTTGGCATTTTCCTAACAGCATGGACCAACTTCGAGCTAAAATAAACAGACTTGTCAAAATTTCACTAAGATAAAGTTCTCAAGTGAAGCAAGGGTTTTAAGGGGAATTTCACCAATTTATCAAAATTTCTGCATAATGTAGTTCTGAAGATGTTAATTAAGCCATTCACAGAGTGGTTTGATGTGAAATGGTTCATTGTAGAGAAACTTGCTGACTCATATTTCTTTACAGTGAAGGGGTCACAATGTCTGCAACGCAAACATAGCCATTTTATTTGCTATTCACAACCACCAGTGAACCTACATGTGTCCTCTGAGGTCTTATATGTTGATTATGATAAATTAGAGTTAAATTTAAAAGGTAAATTTTTATATTAAAAGCATGTTTTATGGTCATCCACATCCATAGCAAACTAAACGAATGAGAGATTCTTTTTACAGTATTCATTTTTATCCCACAGTGCTAATAATGACATCGTGCTGCAGGTCCAGAGCATGTGAACTAACAACTTTTATTAGTCCCTTTAGTTTGAAAGTAATTCAGTTTTGAAATTTATGAAATGCTTTAACTCAATACAGCCTCAAAAATGTGTGAATGACAAACTTCAGCTGATCACCATCGCAACCACCTAAAATACTATAAAAACCTTGTGGCAACACCCTAGCAACCACCTGGGAAATGTTTAAGCATGCTTAAGCATTTACTCTGCATTTTATTAAGCACTCATTTGTTCTCACAAAAGTTTTTTTTTATATTTTAAAAGAAAATCTAAGAGAACATAAACCAAACTGACATCCTCCAAAAATAAATGAATGACATACTCTTTTTACAGCCCTACAAACCTTGCAAGATCTTTAGAATTTTTTGAAATGTTTGTTTATTTTAAAAAGTTGACGACTTAAGTCATCCCCACTTCCCTCAACAGACTTTTCTTACAGCCTTCAGTTTTACCTCTCTCTAAATGGCTAGTGTGTTTGATGACATCATGCTGAAGCTTCTGTTGAAGAAAAAAGGGGGCAACGCGTGACATCACCATGAGCTTGCGATAATTTCACAAAATTTCATTCTGTTTTATTTATTTTATTTTATTTAGGTCCACCATACGTCTCAACATAAATGAAAGGACTTTTTCCATACAGCGTTCATTTTCACTGACAATGATGTCATGGTGCAGCTCTACGTAGGAGGAGAAGGAGGGTTGGGGGAAGCGTGACGTCACTGCCATCTGAAAACTTTTTCTTTTTTAAATCTTAGTTCACACAGTGCTACATCCCCCGAAATCAACAAAATACAGACTTTTTACAGCATTCGTTTTCGCTGGCGATGACGTCATGCCGCAGCGAGGCCGTGCAGGAGGAGGGAACGCGGGCAAGGGCAACGACGTAACCACAGGCAATCTCGCGAGATCGCGTTATTAGAAAAAAGCCACACCAATCCCTGTGTGATTTTTTTTACCCTCCTCCTCCTCCTCCTGCTTCTCCCACGCCCCGTTGCGCTGTGGGATCGTGGCGGAGTAGAGAGAGGGAGAGAGAGAGAGAGAGGGAGACTGACTCGCTCACATACACACACACACACATACACACTGTTAAAGCGAGCTCAGGAGTGAAAAACACAGCGCGCACCGGGTCCAGGGGGGGGGTCTGTGTTGTGATGAAGATGGCCGACGCTAAGCAGAAACGGAACGAGCAGCTAAAGCGCTGGCTGGGATCAGAGACCGACCTGGAGCCGCCGGTGCTGAGGAAGAAGAAGACGAAGGTGAAGTTCGACGACGGCGCCGTGTTCCTGGCCGCCTGCTCCAGCGGAGACACCGAGGAGGTGCTGCGGCTCCTCGACCGAGGCGCGGACATCAACTACGCCAATGTGGACGGCCTCACCGCCCTGCACCAGGTCCTTTAACCCTTCTCAGTCTGCTGAAACAGCCCTCCGTGCGGCTGTCTGATCAGAAAACCCGGCATTTTTACTCCTTAACCTTAACTGCAGCTTAACGTTTTCGCACCAGCTTCAGCATTAGCTTGATTTGGTTGACTGTAGCACACCCTTAGGACCCTTAACGCTTCTCAGTTTGCTAAAACGCACTCTAATGCGGATATTTTATTATAAAACCCAATATTCTTATTCTTAGTTAAGTCCTGAGCGAAGTAACAGAAAGAGGTTAATACACCTAACATTGGTTTGCCAAGTTAACTAACATTATAACGTTTGCAGTTGAATTGGGAAGAATGTCCAGGAAAAAAAGAACGGATGAATCAAATTAACCCAAGAGGAGATCATTTTATAACGTTAGTCCCCTGAAAATCAGAAACAGGCCCAACACGCCAGCAGGACGTTCCTGTCTGTGTGTTTTGTTCTGGTTTTTGGTCACTTGTTCTGGCCTTAACGTTACAACTTCAAGCTTGAAACATTCGCTTCATGACGTTAACGTTAGCGCGTTAGCACACCCTGCTAGGCATAACAGAGCCGCAAAATGACCTCAAAAACGCACACTTAATTCATTCGCGCTCCTCTAATGAATGAATTAAGTTTATAACTCACTAATTCACTCTTAATCCTAAAAATGCTTTCTGAATGTGGGTTATTTGTCAGTTTTTGTTCTATTAGCTCGCTAGCTCTAGCTTAGCAGGGTTGCTAGCTGTGGCTAAGTTACAAATCCCTCCAAGAGCTGCACACAGGAGTCGTTATGGTGTGAAAATGTCAAATGCTCGTATTTTTAAACTGATCCTGGTTAAAACACTGTGGATAAGGGAATGTAAATAATGTGTGTGGAAATGAAGGGTGTTTCCTCCTCGAAAGTTGCATCTGCTCAGGTTATACTGGACCCGTTGGGAATATAAGAGATCTTGCAAGAAATGTAGGTGGTTGTTGACTTGAGGTTTGGGGAAACTCTTGGACCTAAACCTCGCATGAATGCAGTATAAAGATTCAGATTCTGTTCTCAGTTGACTATGAATGGAGCCCCTTTGCTTATAGGAAACGAGTAATAGTGCACTGTGTTTTCAGCACCTGTGTCGCAGTCTGGTCAAAAATGGCTGGACAGCTTTACAGCTGTATGGAAGAGACGTGTCAAGCTTGAAATAGCATCAGAAGCTGTACTGGAAAGTGTTTGATGGTGGTCTGAGATTGTCTGCAATGATTGTATTCCTCACTAGACTCATTACATTTCTCTAAGGAAGTAGTGGGTGCAAGATTTGGACGCTGACAGCCGTGTTTGCTCGTCAGCTTTAGAGATGTCATTTCTGGTTGCTTTAATGTTTTGCGACATTCTTGTTCACTGACTGTTGCTCTTTTGAGTTTGGTTCTTTTTTTGTGAGCAGTCTCAAAACATGATTATTTTTGGATTGATAACGCACAAACATTTTGTCTGTTTATATATTTAAGCAGTTGATAAAATAATCGAAGTGAATACATAAGTTTATTATATCAAGACCGTTGGTTTTAGTTGTCCTTTACAGGGACGTGAAGTGTGTTTTTTGTGCCCAGTGCCAGACTAATGCTGCATAGTTCAGAAGAAGTTTTATTGATCTTTGTGTACAGAATTTATGAGAAGCTTTATATTTTGCTTGCAAATAAGCAGATTAACACAGAAAAATCAGCACTAAGAGGAAAGACAACAAGAATCTGTCCATATTGTCTGTATAACAGAGTTTTTAATCAGTGATTGACAGTTTTATTTATTTTGCCTTAGGCAGTATTGCATGACATATTTTAATATTACTGTTAAAGAAACGTAATCCGTGGTATAAGGTCCAGGTTGTGTGCACTGAGCTGTAATACTGAAGCAGTGCCAGAACCAGTACTACTGCTGTGTGCAAATGAATCATAAATCTACAGACCTGCTGAAGACTTTTAGGGCTGCACCGATATGGAATTTCAGGACTGATGAGATTTTTACTATAAATATTACTTTATTGTAATTTAGATGGTCACGATGTGTTTCATATATGAAGTGTAGTGTGTAAGACAGGTTGAAACTCTAAAGATGGATCATTGATTCATTTCACGTAGATAAATCAGACATGACGGTTATTACAAAGGTTTACATGTTTAGCAGGCGCTCTTTTTCAGTGTTGCAGAGTAAGATACATATAGTGGTTTTTGCACCACCTTACTGCACTTATTTGATGCAGAAGTACAAAAAGAAAGGCCAGCATTCATTTTGCTTTTTTGTTGTATAGTAAAAGTAGAGCATAACTAGTCAAATGAATATCTTATAGTGGAATTTTTTCTTAGTTTCATAGCTTCTTTTAAGAATGTCATTCAGTATTGTTTGTTAGAACAGTGGATGTTTGTCAGTTTCTCTGTCTTTGTTATTGCACAAAGTCTAAAGCATGTTCGATTCATGGATTCATGAATTGTCTTGAATCCCAAGTGAATATTAATAAGCATACAGTCTTACTGCTGTGCTGCCCATTTCAGTGAATTAATCTTAGAAAACGATGAAATGGTTGTAGCCATTGTTCAGTAAAGTCACATTCATTTAATGTCTATTCAAATATCTATTGAATAGATATTCCGCATCAGGAAAAATGCATAGCAGGAAACATTTATAGCAGGATATTTCACAGAAGCCTCAACAACTAAACATAATATCAGATTTTCCAATATTTAGCATCATTACAGCTTCTTCTCGGCAGACTTGCGTTCAGTTTTTCAAAGAAATCTGCAGGCATATTTTCCCACACCTCCAAATTCAGGGTTAGACGTTGGTTGTATTTTCTGATCTCATGAGCCAAGTAATCCCAAACTCCCAAAATCCTGTTTTCCACTTATTTTTCTTTTGCGTGTAGATAATCTCATCTGATCTCCTCAGAAATATCTCCTGAGAAATTTGAATGTCAGTTACATAAATGGAGGATGGTCTTTGACCCTTTTACAGTACAGTGATAATACTAATGAAAGAATTCTCATTTATTTATAAATAATATATCTACTACCGCTATGTCATGCGCTGGAGTAAGAATGGCTCTATGTTTTGTGAAAAGGGCATTTGTAGCAGTGATTGTGCTGACAATGTGGTGCTTTTGCACCTCAGCAGAAAGAGCTCAGTGAGTGCAGGGCAGCCTCCATGCTTCAGAACACTTGCCTTTTTTTGGACCGGCGTTCAGGCCGAGTCAGGAAAGAATTTGTGATGCAGCTCCCAGGACGTAACCATCAGTGGAGAGGCCCCTTCTCTTTCTCTCTTATGTCTGCTGTCAGTGCATGTGTGTGTGTATAAGTTGCAGCATGTGATTCCCTGGCCTTAGGGTCAGGAAGGCTACGGCACGGTTTTATCTGTTTAGCAGTCAGTGTTGCTGAAGGTCCCACTCGTTTGAATGAACTGTTGAAACTGCAGTTAAACTCTTTATTGAAAAAAGTAACATTTTAAGGAGCCCAAATCCTTTGTGTTTCCCCTGGATTGTTTTATGATTATGTGGGTTTATGTACCAAAAACAGTCTTAAATTCCAGCCTCTGTTCATCTTTTAGAATTAAACAGTCTGGTTTCGTTATTGCGCCTTTTATGCTGATATATGTAAATCAGCTCTGTTCTGATTGGTTGTCCTGTATTGTGCCTTGTTTGAAAAGCAGTCTGGGCTGAAATACTCTTTATAACTTCAACGATTGGGCGGGGCTAAACTGCTGAATGGATGATCATATAAATGCAGTGTTTTTGTGACGTCACAAAAACAAGTGGATGCAAAACAGGTGGTGTTTGAGGCTTAGTTTTCACATTTGGGTGGTATGGACGGGAGTGAATTGTATGCTTGGACACATTATTCGGGTTTACACACTGCACAACTTAAAAGTGAGAAATTTCATTGGGGCTACATTGACGTAGGCAGATATGTAAATTTCAGATTTGTGGTCAGGTTGAATCAGAATGAACAAAACGTCTCATTTTAGGGATGTGATGTCTTAATTGTTGACTAAAATGAGGATTTTTCTGCCAGAATGTTCATTTTAGTAGCTGAACACATTAGTTGGTTTTGCATATAATTTTTATAGGTAGGTAGCTTGCACAAATCTGTGATACCGTTGTGAGTAGCAATGTATTTATGACAAGAACGTTTGTTAGCAACTAGCGTAATTTAATGTTTTGATCAATAATGCTAATGTTAACAGTGAGTGAAAGTTAGCACAATGGAAAAAAATGCAGATTGGTGGCTACTAGCTTTGATCATTTGTTAGCACATATGGTTGAGCTATTACCATAATTTTTTTCCCCACATGTACAAAAAGTAGCATCCCTCAGGCTCACTATGCAATCATTTTGGTGAAATGGCATGATTTAAAAGAAGAGTTCAATCATTATGCCAATGTTGCTAGCAGTGAATGAAAGTGAAGAGTCACCAGTTAGCATTATGAAAATAACATCATGCTGTTTGGTGACTATTGGCTTCATTCATTGTTAACGACATTAGACATTAGATTAGAATACGACTTTTCTGTAATTATGTCTGACTACTAGGTTTCCAACAATGAATGGAAGCAAATAGCAACCAGTAAGCATTGTGAAAATGGCACAATTCTGATTGCAACTAGTTTGTTTTCACTGTAAGCAACATTAGCATGTATGGTAGAACTATTTCTTTATTTCTTTAAAGGTAAATGCCCTCAGGTTTGTTTCTTGCCATGTAGTCATATGTGCTTTGACTCACCATGTCATCACCACCCAGGCTAATCTAGCAGCATGGCGTATTCTACAGGATGCGCCTCCTCGCCCGTGTGTAAGCACCATTAGCGACTAGTGCTGGTCAGGATGGGTGTTGACGCTTTGAGGATGGGATTAGCCACCTATTAGTGCACTAAGAGGGAGGAGATTGTCCTGCAGTGGCACCATGCTGTGGTCCAGTCTTAATGGAGTTAAACCTGTGGAAACCACTTTACTCCAGTGTGTAATCTAGTTCTTAAGTGACTAGTGCTTGAAGTGGGACTACAGCCATAAAACTGTAGTTTTTTTTTTATTTTTTTTTTTATTTTTTTATTTCAGTCTGTTGTCACCACTTTAACAAAAACTTTGCTTCTCTGAAACCATAACTTTATGGGAGAAGGGAAAAAAGTTCTTAACTTTGATATATATAAATGTTACTTTTCAACCAGAAATGTTTGGACCATTTCTTTTGGTCCATTTATCATAACATGTTTACACAGTATTAATTAGGGTTGCACCAGTAAGGGAATTGCTGATATGATACTTATCAAGTACATATCTGCCGTTGCAGATACATTAACACTTACAAAATATAGAAATTGGGAATAAATCTACCTGGAGAGCATTACAGAGAAATATAACATATTCCAGATGCAATAAGATGAAAAAATGCAGTTATTTCAGCTCAGGATTTCAGCATTGCATAAACATTCTGCTCTCAATGAACACATCATCAAATATCTGTTTGAAATATCAGTAAAATCAGAACATCCATCCAATGCCATTACATTTTGTAAGCAGTAGTCTGCTGATTTATGATGCTGAAATAATTGTGCAGTAATTACAACTAATAATTCATAAATTCATAAAGCAAACTAAAAAAACAAAAATTATGGACTTGATACGCTCTTAAAAATAAATGTTCCTGAATGTTTCTTGGGTGTAGAAAAAGGGTTCTAGGAGGCCACTTTACATCCCTAATGCAGCTAATATGTTTAATGGAAGTTGAACATTTTCATGGTAGTAGTAGCAGTAGTACTAATAAGTACTACTTATCCTACTCCTCCTCCTACTACTACTATTACTACTACTACTACTAATAATAATAATAATACAGATAACAAAATTATGGTGTTAGGTTTTATACAAAATAAAAGTCCTGATGGTATGTTTCCTAGCTTGGATATATGGTTCTAGGAAACCTCTTGTAATAATAAAAACTCTGATAATGATAAGTCTTCTTATTAGTGGAAAGGTTTGGAGTATATCATGGTTTTCCCACTGAAAGTTTCTTTAGGGGACCAAAAGTGGTGTTTTTCTTTGGAATCATTCAAAAGAACCCTTTATTTTTTAACAATAAAAAATGCTGATGTGTTTCAGTGACAGAAAAAACTTCCGTTGCACTTTGTTGTTCAATTTTTTTTGCGTAATGCTGCCTAATAGCAAAATAAAGACTCAGACTTGCGGTTTATGAGATTATGCTGTTAAAATGCACTGCTCCCTGCACTCACCGCTGCCTTTTTAAAAGAAGGTCGTTTCTTTCCATTCACTGAAGGCTAAATTTCCTCTGGTCCCCCAGCGGGCTGAAGTCTGGCTGTAAACTCTGAAGTTATGTTGAGTTAAAGCCTGTGCGAGACTAAAGTGTATTTATAGCCATTATCACGGCAGTGGTTGTAATAATTGGATCAGTCGGTCTTTGGTTTGCCCTGGGCCAAGTCTAAACTCTCCTAATCATACCCACTCTACAGAGGAACTCGCGTATGGCAAAGATTTAACTGAGCCGCAGACAGCCGTTATTGTGGTTTGCCCCATTCAGTTAAAAGTAGAGCTAGACTATAGCTTTTTAATCCTTATTGCAGTATTGGCCTTTGCAGGGCTGATATCATGGATGGCTAAGACATGCAAATAAACCCTCTAATCAATCACAGTGCTGTGAGAATCCTGACCAGTCACAGTTCTAGATAAGTTTCTGTGAATGTTTTGACAAATCAAAGTTTAGTGGTATAATGCGCCCTTATTGTGGAGAGCTAACTTTGATATTATTATATATTTAGATGTTGTTAGTTTAAAACAAACTGTTCACTCCACAGTCCATATCACCCCATTTGAAAACTAAGCTGCAAAAACAGCCTGAATTTGTGTTTGTGACGTCACAAAATTTGTCACATTCGCAATCATTCTACATGTGTAGCCTATTCAACCTGCAGCATTTACACCTTGTCTGCACTGCTTTTTAAATTAGGTACAACGCAGGGCAGCCAGTCAGAAAAGAACTCGTTCATGTGTCCGTCTTAAAGGCACAGTATCAAACGCAGCCTGTTTAATTCTAAGAAATAAATAAGTTCAAAAATGATCATGTAAAAATTAATGATGTTTTGTTTGGGACAAAACCTCTTCAAATCAACAACAACTACAAATCATATTGACCTCAAAGAGAATAAGTAAAATAAAAAAATGGGCTCTTTAACTTTATTAGGGAAAACTTAAATTTCATCAAATACAGCAGTGTGTTTGGGAAATGTGATAATGTTGAATTTGATCAGTACTGCTCAGTAATGGTGTATTTGAGTCCATTTGGGACCTTAATGACTGCTTCTCTTCCTCCATGTTGGAACGAGGCGGCGACCTTCTGCTGTGCTTTCTTCCTCCTGTGTTTATTCAAGGAGGGTCTGTGTGCGCTGTGAACAAGCAAGCGAGAGAGGGCCAGGCCACGACTGCACTGTTTAAAAATATCACCTGCAGGGAGGGAAGAGGAAAATGAGAAAGAGAGAAAGAAGAGGAAGAGGTGAGAGAGATGAGCAGAGAGAGAGACAGACAGACAGAAAGAAAGAAAGAAAGGAAGAAAGAGCTGGGACGAAGAGAGAGCGAGTGAAAAGAAAGAGAAAGGAAGCAGAAAAACAGATCAGAGGTACAGAAAGAGAGAGAGAAATAAGGAGAGTAAGAGGACAGAGAGATGGATGGAGATGCTAACTTTAGCACTGAGTCACCCCTCATTTTGGTTCTGATGTTGTAGGTAAAGGACTTGGCACAGGAAGTGCTGTAAAAGTTGTGTAGTAGAAGTAGGCCAGGTCACAATCACTTTAATTCATCAGTGATTTCAGTTTTGTTGTTTCAGTAATCAGAATCGTTTGTTAGCCATAATAGAGAGTTTATTCTGGCGTGTGCTCACACTAGATCCAGACCGATATTGGTTGGCCAATAATATTGGCTGATATTGATACTGTGGTTGTATCTGTATTGGTGAAATTATTGCCAATGTCAGTGTTTTTCTTCCCGGAGAAAATTACAGGTTGAATTACCTGCTGTTCTTCACCAGTCAGTGGTGGTCTGAACATTTTCATTCCATCCAGATACACATCTCTGATTTTTCAGCTATTGCTTTTCTTTGGAAAAGAACGTTTTTGACAGCTGCTGCTCTCCATGTTTAGTCAAACACTTTCCACCTCATGAAACGATGCATGCTTTAGAAGAATCTCTGGACCACTTACGAGGTAGAACGCCTCTGGGGGGATAGAACTACTCCATCCTCTCTATGTGGGGAAGGCATTAGCAAAAGAAGAAAGAAAAATAAATTAAATTAGATAAGCAAGCTCCTGCAGGATGTGTTTACAAGATCTTTGGTCTTTAGTTTCCTATGATCATGTGACGCATGCATCTGGGCATCTGTAGAAAATATAACCCACTAGAAACTTGCGTCTCTTCTCGTGATTCGTATTGTGTACCATGGAAGTGTTTTGAAGTATCATTATATTTTTGCTCTATCCCCCATCCACAAATCTCTTGTAAACTCAGGATTTTTTGTCATTATAACAACATGTTTAAGTTCCCATGGTATTTTTGTTGTCGACCAGCTGCCTTGCAGATTGTTGTAGGGCTATAAGATAGTTAGCAGGCATCGTTATTTGTGAAGCGTTTCATTACATGCTGCATTTTTTCAGCCATAAACAGAGCGGTTCCCTTTCAGACAGCATAAATCAGCCACCAGTGAGCTAATATGGCTGTATTTTCAATTGCTTTGAATTAGTTTCAAAAGTCGAAAGAAAGAATGCTCTCTCTCTTGGGTGATTCATCCAATTTTGCTTTTGTACAACAGAAACGAAGACTTTCAATGTGTGTTTTTGTTTTGGGTGTTTAAAAGCAGGTTACATCTGAAGGCCTGGTTTCTGAATGTCCTTCTCAAATTTCAATCAATAGTTATGCAATTTGATTGTTTGTATTACGGTGTAATTAGTTTCTTCAGCTGGCTGGACAAGGAAAGACAAAGCCTATGGCTTACACACACACACACACACACACACACACACACACACCTTTCATTGACTCACATGTACTTGCATAATTAGCAAGATTACGTATATTGTAATACAAAAAGCTTCGCATACTGTGCTATAGTGCATGTTGACGTTATTTGTATCGGCAAAAAATGAATTCCAGCCAGGCCTACAATATATTTCACAAAGCAGGACATCTCAGTTTAGCCAGATAACTTAAGCCTAAAATCAAGTCTGTCCAAGAGGTGATGAACATTCCTGTTGGACAATTCAAAGGGCTCAAGGTATCTAGCTCAGTAACTTCTGCTTTTTTCTGTACCAGTGGTTAGCAACAAAACTAAACTTTCTCCAATTTACTTGACCCTGACACTTCAGAAGCCCTTCTTGTGAGGTGGCCATCAATGTCTGGTTAGGCCGTGAACTTAAACCAAAAATGTTTTCCCTTCATTGATTGCTGTCCTGTTGTTAAATGTCAGAATCAGGCTACACTAGCCGAGTATGTTTGCACACACGAAGAATTTGTCTTCAGTTACACAGTAGCTCACAGTTACACAGTAACTGACAGTAGAACTGTACAGTAACACATACGTACCTGAGTTCTACCAAACGTACACTCTGCTCCCAATACATGCAAAACATCCATACGTTTGGACATTCAAAAAAACATGTATAGAAGTGCAGTGTACGGCAGCTGTGTAGGAGATACCGTTACTGAATAGAATGAAGTAGATGTAGTCCATCATCCAAGACATGTTTGGTGTCCAAATTTTGCTTCTTTAGTTTACTGCCGGGGCTACAAAGTTAACTTTGCTAACAAACAGTAGAGGGCTTGCACCAAAATCTTTTTGATGTCATTATCAAATATCCCTATGCATTTTTTTTTTTCCAAAAACCATCTACAGTCCCTGCAAATAGACCCCATTAGAACCACTGCTTTAAACAGCAGTGGCCTACAGATATCACACAAAAGAAATTCTGCTACTATGTGTAAATAACTAAATAAATAAAAACACCTTACAGAAATAAAGAAAATGTTCTGTTCAAACACTGTAGAGGTTGTTTAAAATTAATATTTAAGGCAATATGTAGAATTAAGCATGTATGAGTGGTGTTCAGATTTCATTATCATTTTCTTGTATTTTTTCACCACCTGTTGAATAATGTGAAACTGTTTTCTAAATAGGTCATCATACCATGAAAATGTCAAACACCCCTGCTAACAATTTGTCGCTGTCCAATGAAAAAACATGTATCTTCAAAATGGTAGCTTAACAGTAGAAGGCAAAAACAACCTTAACTTTTAATGTTAGTTAACGTAAAAAGGGTTTTGTTCCAAGTCATTTTGGAGCATTTTGAAAAATAAACACCTACAGAAGTGGAGATGGGTTTATTTTATTTTATTTATTTATTTATTTATTTATTTTTGGGACAGCAATGAAATAGTAATACCTTGTTTGGTTGTCATTGTAACCTTTGTAGAGATATTAAGGGTGCTAACGGCAAATAGCAGTTAGTCTTATATTTGCATAGGCTTTGATGGCACTTAAAACTCTCAAATGCTTTCGACACAAGTTTAATTTCATTCACAGTTTCTGAAGCTGTCCTGATGTGTGTTGTTAGAGGTGTGAGTTTAACTGGTTTTAGTTTCTCTCCAGCGTTTGGAGGACAGCAGGCATCCGAGGCATTGTCCTTGTCACAAGACGCCCCGAGGTAAAGACAGTTACATGACTGAGACAACAGAGCATTATGGGAAAGTTTAGCACACATCACCTGATACAAACTCTCGACAGCTAAGGCTGGGCCAGGACAGTTTGGACATGAAAGTGCTGAACTGGGGCAAAGCGTTGTTCATTGTCCATTAGTCTAGCTCTGATCTTAATCAGAGGAATTAAATACACGAGGAACACAATACAGAGACGAAAACAACTAACCGGCAGGTGTGAAAAATGGAGAATGTGCTTGAGAAGGCAGTTCAGAAAAGGTTCATTTTGCTAACAGATTAGCAACATTAGGTTTTTTACCAGTTGATCTGGCAATACTCACAAACGCATTTGTTTACTGCAACTTTTGTAGGTATTGTGATATAAACTCAGTTGTGAGCTACAGTTTCTCATTAGGTTGAATTTTTATCAGTGTTCTGTAAAGCATGTTCAAAGTCACAACAGAACTACTGTTTTTTTTTTTTCTTTCCTCAAAGGATTGTGCAACACAACTTTTCTGCAAGTTCAGATAAATTATCTAAAAATATATCTCCAACGTACAAACACAAACGTGGTATGGATTGAAAGTTTGGTATCTTCGCTTTTTGCAGAATCTCTCCACTTGTTTCATTGAGCAGTGAGCCAGCAATAATTCATATTGAATTACAGCATGCTCTTGTTGGCTCCAGTGATAACTGCAGCTTCTAATCGTTAAATGAGATGGACTTTTGCTGCCCTTTTAGAAAAAAAAAATAGTATCTGGCTCTGACCTTTCCAGAGACATAACCCCCGTTAAGACCGAAGGCTGTAAGTCGTTACTGAGGAGGCACTGTTCTGATTAAATGGCGAATTGATTTATGATTTAATTTGGCACGAGTGGTAATGTTATTACTATGTGCTGTCAAGCAGAAACTAGTGTTGTTGAGGGCGTTATAATTTTATTTTTCCCTTTCAGCAAAGCTGTCTTTGTTTTTAATTTTGTAGTTAATTAGTTTTTGTGGGGCAAGTGTTTTTGCATTTATAATAGAAAACACAGCTTGTGTCTCCATTTGCCTCCATTTACTCAATAATTCATTGTATATCATTAAGCCTTACGAATGGGTGGGTTTATGATGATTTCATGGCAGGCTTTTCTGAAAGATTAATGGCAAAAGGAGGCTGGCTTTTCTTTTTTTTATTCCATGTATTGTTCTTTGACTCAGAAACGCAGTCAGTCTTCCTCACTACAAGAAGTACAAGATGTGCAAGGAAGTTCTGTAGTGCAGGTGTAAACATAAATTCCAATGATATTAAACAAAAATGCACAAGATAAAACTTAAAATAGAATTAGTAACAGTATATGTACATAGAAATATAGAACACATTGAAGAATATATAAAGTGGGGTTGTCATGATTACTTGATTTGTTTGACTTTTTTTTATTATCTTGCATTTTACAGTGATTAGTTGTGATGACGCATGCTTTAAATTCTCTCTTACAGTGAGAAACAAAGCCACACTGCATGTTTTTAAATGATAATATTGTAATCTTTGATAGGCTATGCATGGTTAGTTAATGTTTAGTTTATTTATTTATTTATTAATTTTAATAGATACTTAGTTACTAATAGAATTACTAGTATCTGCTTAAAAGTTAATTAGTGAAATGTGTTTTCTTATTAATGCATTTCAGCCAGTCAGTTAGGAGGGTGGGGTCTCAATAGCTGTTTAGCAGAAGGCTGATTATTTCTGACTGGAGCACTTACGTATGAACAATTTCAAGATTTTAATGAGGTGGCTGATATACTAGTTCTTCTGGTATACTGGTTGAAGTTAGTCAGCCTGTTTAGCTGAATGGCCAAGTCAGGAAAAAATGCAGAAGTCCCACACCAGCTTGCCCACTTGCTGCACTTCAGTTTCCTCTGTGGCAGCACCACTCTTGTTCAGCTGCATCACATAGCACTAGGGCCCACTCCTCACAACAACCTGAAAATCTGCGGCTTAACAGCTGCCACTCATAGGATGAATGACTGTAATATTTACCAACACGTAATATTTATGTATAGGATAGAAGTGTGTGACAAATGACTTAAGAAATTTGGGTGTGAAATTGAATTTAGCACTGTTTTAGCCAGATCAGCAGCCACAGATGCTGCTACATGAGTATGTGTACGCAACATTTGGCTTTTTTCTATATTGATCTCTTCTGTTAAACCAAAAATAGGTTTACTTAAGCATCTAAAATTGATGTTATTTGGAAAAGTAAATTCATTACTTCATTATTATTGTAAAATGTGAAGAAAAACGAGTGTGTTCAAACTTTTGAGTGTTAGTGTATATTAGAAATATTAGTGTCTGCATTATAATGTAACTTACATTCAAAATGATATATTAATTATGTGTATGTCAGTTTGTGTGTTAAAATGCGTATATACCACCGGTCTATGTTTCTTTTACGCGCAGTGTGTTATTTGACCCTGAAGAAGTGTGCAGTCCAGTGTAGTGTCGTCAGCAGTGTGATTACAGCAGGCAGGATCCTCTGCTGTGGTTGATTGATGGACTAATATTAGAAACTATCCCACTGAGCAGGGTGTAATTGGCAGGTTGTGTCTCGCCAGGCATGCCATGTATACATGTTTGTGTTGGTGTCTTTCAAAGAAGCCCATAATCATGGGCAGGAAGTGCCTGTCCCGTTACCATAGAAACGCTTGGCTGTGTGTGTCATCAACTGTCTTCGCGCGTCAGCTGGTCGTCCTGTCTGTTCTGGATTTTGAGATATTTAGTGAAAAGTGATGGCGTCAATAAACACTCCAGGATATTCGTAAAACAGACAATTATGAAATTAACGTTGGATTTTTTTTTTTTTTGACTGGTTGATATTCACTGTTAGTTTTCAGTTATCCAAGACAAAAATTCCTTTGGTCATACACTATCTCTCTGAAAGTATCCAGACAGCCGTTCTAATTAGTGAACTCAGCTTCTTTAAGGTGCACCCATTGCTGACACAGGAAGCAAGTTGCATGCACACAGCTTGTGTGATCTCCATTGGAAAAACACTGCCAATACAATGTTATGATGTAGCAGCCGCACATGAGCCTGAGGTCACCATGCCCAATGCCAGGCGTCGGTTAGAGGAGTGTAAAGCCCCCAGCACTGGGCTGTGGAGCAGTGGGACTGCGTTCCCTGGAGTGAAGGCGCTCCATCTAGTATCTTTGGGATGAGCTAGAGTGGCGTTTGTGATCCAGAGCTGATCAAACATCAGTACCTGACCTCACTAATGCTCCTGTGGCTGAATGCAATCAAATCTTCACAGCAGTGTTCCAAAATCTAGTGCGAAGCCTCCCAGAATACTACTTGCTGTTACTACAGCAAAGGGGGACAAACTCCCTGTTAACCACTTGATTTCTAAAGAAACACAAGGGTAGAAGTGTCACTAATACTGTCACAAATATAATATAATTTTACTTTGGACATCAACCCTAAGCAGGTAATGTGGTCAAGTATTGCAAACCTCCAGAGAAAACATGTTCGTTTCTCTTAAACCCATTTGAAATGCTAGGACACTTCAGACTTTTGTGGTGCACTGTAAACGTAGAGTGTCAACTTGCCACGCTGCAGTTTCTTCGCCTGCTCCCAAACTGAGTGGATGGAGGCGAGTTTTTTGAGCTATTTGTGACGAGCGTCACAGCAGGTTCCAACTAGTTCACCTGCGCTGAGCTGAAGCATTCAAATTCTTTCAGAGCGCTTGAGGGCCTGGAGCCCACCCTGTGCTCAAAGTGTGTGTATAAATTGAGGAGAAGGGCTGAACATCTGCCGCCTAATACACACGTCTCTGTCAGGGCTGCTCAGAGTTAGTCTAGGAGATCTATTACACGTGACCCAGGAGCACTGCAGTATTACAGCCAGGTGTGTAAGAAATAGGGTTGAGACTAATGCTGTGCAGTTGTTTAATAAAAACTAGTACACGGCTTCCTAGTCTTGTGTTGCCTTCAAGTCGTGTCGGAAATATTGGTGAGCATATGCGAACGGCACCACAGTGTCGGAAATAATAGTGGGGAAACTTGTATTTTTCTGTGGGCCTCGACTTTGAGTTGAGGGCCTGTCAACAAAAAAGCAAATGTAGCCGTTCATAGATTTATTGTAAATTGGGTATATCGTTGTTATTCATCTATGATATACCCAGCACTGCTGGCTAAAAGCTTTTTAGAAAACTGATATGAGAGTATGCATTGCTTTTAACTGTATAAAAGCAATACTCATCTAAAATGCATCTTCTGCTCTTTTTGTTACAGTAACACAAAATAAACTTGCTGTCTTTGGCGACAGAAAAAAAAACTTTTTTTTTGCAGCTCGCCCGTGTTGTTTCCAACCAAAACCATTTGAACACATCAATTTATGACTTCTGATGTCGTAAGTAGGAACTTCTGAAGAGGAGCTGAAGACAGCATGAGGCCTGACGACCCC